>NW_020955370.1:448000-525192 GCF_003031625.1 Empidonax traillii | reverse complement strand
CCCCAGAGCACTTAGCCCGCCTCGTTTCCCCGGTGCTTCGCCAAAAGGCCCTAAAAGACAAATACCCTTAATTATCCCCTCAACGAGTAAGTGCCGCTCGTTCGGTTTAAAATGTTTTGCTTTCTCGTTGGGTGTCCTTGGCGCGAGTGTTCGTGCCAGGGCCGCGCATCAATCAGGGCCTGAGCAAACTGCGGCGGCCAGCGCCAATTAGGCACATCCCGGGCGGCAGCTGCTCCCTGCCCGCGGCCGTGGCTGTCGCTGGTGCGGCGGCAGCTTCATTCTCCCTGATTGTTTGTGTACACAAATTAAGCGGCAGCGTCTCGCGGCGGTTTGATGGGATGTGCTACATGATGTGGAACAGAACAGGAGGGGATCACACTGGAGCTTTTCTCCGGGGAGGGGGGGTGGGTGACGTGGGTGAGCGTGGGGACAGGGCTCCTGTCTGCGCTGGAGGCGAGTCTGGAGTGAAATGGGTCCAAGCGGGGGAAGAAGGAGGCAGGGGGAAGGGAAAGAAGTTAAAATGAGAAGATGTTCCAGATCTTTCTGGTGTTTTGAGAATGGAGAAAGCAGCCTTTGGTTCTGCAAGTTCACTGTGATGTGTTGGGGGTTTTTTTGTGGAAAAACAAAGCACCAGAGATCTCCCCTCTGGGGAGCCGTGTGTGTCCTGGCTCAGCACTCACTGCTTCAGGGGGGCTGGGATTTCCAGAGCAGCCCAGTGCAGGGAGAGCAACTGTGACCCCACGGGGGCAGGGCCCTGTGTCCTTGTCCCACTCTCATGCCCTGCAGAACATCTCCCTTCCCCCGTAACCAGGCCCTCTGCACACGGATGTGACAGCCCACCCATGGAAAAACAACTCCAACCTAAACCACAGCTGAGAGGGCCGGGTGAGGAAACCTCTTCAGGCCCAGAAATGGGATCAGGAGAGCAGCCAGTGCTGCTGCCTAGGATGTCATGCTGGGGACAGCTATGTGGTGCCTAGGGACTGAGGCTTCTCCCTGGATCCTGTGCCTCAAACATTGAAACAGCTGATGGAGACAACAGCCCTCAGCCCCCAGCAGCCAGGACTGCCCTGGGCCACCATCACAGGCACCCTCCACTCTACGCTCTGGATCTCCTGTGTGCAGGAGGCTTTGAGCAGCTGCTGGGGAGGCCAGAGCCCTTTCATCTGCTGCTCCCCTGACCCACAGGGGCTGTAAGTACCCGGAGATACAGTCAGCTCCTCTGGACAACCAAGTGCTTCAGGGCAGAGCTGAGCTGGGGGCACCTGGATGGATGTTCCGATGGATCCTGCCCTTCCCCTGAAGCCCCAGCACGAAGCAGCTGCCCCAGCTGCCCTCTCCTCCTGGCAGGGGAAGCAGAAGGAAGGGCAAATTTTGTTCACCTCATGAGGCGTGTGCCTGTGTGGTGTTTGCAGGGACAGCTGTAGCCAAGCTGTGCGTGCAGGCTCCGTCTGCCACATCCCCTGGACTGGGCTGGGCTGCAGCTGCACGGTGTTCTGTACCTGAGACTGCTGTCTGGGCAGGAAAAGCCATTTCACCTGTTGCCATTTGTTGAAAGAAAAGGAGCTGCAGGTGTTTAGCCCTTCACCACCCCACGTTGTACAGAGATACACCTGCGGGTACCAGCTGGCTCCAGCCCTCAGTGAGGCTTTACCACCCCTGTGCGAACCAGGCACCCCGGGACCACCCTCACCTCCATTTTTCTGCTTCAGCAGAGCCTCCCTCAGGCCATGAGACATCAGACCTGCCTGGTTTTAACCCCACTTGGCACAATTGCACTGGGGTCACCTCTTGCCCTGCTCTCGCTGAGGGAAGCGCTGCTGGAGCCCCAGCACAGTGATGGGCACGGGTGGAGACGGGGACAGGGATCAGAAAAGGGTGTGCCTGGCACAGATCACTCCTCTGGGACAGGCACCAGGCATGGCTTTGGGTGCATGTCGATATTGCAGATATTCTACAGCCTTCCTGCAGCACAGCACTGGTGCCTCTCGGGCTCCTGCAGGGCTGAGGCTCCTGCCCTGCCCTCCCCTGCCCTGCCCTCCCCTGCTCTGCCTCCCGCACAGAGCCGTGGGGAGAAGGCATCCAAAGGGTCTTGTCCTGCCAGAGCCCCTGCATGGCAAACTCTTGCCAACCCCCAGCTCCACCCCGTGTCCCTGCACAGCCAGAGCTGGCTGATCCCGAAGTCCCAGCGAGGTGACTGTCCCTGCAACCCCGGCAAAGCTGCCCCTGCCACAGCATTTCACGGGAGTGATGCAAAACAACCCCAAACCTGCAACTCCCAGAGAGGGGCTGTGCAGGTGGGGGCTGATGTGCTGCGGAGAGCTGCCCTGCACCTCCACTGCATCCCTGTCCTGCATCCCTGTCCTGCATCCCCACAGCATCCCTGTCGCCTGTCCCGAGCCCCTGCCCCGTTCGGCCCGGGGGGAGCGGGGCTGGGGGCGGCCCTGGGAGGGGAACCCGGGGCTGGCAGGGCCAGGAGCCGGCGGGAGGGGGCTGTACAAGGCTGGCGGGCATTGGGCGAGGGGCAAGTGCTGCTGGAGAGCTCCTCCAATGGCTCCGCTCTTTGCTGGAGCCCAGCGCTGCGGGGACAGGAGTTGGGAGCGTGGAGAGGGTCCCCCATCTGCGTCGGAAGCTCCTGCACCTCCAGCATCTTCTGCACCTCCGGGATCTTGGTTTCTCCATCCATTGCAGCTGCGGCATCTCGGTCAGGTCTTGGGCCCGGACTGGCTGGGAGTGGGGGGTCCGGGAGCCTCCCTGCGGCTGCATCCATCACTCCCTTCCCTGCTGTGGGCACCACGCTGGGTCAGCTGCCCAAAGTGAACTGGCTTTATATTCCATTCCCTGCAGGCAGGAGCCCTGTTTTCCCCGGGATAGGCTCTGTCCTGAGCAGCTCTGTGTGTCCCCAGGGTGCTGGGCAAGGGATGGCCACTTCACGTGGTGGTGGCAGCACAAAGTATGTGGCAGAGAGACAGAGAGAGGTGAGGGCAGCCTGAACCACCAGCAGCAGTGGGTCCCCCTGCCACCTCTCTGCCCCTCTACCTGTCCCTCATCACTGCCTGCCCCCCCAGCCTCATCCCCCATCAGACTCCAGACTGCAGGAGAAGGATTTTGGCTGCCTGGAGGTCACTGTCATCGCAGCAGTGCCCAGGGGGGATGTGATAGAAGGGTGCCCCAGCAAGTCATGCCCATGGAAAGGCTGGTCTTCCCCTGCTGGCACCTTCTCCTCTGGGATCTTTGGGTGCCTGCCCAACTGAGCAGGGGCACACCATCCTGTAGGGCTGGGATTCTGAGAGCTGAGGACCCCAAACTGCCCATCTCCCTGGGGTCTGGACTAGGGGGGTTGACTCTTTAATCCGCTGAGCTTTAATATCTCTGTGAAAACTGCTGTGTGTGTGGCTGCTGGGCAGGTTAAGTGCTCGTTACAACAAGGATGGGCTGTGTGAGGGGAGAGTAAATCAGCGCAGCACACACTCAAGCACAGCAAACAGGGCCCTTCTGTGCCCTCCCCCGCACCATTTATTATCTCCTTTTAACGTGTTTGTGTTTTGATTTCAGTGGATCAGCTGTCTTTTAATGGCTGGTGGTTGTTTTCTGTACTCGGAGGTGAGAATGTGTTGTATTGTTAGTTTCTCCTGCCTGGTGAAGAAATTGAAGTGTGGTTCAATTAGCAGCAAAATCATAACACTGAATGTCCTGACACTGCCAGGGGAGGCTGGAGAGCTGGGGAGGCTCCTCCAGTGCCAGGACACTCCAGATAGGGATGGAGCACGGAGGAGGAAAAGCAAAATGCAGTGATAAGGGCATAAAACACTGATATCAGGCACTGCAGCACTCGAAATACAGGTGAAAGAAACCGAGACATTTTCCAGCTCCACTTTGCTACAACGTGTTTATTGGGAACGCTTAAAAAAAACAAACAAACAAACAAAAAGAGAATAGAGAAAAACCAAAGTGATGCACAGACTGCCCTATCTCATGCTCTACGCCAGGTACAAACTCAGAACTACTCGGACACTGGATCTGCTGCGGTTGCTGTGGCCGTGCCGGGAGCTTGGAGGTGCGAGTGCTTGGGCTGAGGTGACCCAGGGCCTGAGGGGTTGATGCAGCTGCAGGTGCCCAGATCTGCCTTCCAATACCGTGGCCAGAGCCCCGTTGTTTGTGCCTGTCTACCCCCACACAGCGTTCTGCCTGCCGTTCCCCAGGTAAGCCTTTTCTGGGAATTCACCCTCTCCCCACACTGTCCCAGCAACCAGCATCCCTTCCCATCTCCCTCCTCCTTGTCACCTCCAACCCTCTCTGCTCCCAGTGGGCTGGGTGGGGAAGAGGAAGGAAGGGGGTGGGAGGCAGCAGGGTTAGTTTTGGCCGAGGCAGCGCCTCTCCCCACCCAGCCCACCTGAGTTTCCAGCCGGTGCCGCTGCTGCCGGCACCTTCCTCCCGGCCCCGGGGCGGCCGGCTCAGCACACGGAGCAGCTGTTGGTCTTGTTCATGGGCGGCCTGAGCGTCTGCTCCTTGGGCAGGGTCTCCCTCCTCTTGCAGAGCGCAGGGCTGAGCCGGCTGGGCAGGTTGGCTTGCTCCAGCAGCTCCCTGAACACCTCCAGGACGTTCTCGTTGTCCTTGGCCGATGTCTCCAGGAAGCGGCTGTTCCAGTCCAGCTCCACCAGCGACAGGGCGTCCTCCACCGGCACCTGCCGCTCGCCGCCGCTCTCTGCCTTGTTGCCGACCACCACGATGGGGGGGAACTTGTCCTCCTTCACCTCCAGGATCTCCTCCCGCAGGCTCTTCACGCTCTCGAAGGACTCGGCGTCATCCACGGCGTAGACCAGGGCGAAGGCATCGCTGTTCTGGATCGAGAGCTTCCTCATGGCCGGGAAGGAGTAGCTGCCGCTGGTGTCCAGGATTTCCACCTTGACCGTGGCCCCACACACCTCGTACTCCTTGCTGTGCAGCTCCTCCACCGTGCGCCGGTGCTTGGGCTCGAAGGTGTCCATCAGGAAGCGGCGGATGAGGGACGTCTTGCCCACGCCGGCAGCTCCCAAGAAGACCAACCGGACGTGGTTCTTCTCCTTCACCACCAGGGACATGGCTGGCGCAGAGGGGACAGGATGCTCCGCAGCTGACGCTCACCCCACAGGTGTCCCTGGGTGGCTGCAGCCCCGGTGTCCCTCCGTCTGTCCGTCCTCCCCTGCAGCGACTCAGTGCAGCCAGAGGAGCTTGGTGTCACTGCTCCGCAAACTTCGCCGCGCGCTCTACAATCCACAAGTCCAGCTCGTTCTTTTTTTTTTATCCTGGTTCCTCTCTGCCATGTGGCACCAAGCTGTCCAATCTCCAGTGGGTTGTGGGTGCCGGAGGAGGGAGGGCAGGGAGGGAGGAGAGCGGGGTGTTCCGGGCCAATCCGCGGAGTTCAGCCCTGGAAAGCCACTCCAGCCCTGGGGCTCGGCACACTGCGCTGCACCGCCACCGCTGCCGGGAGCCGCAGCCCCGCAGCCCTCCAGCACTGCTGTCCTGCCTGGAGATTAACGGGTGCTCCTTGGCATTCCTGGGCTTGCTGGCAGCAGGGACAATCAGTGGCGATCCCCACTCATTGGGTGGCTCAAGGCCAGGCATGTCAGGGGCTGGACAGCGGCACCCACAGTGTTTGTTGCGCTTACCTGGGGCTGGGGACTCGTTTGCAGACAGCGTTGCTGCAAACGTGCCCCAGCCTTCAGTGAAGCAATGAAATATTTGGCTTGAGGGGGAAAAATAAGCTCTCCCGTCCGTCATAACCTCCACACTCAGCTGTCAGTTATCCCCTGATTTTTATGAAATATTTAACCAGAGGGGAAAATAAAATCTTCCTGAAAACAGCTCACCGCGGTCTCCAGGAGCAGATGCCGGCAGACGTGGGGAGGAATGCTGGCCGTGACTCAGCTTTAGAGGTGCAGGCTGCCCCACCTGGGTGTGTTTCCTCAGCAGCCACCTTCCATTCCATGCTTGAGTTGTTTCAGAAACTGACTTATGCAGAGTGCAAATACAAAGGGAGCTCATTCAAAAGTCGGAATAAGTTTTTATCGTAAATTTGGGCATGTGTGGTTTCTTGTAGCTTTAATGCAGCTGGTCTCCTTTCCATATCCAAGTCCCAGTTCCAGCATTTAGTTCTGGTTGAATTTATTGATTATGATTTATTGATCTGGCAGAAATGTGTTGGTTTCAAAACCTTTTTCACAAGAATGATTCCTCCCTCTTTAACCCCCAAATTATCGTTACATTTCAGCCACGTTCAGCTTTCCTTGGCTGGTCTCACTATTAGGAGAACCGAGATTGTATCAAGGTGAGAGGAGTCCTGTCCTGGTCTCAACCTGCCCTTGGAGAAGGGAAAGGTTGGGTCTCTAACAGGACTGGCAAAGGATTGTCACCAGTAGTCCGTGGTGTCATCTGGTGATCCACCTTGGCTCGCCAACATGAAGCTCTTTCTGGTAAGATTTCCTGAGCCATGGGGTGACACCAAAGGGAGTGCCAAGGGCTGAGCTGTGAGAAGGAGCTGAGGATGCAGAGGATGTGATGGCACAGCTGTAGGACCTCGACAGGCTGAAAATCAGAAGGGGTGGCTGAGCAGAGGTTCTGGGTATGAGCACGTGGACAAAGGAGTGATCACACTTTGGTGCCTGGTTGTGCCATTGGTGTCAGTGGAAATGAACTAAACCTGCTGAGGAATCTGGGCAGGACAAGTAATCTTACCCCAGCTTTTGGGAGCTGTTAAAAGCCAAAACCCTTTTTCTTTTTTTTTTTTTTTTTTTTTTTTTTTTAATAGAAAAGAATTTGGTCAATGCTTCTTTGTGCTTAGATAGACGTAGTGACAGGGGTTTTCAAGGGAGGAGATGAAAGGGTTTTTTCCGTGGTTCCTCCCAGCTGCTATAGCAAAACTCCACATGCTCTCAGGCTGTACTGGGGGACTCTGTGATGCCCTTGCTGCTGCTCCTTTTCCCAGCATTTCATTCCAAAGAGCCTCAAAACATGGATCTGTTCAACCTCACAACACTCAACATCTCGCTCAGAGGTGCAGAAATGATGCTGAGGGTGAAGGAGGACCCTGTGGCAGGAGGGAATTGGGCACCCCAGGCTCCAAACACCCCACCCTGGCTCTAAGCCCTCCACCAGCACCCCACAGTGAAGGAGCCATGAGCTGATGGACACGCAGCCAAGCAGCGGTGTCATCTGTGGAGGGTTTCCAAACTCCAGACTCTGGCTGGGAAGGTGACCCTGGTGCTGTGGGAGCCAAGACTGGGTCATGTCACGAGCACTGTCCTTGGTCTGGGCCATTTCTGCAAAGAGGGGAAGTGTCCTGCGTGGTGTGGGAAGGACAAAGGACCAGCCCAGGCTGTGTGAGACAAAGAGATGTGGCACTGCAGTCACTCACAGTCAACACACAGAGCCAGTCTCTGCATCCCCAATGATTTTTCACATCACTTGTCTCCCCTCAGTTCTCACATCTGTGCTGCTATGGTTACCGAGAGCCTGAAAGGTTTTAAATCTCCCTCAGAGCAGTGGAGGATTTCAGGGTAATCTTGTTAGGAGATGAGCAATGAATATTTCCAAAGGCCTTTTGCATGGATAGCTCGTTCCCCATGAGCTTATGGCCCCTGACAGCAGAGAAAGCAAAGGGTGGGGGAACTGTGTGCTGAGAAGGGAAGAGGCAGGGAAGGATGAACACAGCAACTTGTTTTCCACTGCAGCCCTTTGTGCCCAGAGTGATGTCCCTAAATGTTGTATTTTTCAAGGCTGGCCAGCTTGGGTCAGGTGTTATTAAAAAAAAAAAATCATTATTTCAGTCTGTGTTTCCCCCAGGGAAAGACTCACAGAGCCTTTATGGGCTCTTGGAGATGGGGACAACCACGGATGAATCCCACAGGAGAACTGTGCATCCTGTGAGATGAGCAGTGGGACCCATTGGGATGGTGAGTGGAGCTGAGGTGGCTTCATGGCTTTTGCAGGGCTGCAGGAGGGAGGGAGCAGGATCCCTGTGGGATTTCGTAATCCAGGTGAAATGTTGGATCCTGCACCTGTGGGGACTGGAGCATGTCGGGGGCAAAGCCCCTGCCAGCTCTGTGCCCGTGGGAGAGGGGACCATGACGCCCCAGGGAGGGAGGGAATGAGGGAGGGAGGCAGTGGGGAGGGAAAAGAGCCCTGAGCAGGGCAGGGAGGAGGGCAGGCAGTGGGAGAAAGGATGAGAGGAATCAGCAGTGGTGGGCAGGAGCTGGGATGGAGCACAGGTAAGCCAGGGAGTGGGTTTGGGGCAGGTGGAGTCACAGCCTGTGAACATCCAGCATTCACAGGCACGTCTGGAGCAAAGGGGACATAAAGTGCTCTTGGTCATCCCTCCCCAAAGCCAACCCTCTGCAGGGCCAACAGCCACAGAGCACTGGGACACGCTGGGGGAAGGTGAGGGACGGTCCCCAGGGTCCCAGTCAGTGTCAAGGCTAAGGCACAGCCGTAAGCCAAGCTTGGAACACCTGCCAGTCCCTGCCTGAGCAAAGCCCCGGCAGGTTGGGCAGCCCTTGGCAGTCAGGAGAGGGCAGTTTGGGTCAGAATGATGGAAAATGGCATGTGGGCTGCTTCTTCCCACCGTGTGCTGGCGGGGGAGAACTGAGGGGAAGCTGCGGGTGAAGGGACCAGGGAGGCACAGGGGCAAGGGCAGAGGAGGGGGCTGGACCCCTGCTCCTGGACAAAGCCAGCAGCACTTAATACAGGAGAAACCTTAACACAGGAGAAACCCTGGGCTCTGCTCCCCTCACACTGCTGATTTCAAGCAGGAATGTGGGACACCGTGGTGCCTCTTCTGTCCCTGAACCAGCCCACAGAGCTCTGATGGAGGGGTGTGAGTGGAGTTCTGCCAAAAGAGTGTCCTGACAATGTTTGCAGCATCTTTAGAAAACATTCATTTGTATTTGAAGCTTATGTTTGATGTCCGAAAGTGGCCGTGTGAGGGGGAAGCCAAAAAAATCCCACAGACCCTTCCTACTGCCCGAGTGCTGCCCAGCTCCCCTGCCAGGCACAGCTCTGCTGCAGCTCCAAGGTGTGAGCATGACGATTTGCACACTCCAGGAACAGCCTGTGCTGTGTCTGGACGTGGTTCTGGGGAGCTCACATCTCCCTGCTGGACTGTCACGGTTCAGAGCCAGCGGTGGCTCCGGCGTTCCCAGGCACAGTGCAGGAGCAGCTGGTGCTGGGCACAGTGCCCCAGATCAGCAGCATGGGTCACCCACGGGGGAAATGGGAGCCCTGGGCCTTGCCCATTGCTCACAGGCAGCGAAGCATCATCATAAATGTGGTGGTGAGCAGTTTGCAGCACCGTGACACATTCCCATGACTCTGGGCCAGCTTCTGGAAGCTGCTGGAGCTGACACAGCGCTGACTCCTGCCATGGGGTTCCTGGTGCCCCAGCACCCTGTGCCTTTGCACCCCACAGCAGGACACAGTGGCAGTGAGGGCAGCCTGTGCCTGCAGGATGATCCCACCCCACGCCACCTGCCTGTGCCCCTGCCTCCTGTTTCTGCCCATGGATAAATTCATGGTGAGAGCGGCTGTGTTTCCAGCAGGGTTTTCTGGTGTTCCAGCTGAGGTGGTGAGAGGGGACTGGGCAGAAATGAGGAACCCCAGAGACATCATCTGCGCTGCTTGGTGTGTCCCCAGCTGCTGCCCATCACCACAGGCAGTGGGGGGTGTGACTCATTGCTTCTCCCACCCGGAATGAGCCCTGAGTGGGAGACCAGTGGAAAACAGGAGAGGAGAAGAGAGGGCTGGCAGTGAGCTGCCCGTGTGCCCCTGCTACCTGTACCAGGGTCCGGAAGGCAGGTCCTCACCCCGGCGTGGGGACACCCAGCTGCACCAGAGAGGGTTAAACCTGCCTCTCTCGGAGATTAAATCCAAATGGCCTTTGATTTAGCGACAGGTGAGAGGAGAAACCTGAACCGCTGTGGCTTCCGCCCCCACTTTAAAGGGGAGCCGCAGCCCTCCCGGATGCATAGATGGATCAGCCATACGTGGTGCTCTGTGCCTGTCTGGAACAGCCTGTCACCATATGGATCCTGTTCCCGGAGCTGGTGGGGCCACCATGGGGAACGAGCCACTCCAAGGGGGAAAAGCCTGTGACACGACCCCGTTTGGGGGGCACGTGGGGGTGTCAGGCCCTGGAGAGGGTCACACCCACCCTGGCTCCTGCCCTGCTGCCTGGTGACCCCCCAGTGCCAGATGGGGTTAGAGGCAGGAGTTGGTGAGGGCTGGGTGTCAGTGGGGAGAGAAGAGGAGAGTGCTGCTGGATTTGGGATCCCCCAGTGCCAGTGAAGGAGGTACAGGAGGAGATCCTTGCTGGCATCACTAATCACTTCAGGGGAACCGAGGGCATCCTCATGGCGTGTCCTGCTGATCCAAGTCACAGCCAGGCTCATGGAAAGCAGTGTGACCCGTGCTGCCCTCAGCAAGGAAGCTCAGCCCCGGGGTCATGCCCGTGGCACCCCGTTTAGGCACAGGGGCACTGGAAGCCGACTCTGGCACAGGCACCCCCTGCCCCATCCCTGCTCCACATGACTGACCTCCTCCAGGTCAAAGAGGTCATCTGGGGTTCTCCAAACCCACCTTGGCCCCAATCCCATTTCCTGCCACAGCCCCCTGGCCGAGGGGGCCGAGGGATCCGCGCCGGAGCTGCGGGGGGTGGGCAGGGAGCCACGGACAGCCTGTACTAGACACCCTCGGGTAACAGAACCCAGCCTCCCCGTAAACAAATGTCTTGCTGAGGACTAAAGGGATTTAGTGCAGCTGTTCTCAGGCTCAGAGGAGTTTCTATAACATCTCTTATCTTGCCCTGGCCGGGATTATTGGCTGGAGCAAAGAGCTCGTGTCTCTTTGGGCCACCGGCACCGGCGTTTCCTTGGGTGACATGGGGTGACAGGGCAGAGCTCTCGGGTCATCAGGAGATGAAATGTGTGATGCCAGATGTGTGTCCCACAGCCCTGAGGTGCAATGGGTGAACAGGGCTCCAGCCCAGCCCCTCTGCAGCAGGCTGCAGTGGTCCTGGTGGTCCCAGTGCTGGGCTCTGTGCAGCTTTGCCCACGGCAGTGGATCGAGGAGGGAAGCCCAGACCCAGCACGTGCCTTAACCTCTCTAGACACAAGCATACAGCTTCATATTAGACCTGATTCACTCCTGAGGGCCAGTAGAACCAGTAAAGACAGGGTACAGCAGGGCTGGGAGCGGGTATGTGGCTTCTCATGGCAGTGTCGGGAGGAGATGGGATCTTCAGTGGATCCACAGTGTTAGCACAAGGTCTGGGTGCAGCAGGGTCTGGTGCTGGCAGGAGACGCCTAAGACCCCAGACTGGGGACACAGGAGCACAGAAGGGGGTCTTCACCCACCCAGCCTGGGCTCAGCCATGGCTCCTCTCTCCCAGGCTGTCACTGAGGCTGCCAGGGGACACTGCAGCCATCACCACATCTCTGCTCCCAGCAGCCAGGCTGAGCTCCTGCCCAGAGCAGAGCTGGCAGCCAAGTCTCCCTGAGCTCTCCTGCAGGGAGCAGTGCTCTGTGCCATGCCTGGTGCAAAGGCAGGCAGACGTGACGCTCTCGCCCTGAAAACCAACTGGGGTAGGTTTTTTTTTCTTTCAAGAGTGCATGAAAATGTCATGTTGTAAACATCCCCCAGTGCTCTGCCTGCCTGGGGCCACCTGTCACTGCCCATGAGGAGCCCTTCCCTGCTCACTGTGTGGCCTTGACTCCTTGGGCTTTCATGCCACAGCCCCCTACCCTTTCCCCAGTGACTCCTTATCCTTAAATAACCAAATTAACCTCCCCATCTTGGGGCAGAAGTGACCTCAGTGCTGTCCTGGGTCTGAGCTCGTTATTGCTGTAGACACGTTCATGGTCAAAATGCTCCTTTTTTTTCAGGGCAGGAGCAAAGGACAGATCTAGCCAAAAGCAAGGTCAAAAAAAAAAAAAAAAAAAAAAAAAAAAAAAAAAAAAAAAAAAAAAAAAAAAAAAAAAAAAAAGAGCTTTTCATTCATTTTTCAAGGGAGCCTGATGTTCCCTCTGAATGTGCCAGGTCCCACAGTGTGGGCTGCGTGTCCCCTGCCCTGGGGGACAGGTGACCCGGGCTGGCAGCTCCTTGGCTGCAGCCTTCAGCTGCGGAGTCGCAGCGTTTTGGCTCTGGCTCCCCCCAAAAACCTCTCCTCTTGCCCCTTTTTGGTTTCAGAGGAGGAAACCTCTGCCTGCTCCCCAGGCACTGTCCCCATGCCCCACCACCCCCTCTCCAAAGGCACTGTCACCATAAGAGCTCCTGACAGGGCAGCTCGGCTGTCTCGGCTCCGCAGAGTCTGCCGGGGGCTCTGGCGCAGCCGCCGCCTGTCAGAGCCCCTCGTGCTGGGGACACATTTCCTGTCGGGGAGCATCAGCAGCAGCCAGCCCTGGCAGTGCCCAGGGGCACCGATCCTGCTGAGCCCCACTGTGCCCAGCTCTGTGCTGTCTCCCAGCTTCTGGCCTTTGAGCTGTCTTGGTGTCCCCCACATGGCCCTCCAGCTCTCCTTGGTTTCCCCAGATATTTTTGCTCGTAAGGAATCAAAGCGGTGTTGGTGAGCCATGAGGTGGCACCTTCTCTGGGTGGGTGTGGTTGGAGCCTGCTGTGGTGGGGCTGTCCCTGCCCTGAAGGATGAGCAGTGCCATGTCTCTGGTTTGCAGAACACTCATGGCATCTGTAAACCAGGTGCAAACAAAGGAAAGTCCCCTCTCATGGTGGGTAACCAGGCAAGAGTATCCTTCTCTGAGCAGGGACACTGGGGACTGTTCCCAGCAGGACAGGATGCCAACTGAGCCAAGAGGAGCGATCGTGGGATCATGGAGTCATAGAATGTTTTGGGCTGGAAGGGGCTTAACAGATTAATTTGTTCCAACGGCCTGCCATGGGCAGGGATGCCACCCACTGACCAAGTCGCTGAGGTGATGCTCTGGGACTAAAAGATGAAGATCCCAAAACCATGTTTGGGGAGGGCAGGGGACATTTGCAGACCTGAGGGCCTGGTGGAGGAATGGGGGGCTCAGGGCTCCCCTCCCCACAGGGCTCTGAGCTGTGATGTCTCCTGGCATCAGAGCTGTTCCCAAGTGCCTGAGCAGTGCTCTGTGGCTCTTCCATGGCTCTGAAGATGGAGAATGGTGTGCACATCCATCAGCCTCCTCTGGCACTAGTGTGAAGCAGAGAGGAGCTGGCAGTGGTAAGATGCCCCACGTAGCTGCTTTATGCTCAAATTCAGGTCTCATTTCTGTCAAGGCCAGTGTGACTGCGGTGGCATCAGGAGGGGAGGGGATGTTGATCTAACACCGGGGCACCTCTTCACATCTCCCAAACAGGGCTGTGCTCCCCCCGTGGGTCAGCCAGGCCCTCCCACTGCCTCCATTTTCCTTGTGCAGTGACCTGTGTGGGTGCTCATGTGCTTTCCCCCTCTCCTTTCCAGCAGCACTCCAAACAATCGGCTGTATTTACCCGGAGCTGATGGATGTGGTTGGCTGTGCTGACCCTGGCCAAGTTCCTTCTGTTCTCACAGCAGGGATGTGGGAAGGGAAATGTCCCAGCCTTCAACCCACATCTCCAGCTCCTTTCCTCCATCCCTCCGGCCAAGGGCTGCTAAACCCTCTGCAGGAGCTGCTGCAAAGGGGCCAGAGGTGAGATTTGTTTGTATGAGATAAACACAGTCAAGGAGGGCAAAGCACTGCTGTGGTCCTGGCTCACAGAACAGCTTCTCTGAAGGTGAAAATAAAAATGCAAAGCTGCAAATTGCCAACTGGTCCCTGGACTGCAGCTGGTGCCCCCAGGGGCTGCCAGCTGGCGTGGGACCCCACTGCTCCCCAACATTCCCCCTGCCCCCCATACACTCCCCACTGCCTCAGCCTGCTGGGGACAGCAGGGATGGGCTGCTGGAGCAGCACTGCACTGATGCCCTGGTCTGATCCAGCACTGGCACCACTGGGAAACCTGCTCCAGCTCCTGATCCTGATCCTCCACAGAGGATCAGAGAGAAGAATGGCAGGAGTAACCTCTGAGTAGCCTGGTCCCTCTGAGCAACCTGGTCTAGTGGAAGCTTCCTTGCCCATGGCAGGGGGTTGGAACAAGGTGAGGTTTTAAGTTCCTGTCCCACTCAAACCATCCTGTGATTCTATGAAGGGGGGCTGTGGCAGGGGCTGTTGGTTTCTGAGGGCAGGCTCACACTAGTGAAGGGTTTTCCTGGTATGGATGGGGAGAAGGACCCCCATGAGTGCACTAACTATAACTTGGACAGGCACACCCCCACCCCCGTTTCATTTCCCAAAGCTGACTCTGCCATTCCAGCCTGCCCACTACACAGACAGCAGCAACCCAGTTCCCTGCAGTGCCGCCCCAGTTCCCAGGGCGATGTGCCGTGACTCACCGCAGCCCGGGGGGTGGGCAGGCGGCGTCCCGGCTCTGACACAGCCCCAGCCTTGCTTTTGGATTCGGGACCACCTCCCAGCGACCGAGGCTGTTCCAGCACAGCTCACAGCGTGTGCCCACCACCACGGACACCCCTGGCCCCTGCATGAGTGACTGGCTCAGCCCAGCCCGGCTCACACTTGTTTGTCAGAGAAAAGCCATCCAGACCGAGCCCTTCCTTCAGGGGTGCTGCTGTTTGTCACTCTGTCACATCCGTGAAGCGCTAAGGCAGCGCCATGAAGCATAAATGACACGTTCTGGCAGCTGACATCTCCAGGAAGGGTTTAGCATGAAGACAAACTCACCCTACGGTGAGCTAATGCTCCCGAGCTGCCATCCTGCAGTGCCCGGGACGCTCCTGATGCCCAAACAGGAGCAAACAAAGGGAAGGGTTTGTCCTGGATCCGTATGACGAGCGCCAGCGGTGCAGGGTGACCTGACAAAGCCAGATGTGTTTGGCAATCCTCTGGCTCGTAAATTGGATTTGCTGCCACCGTGTCACGCTCCAGATGGCACGGTATGTGTGCCCCGGTGCTGGGGAGGGGCACAGAGGCTCGGTGAGCCGCGGACAAGGGCTGGCATCTGCTCCTGCCTCCAGGTGGACTTGGATAAAAGGGCCCTGCTCACCTGTGAATGGAGGGGGGTGGGGGAGGTGGGGGTATCTGCACACATATGGGTGTGCTGGTGCACAGTGTTGGCAAAATAAAGCAGTGATTGCAAAGTGACAGTGCCAGGGCTGAGCAGAGGCAGGACAAGGCTTCCCTGCTGAGGGTGAGATGCAGGGATGTCCTCCTGCAAGCTTCCAACCACATCTCGCTGCTCCTTCACCATCCTGGCTTGTTGAAAACCCCCATTCCCCACCCCCCAATATATGTATTTTTTATTTGTGGGGCAGATACAGGCACTTTGTAAACTCATATTGTCCCCTCCCAGCACAGGGAAGGCAGTGTGGGGTGCAGGGCTGGAGAGGGGTGCTCTGCCCAGGGAGGGATGCTGCTCTGAGGCTGCCCGAGCCCCTGGGACCCTGCACTTTAAAGGCATTAAGAAACCTTGCAGAGAGGGGCTGCAGGAAAAGCACTCTCATGGTCAGGGGGGTTAAACTTGCCCCACGAACACCCCTGATGCAGCCTGGCACTGGTTCAGCTCTGGTGTCCCTCTGCTCTCAGCTCCAGGGCTGAAAACACTTCCTTTTGGCAGCACTTTCTATGGAGCTGCAAACCACAGACAGATGAAATTTATGGCTTTGCCCTCTCTGAACCGGGAGATCAAAACTTGTGGGATGAAGGTGACAGTTCTGCTCCTTGTTCTGCCTTCGCTGACCGGGTCTGAGCACTCCAGGTCCCTCTCCCACCCTCTCCCAGTGAGCACTGACGCAGCAGCATCTCTGGCTTGCTGTTGGGGCTCTCAGGGGCTGCCAGCACTGCAGGGGCCATCAGCTTGTGACGTCTGTGGCCTGACTCAGAGCCCTGAGGCCCTGCCTGCTCCATCCCCAGGGTCTTCACAGTGCCAGACGTCACTCCAGGTCCCCACAGCCTTCCTCTTCAGCCCCAATGGGCTCCTTGAACTGGTTTCTTAGCCAGGGGATTCATCCCTGTGGGTGGGTTGGTGGTGCTTTTTGGGCTGATATGGTGTATCCTGGCTGTTCTCCACCGAGAGTCCTGGGGCAGCTGCAGGCACCACCAGCTCCCCAACATGACACAGAGCTACAGCAGCTTTCCAAAAACCTGGTGCTGTGTGTTATCCACTGACCTGATTCATGCCCCCTCTCCCAGCCCCTCACTAATTAACACTCATCCTCCTCATCCTCCTTCTCCAGCAGCTCCACATCAGGTCCTGTGCCAGGCCCTGTGCAAGTCCCAGAAGCTAGTTCCCATCCCACATCAGCCCCTGGCCTGCAGAGCAGAGCCCTGCTCCTCCAGGAGTGCTCCAGCACCATTCCCAGGGATGCTATTTCAGATCCACAGCTCTAACTCACACCCACAAGTTCCTCTCTGCCCCCAGCCCGGGCACCTCAGAGGGCAAAGCAAAGCAAACATGGAACAGCATCACAGCCCTTGAGCCTGAACACATTTGTTCCTCTGTTTCAGGAGGCACAGACCCAGCACTGCTGCTGTCACATCCTCTGGGATCCAGTGGCATGCTCTGGGATCCCCCTCCATGGCTCCCAGCAGCAGTGTGTCCCATATGGGGTTGGGTTGTGCTTCAGTGGGGTCTTGGCAATCTGTTTGCACAGATTGATGTCACTGCTCCATGTCCCCCCAGGGGAAGGGCCTGGAGATGTGACTGCTGAGTGTCCCACTGTGGGAGATCCTGCAGGACAATCACCACTGTGCCAGGAGGAGGGACTGAGCCAGTCTATCTCCTCCACTGGTCCCACCGTGGGAAGGGTCTGTGTGGTGCCCTCTGCTCTCACCGAGTGCCAGCCATGGAACTGTGTCTGGGGGTTGGAGCTCCAGCCCCAGCATCCCACTGAGTCCTGGGCAGCACCACCAGCCACCCCTCACCGAGATCCTGCCCCATTCCAGGTGGGGGAAGCTGCTCCTTAGATCCAGAGAGGTCTCCTTGTCCCAGGGGATGGGCTTTGCCATTCTTCCTCCTTCTCAGTTCCTCCCAGCAGCATCCAGGGCCCAGGAGAGCCAGAGAGGCAGGTGGAGAGCAGGTTCCCTCTTATCTGCAACAGCAAAGCATCAAATATCTTCAGAGAGGATTGCTCAGGCAGCCTCACCCCTCGGATGCTGAGGGTCCTGTGGGGCCCTGGGTGCTGCAGCTCTGTTGGGGTGAGCAGAGCAGAGTTACTGGGTGGACTGCAAGGGCCCAGTGACCTTGCCCTGGGTGATGTCCCTGCCAGTGCTGGGCAGCTCCAGCCCTCCCCGGGGAGAGCTCACATCATGCTTTCTTGCTTCTTTTCCTGTTTAATTCTTGTGAAGGATGAACAAACACCCGGGTCTGTGGCTGCCCAGGGCTGGCTCAGAGCATCAGTGTCATCATGCAAGTGTGTCCTGTCTGCTCTTGGGGGAGGGATGCAGACAAGGCTGCTGCAGGGGGGCTGATGGAATGGGCAGTGGAGAGACAGGCCCTTCCCTTGCTCAGGAAATAGTGTGTTTAGGGAAAGCTGTGTGGAGGAGGTTGCCCTGCAGAAGCCCCCGTCTGCAGCTGGCCCTTCTGTGGGGCCAGAGCTGCCTCGGGGGTTTCACCCCTGAAGTGCCCCATGCCCAGCAGGACAAACTTTCTGGCTGCTTTGCTTGGCTCTGCTCTGGGTGCCGGTGGGTGCTGGGGTCCTGCAGGGCCACCCACCCCCATCACTCCCCTGGGCTGGAGAAACCCCTCCCAGGACCTGGCAGTGCCCGTGCCAGCCGTGGGGAGAGGGGCAAGTCCTGCCCTCCCTGCTCTGGCACACACATTTAGGACCTGAGGGTCCTCCAGACACTTTGCTGCTATTTCAGCACCTCCAAGAAGAGGCACTATGTTATAATAATATAAATAACTATGCAAAGGCAAAAATACGTGAGAAAAAATTTGGTTTGCCATCCCTTCGAGGCTCATTCTTTGGGAGAACTTGCATTTTCAGTTCCCATAATTTTCACCAGGCTGGTCCTCTTTCCACCTCCCTTTCCCTGGTGGAATCCTGCTCATAATTAAACTTCAGTGTTTGGATACAGCCCATTGCAGCCTGTGGGCTGATTCTTACCCAGGGCCAAGAAAAAAAGCAGAATATTTCTTCACTTCTACAGGGTTTCTCCCAGCAGCTCCTCAAGGATCATCTCTGGTGTTGATTAACTTTCTCAGGACTCCTGGGAGGTGGTGACTGTTTGGGAAGATTCTCAGTAGTGGGAGAGCAAACCGAGAGACAGGATGATGCCTGGGGAGGACGGGCGGAGCATCCTCTTGGGTGGGGCTCAGGGTGAGGGTCTGGGGGGATCTGGGGATGGCCCAGCCCTGCTGCCCCATGGGTCTGGGGGCTGGAGAGGCCGCTGCTCCCTGCTGGGGGGCTACACGGGGATCTCCTGCCCTTTTGGCAGCTCCCAGTACCGACCAGCGCCGTGGAGCAGCAGAGCACGGGAGGGACGGGGCAGCCCCAGCCCTGGCAGTGGGAGCAGTGGGGACAGGGACAGTGGGGTCACTGTCCCCCCTTCCCGGGCAGCAGGAACAGTGTCCCCTCGGCAGTGCGGGGTGCCCGGGGCCGAGCGCGGGCTGCTGGCACCATCTAGTGGGGTTTGTGCGGGGACCGGCTGTGCCGCCACCACCCGTGTCCGTGCCCTGTCCCCGGGCACCAGCACGGCCCCGGACACCCCATCTCCAGCGGTCCCTTTGCCCCCAGTCCATCGGTTCTACACACCAGGCTTAGTGGGGTGAGTTTGTGCCTGATCCCCCGCGGGTGCCCCTGCAGTGCCAGAGGTGACAGTGGGGGTTTGGGGGACACAAGGGGCTGCCTGCAGGGCGGGGTCTCCCCCAGCCCGGCTCAGCATCACCCTGCTCACCCCTGGGCCGGCAGCCGGGGGGGTCTGGTGACCCCATGGGTGGTCCAAGGGGTGACAGGGGGACACTGGGCTGTGGGGTGAGGGCTGGACCCCACACAGGGTGGGATTTGGGGTCCAGCAACTGAGAGACCCCCAGTCAGGCTGTGGATCTTCCCCAGCACAGCCCAGACTGGGGGATCACACAGAGTGCCCCTGCACTTGCTCTTCAACAACCAGCTGAATGTTTCCTGTTCAACATCTCTTTAGGAAGTGGGAGTGTGTAAACCATGGGGTGGGAGGCAGAGCTGGTGGCTGGGGCTGCCCTGCAACTCGGTGCTGGGTAGAGACAGGATGAAGTGTATCATTAACTCCTTTTGCCTTTTCTTCTTTCCCTTTTTCTTCTCCTCCTCTTTCTCCTTTTCCTCTTCCTTCATTCCCCCTTTTGTTTTCAAACAGTTCAAAGCAGAGCCCTCAGGTGTGGGGCAGTGCTGGGGTACAGCAGCACCCCAAGCCCAATAGTTGTGGGGTGTTGGGAGCCAGGACTCCCCTCAGGCTGCCCATCCCAGGGGGAGCTGCCCCATTCAGGTCACCCCACAGCACGAGGGAAGACTCCATCAGCACCATAAAAGTCTGAAATCTATTTATTTGTGGGTTTATTAGGCCAGGAGGAAGGTTGGGAGAGGCCCAGCCCTGCCCCTCTTAGCCTCTGTTTCTTTAGCCCACCCTGGGCATGAAGGAAAGGGCTGAACCAGACCTGGCTCAAGCCCCAAAACCAGAGTCCCTTTCCTGCTCCCCTTGGCAGCTGCCACATGCCCCCCAGGGCACCAGGGCTGATGGCATGAAGTGGGATGAATTAAAAAGAGAAACAACAAGCTGGAAAATTCTGGACAATATTCCCCAGCGTCCAAACTCCTCACACCAGCATGAGTTTGCAAAATGAAGTAAGTGCTTTCCTCCCCTTCAAAAAAAAAAAAAAAAAAGGCTTTTTTAGAGCCTGAATTGTGCTGGGTGATGGTGACTGGAAAGAGACAAAAGCCAAGGCTTCAGGCTGAGGATTTGTCTCTCCCGGTGGATTTAAGCTGCCCCCACCCTGGGAAGCAGCTTTCCAGGGTGCTGTGCTGGTCTTGCACCTTCCCCTGATGTAGGATGATGCCAGCACACCCCAGGCACTCGTGGCACAGGCAAGGGCTCCACGTGCATCCTGCACTGTCTGCAATGACAGGAGCCTTTTTTCCAGCATCATTTTAACTTGCCTGCCTACACCACGCACAGAATTAGCCAACCCTGCAAGGAAACGGAGGAGAAAACAGTCCTGGCTGCTCCTGCATGTGCCACTGGACAGTGGGCCAGCACCAGCTCCTGCTCTGCCAGGAGGGATGCACAGGGAGACTTGGGAATGGCAGTTCAGGACCCTTCACCTTGGGTGGCTGAGAATTTATGGGTGCATTGGCAAGCTTCAACCAGATTTAACATCTCTGCATGGCAGAGCAGCCCTGGCCCACACTGTTATCATCTGCCCAGCTCAGGTAAGGTCAGAGGCTCAGTTTTATTTAATTCCCATTTCAGATGAGCACTGGCCAGGCAAGGCAGCTCCCCCCATCTCCCAGGGCACAGCCCAGCTGAGCAGCAAAGCCACCTCCTCGCAGGACTCCTTGTCAAGGGCTGTTGCACTCAGTAAGGTCCAGCACAGCAGAAAGCTGGTCCAGTATAGTTATGTGCTGGCATAAAAATACAGACCACATGTTAAAACTTAAAAGTAGGTCAGGCAGCCATCTGGTCTTGCTGACAGACCTCCAGCGACCATAGTTAAAAAGATCCTCGTTTTAGAAACTTCACAGCTTGGGTAAAATTTTGAAGACCGACCATAAACATGATTCAGCCGCTGCTCCAACTCCAGGGGTTAGAAAAAACACAGACTGACATCTATTTATGGCCTCCTGTTTTAAAAATAGCTAAAGCTTAGTCTACTTCTGCTAATTAAAAATCCTAATTTCCCGAATGTGATTGTCTCGGCCTCCTGCCCAAGGTGTCAGGTGTCCTATGGCTCACTCACCCCTGGAAATGGAGAGGATCAAACCCCTGCACGGGCAGCTCTGGAGAGCAGCATGATTATTCTTGAATGAGAGAAAATGAGGCAGGTTCATGGCTTGGATGGCTGTGCCTGCACTGAGAACACCCAGGTTTTCCCAGGATGGAGGGACACACTCATCCCTTACTCTGCCACAGAGCCCCTGGGTAAAGAGGAATAAGCAGGTGGAAAAATCAAATTAAAAAAAAAAAAAAAATTATTCCACTCCCCATTTCAGGTGTCCAGAAACATTTCAACCTGCACAGGGCACATGAGAGATATTTACCTGCTCCCTTGCTGCCCTTGCAAGCCCTTTGGCCAAGACACATAACACCCTCCATAAGGCACACTCTGCAATCAGCCGAGCTGCCCAGGGTGAAGTTCTCTTTCAAACTGTGATAAAAGAGTATAAAGTTGTCATATAACCCATAAAAACAGCCATTTTACTTTCAGGGCTACCTGAAGACTTTTTCAGCAGTGTTTTACTCCTGCTGTAACATTCACAAAGGTCTGAGTGAGGATTTTGTGCTGTGTCAGGGAAGTGCCCAGCAGAAGCCATTTTTCCTTCTAAACCCACATTCCCTGTACCTTGTGCTGCTCAGGTTTCTACTCTCCAAAACAAACTGTTTTCCTTGAACTTCTCCCCAGTGGCAGAGCTGAAGAGCCTCTTGCATCCCCCCCAACAGCACTGGCAGACCTGAACTCGGCACATAAAATAACCTGGAAGCTTTGCAGTAGATAAATGAAATAAAGAGACTGACCTCTGTTTTTTCCAAACAGTTCACATTTATTGATAACGATAAAAAAATCTTTTAAAGACTATCTGTATTTTATTACCAAGAATGAGGTATTATGTATACAAAACATTTACAGAATTTGATATGCAGTTCATGAGGAGAGACAGAGAAGTGCAGGAGGACACTGATAACAGGAAAAGTGCCAACAGAAGAGTTACTGGCTGAGAGAAGGAAGAGCAGTAATATCACACAAAGAAAGACCAGTGTATGGGAAATTAATTAGTCAGACTGCAGTGATCAAGTCATATTGCCACAGCACTTTGCTTAGAGGAAGATTAACTATTATTTTATCTCCCCAGCTGTTTGTGCTGTCATGTGCTTTGAGCTCTAAAAGATGTGTTAAGATCAACAGCAGGAAAAACCCAAAGTGCCACTTTTGAGCCAGCTCAAGTGAAAAACAAAATACAGATCTTCAGACTTGAAAAGGGACTGCAACTCAAAAAGGTCTACAAAGCCAGACACCTCTGGACAGATGTGGAGTGTTGAATGAAGCAGATTCTTTACAGTTGTCAGCAAAATCGCCATCTGAGAGAGAGAGAGAGAGAGACAGAAAGAGAAAGGGGACCACCTTCAGCCCTTACAGCCTGCTAAGTGGAAGTGGCTGCTGTGCAGACACTGGGTGGGAGTTTGCTTGACAGCAAAGCAGTGGCCTGTCTCACACAACTGCCCACTTTGGCAGCCTAAGTAACAGTCTAACCTCCATCTTCAATTTAGAAGTCCTTAAAACCCTCCAAAATAGACCAGTCTGGGTTCAGTTCAAGGAGACTGGTCACTCAGCACCTCTAAATGTTACTATAATACTTTCAGCTCTGCCACGTCCCACAGCCAGAACTGGTCTGCAGGACAGGTGCTGTCAGAGGTCAGTAACCAGCCTCTCAGGAGCTCTGCAGTCATAAAAAAGCTTTATTCTGAGTTCAGAACCAGCTTTCCTCAGACCCCCTCAGGGGGTCCAGAACCTTGAGTGAGTTCTGCTTTTTAAGTGCAAGCTCCTCCACCACCTACCCACAGCAGTGCTGCTCCCCAGGACAGAGCCTTCCCAGTAGGGACTGCAGCCAGCACAGAAGCTCCTTGTGCCTGGATGGACAATTTAGCTCCAAGAGGGTGAGGAAAGACCAAGCAGGGTCTAACTGTACAAATCCTGCTGCATTTCAGACTCTGCTCCACTGCCAAGCGTGGTTTGTAGATGTCTGACAGCCCTTTTGCTCGGCACTTCAGCCTTTGGAGCCTTTTGCTGTGCGTGGAGAGAAGGCTCAAGGTGCAAGGACACCTGAACGGACTTCACCAAGAGTTCAACTTGGCCTGGGCAGACAGGGACAAAATCCACAGTGGCAGTGGTAAGAGTGAGAACGGTGCAGAAAATGCTCAGAACATCTTCTGTGTGCCCCAGAGGGAAGAGCCCTGTGCTCCCTGCCCACACTAAAGCTTGTGCTGCTCAGAAGTGAAGTGCTCTGACAGGAGGCCCGAGGGAGCGAGAAGTGAACAGGAAGGATGTTAAGCCAAACCTCCTTCAGGCTGATTCAGGCAGCCAGCTTCAAGCTCTGCATAAATTCCTGGTAAGAACAGGATCTCAGCAAAATCAATTCACTTGGAATGCACTAGGGAAGCAGAGTGAAGCTCCAGCACGGAGCTGGGAACAAATCCTCAGGGCAGCTCTGGATCAGCCCAGCGTGGCACAGTGAGGGAGAGCCTGCTCTCTGCCTCTCTCTCCGCAGTGCTTCAAGCACAAATCCAAGGAAAAGAATGAATTGCTTCAACCCATCAAGACCCAGAGCTCAAATTTCCCCCCCCCCCCAAAAAAAATGTGCTCATACAAAAGGTATATTTAGTGTTTACAGCCTGACCACAGCTCTGTGGGCATGCTTTGAAAAAAATGGACTCACAAAGTCAAGTATCCAGCAACTGCTGTTCTTTGTCTTGGACATCAATAGTGGCAATGGGAGAACAGTTTGCAGCACTGGAAGATCACAGGGGATTTCTTAGGATGGCAAGGAATGTCCTGACAGGAGAATTGCAGTTGATCTCTAATGCACTACGGAGCATTTTTTGGTAGGGTTTTTCTCCCTTTTTTTTTTTGCTTTCAAACATCTACAGAGTTAAAAAAAAAAAAAAAATTCTTAACTGATGCACTGGTTGTTTTTCCTTTTCAATAAGAGCCCTTGTGTTCAGAGTTAGGATTTGTGCAAGCACACTTGCAAAAATATTTATGGCTGAGTTAGGAAAAAGGGTTAAAGGTAAAGAGACAAGCTGTTGGATCTAACAAAGACCAAAACCACTAAGTGTAAAATTCAAACAGCTACTTTACTATCTATAAAAGGCTTTTGTGGGGTGGGTTTGTTTTTTTTTTGCACAATTGCCAGTTGAATATGCTGTATTGCAGTCAGCTGCCACAGGCGAGGGTCCAGCCATCACATCCATTTGCTTTTCAGCTGTTGTGGCACTACCTGGAAATCATGGAGCTGGAATGGGACTGGCTAGAGGAGGTGGTGGCAGCACTGAGCTGGGAGAATCCACTGTGGCTTGATTCAAGGCTGGTCATAGATCCCCTGCAATCAAAAATGAAGTGATTTTAAGCCTCAGAACGTGCAAAGATTTTGATTTCTGCTCTGTGTCTATATTGTATTTGTTGCACGCTGAATAAAAAGCAAGTAATAGTTTTGGTGCAGATACTCAAAAGCTTTTCTGCCTCAACACATAAAATAATGAGGACACTGCACACCTTACAAAAACCAGATGCTGTTCAAAGAGACTGAGAAATATTTTCAGTCAAGTTCATCAACTGGCAGGCGACAGAACTGACTCAACTCCATTCTGAATTGCACCCATTCCTACCTGTCAAGCCCAGCAACTCACACAAGGCTTTCAAGGCAGAGCAAAGTGACTAGTGATGATTACCACAAGATAACTGATTAACTCCTTTTATACATTAGTTGCCCTCAGTGTCAGCACTGGTTGACTTCTTTTTTTAAGGCCCTCACCATTTACTTATATTTAAGTGAACTTGACACTGGCTTGATCATCTAAGAATCAAAAAGGCTTGACACTGGCTGACTCTGGCCAGACATACCTGAAATCTTCAGATCCTATCACTTCTGTATAGTACATCACTTTACATTTGTGAGAGGACACCTGTAGAGATGCCAATACATCATCCACACGAGGCAGGTTGGTTGTAGCACAGGCAGGCATGTTGTGGAACTTCCACTGCAGAATATAGAAGCCAGGCCACCTGGTCACGTGGGAGCCCTGGAGACAGACACAGCAAAAATTAAGAATTAACTTCGTTAATAAAGACTTGAAAAATCTGAAATTCCTTTTCCAAGCTTGGAAAAAGTGCCTACACGCCCGTTATTTTTTCCCCCAGTGCCAAAATTTCAGCTCCTCAGCCAACAGGCTGTGGTGGGTGACTCCCCACAGAACGTGCTTATCAAAGCTGGGACAGAAAACACCAACAAACGCCTCCTCTGGCTTTTTGAGAGTGTCTAGGGGTTACTGAAAGGACAAAGTTCTGGTTTAAAACAATATCCACTTTTTCCATTTGTTTGCACTAACAGCTGTCCTTTGAGACAGTGAAAAGGGCACTCAAGGCTCCTGCCTCACAGAGAGCGCGGTGCAAGAGGTCACTGCCCATATTTCCAGTTTAACACTTCCAACCAGGTGACTTAAGGAGCTCCTTTTTCACAGGCTGACTCGTTTCAAGTCAAAAGGAACAGCAGTAGCAGGCTGTGACTGTAAATATGCTGCACGGAATATCAAACTTGGTAATTAAAACAAGGGTTGAAAATGGCATTAAAAAAGGTTCAGAAACTTTGGCCATGGGGAGCTCCTTACAGTGGTTGTTAGAGGGACAATCACTCAGTCTTAATTTCCAGTACTCTCTCACTACTGAGGGAAGGCACTATGATATTATCCAAACACAGACTGTTGGTCTCAGATAATAAATAGCCAGAATTACGGCATAATTCGTGTTTTGTACTTTCTGAATGTGCACTCCATTCTAGGTGGCTTCTCTATATTCCCTGCTGATCAACCTCAGTCCCTGTTGGATTGATGCAACCTCCCTTCCCAGCAGATCCCACATAAAGCCAATCCCTGCTCCCTACAGCATCCAGCCTGGAACACGAGCTGAAACGCTGGCCAAAAGCGAGCAGACAGCCCGGAACTGAATCACCACTCCGTCATCAGCGACTGTGAGTGAGAACAAGCAGTTTTGGGGCCGGGCTCCATCTGCTCCCACTCGAGGATCTGGTGCCTCACCTGCACACTCTCCCCTTCCTTGCAGATCAGGGGAGACTCCACCATGCTGTAGTCACGCCCCAACTGCCAGACTTTGTCTATCAACTGGACGTTGTTCCCACCAGGAGATGTGATGCTGTGGGCTCCCAGAGAGTCCTTCTTTGGGGGCTGCGGGGCCCTTTTGGAATGGAAGATGTTAAAAACGATGTCGCCCTTGCACACGTCAAAATCCCACGTGATCACAGACGAGGCATCCACGATCTGGATGAGAACCTGGGACAGGAAAAGTCTATTAGACAACAGCAATTTGCTCAGTAAAGCCAAACTCCTACCAGAAAAAAAAAAAAAAAGACAAAGGACAGAGTTTTTTGTTGGGGGGGGGGGAGGGGGGCTTAATTTCCACTGTTAAAAAGTCATGGCTTTTTAACAGTTGATAAAAGGCATTGAGATACAAATTCCCTCCTGCTGGGGTGTCTTTATTTTAACACACGATTTTAAGAAGCTCTCAAGCAGCTTCTGAGAATATTGTTTGCTTTGCTTAGAAGAAAAGGGTTCTGAACAGAACGAAAACCAATGATATTCTCTAAATGGCAATAAGATGACACCAGGAATAGTCATAACCTTCAGCAACTAAAGCATCATTATGCAGCACAACTACAGAAGAGCAAGGTGGAAGCACAGAAACGAAAACTGAGCTCTAAACCATCCTCAGTCCACCAGACAGAGTCCAGAGCAGCAGCTGAGATGAAAGCAAAGGTCAGGCTGCAGCCTTACCTCATGTGGAGCTCCTTTGAAGACACTTGCAGACTGGTAGATTGTTTCAGTCCAAAGCTTTATGTCTTCATTTTCCAACTCTTCTGCTGTCCGGTAGAGGGACTTGGGAACCAGCCCACCCTCTGGTACTTCACACTGAAAACAAACAGCCATAAAAATTATCTCCTGTGACCATTCCCTCCCTGTCACGCTCTCTGCCTGCCACCTCAGAAACAAAACCTCACATTCAGCAGCACTCCAAAGAATGAGATGCAAACAGTCTGAAAGTTAATTTTATAGCTTGTACATTATACATACATAAATTCTTCTACAATGACCTGGCTTAGGTGTTTGCAGAACTGCACACCAGAGGAAGAGATCTTGCCAAACACAACAGCCAGCACCACAGAAACGGGCTGTGCCAATGCTGCAGTTATTACCCAGACCACCTTACACTGAGGAAAGATGGGAGCCACTTCAGAACCCTGAGGAAAGTGGCAACAGTGACTCAGTCTAAAAACAAGAGTCTAGAGAGACCTGAAAGAACTGGGGTAGCTAGATTTAAGGACGGATATGGGGAGATACAGTACGTTTCTGAGCAGGTAAAAGGATATTGCAGCCAGCAAGGTAACAGTTCTGAAGTTACCACTGTCTGACAGTGATTACACAACTTCCCTAAGCAACTTTCTTTTTTAAGAAGCCTCTAGCAATGGAGTCAGACAACTATTTGATGAGGAACAGGTTCCAAAGAAGTGTCTGGGGCAGTGGAAGTGTTTGGTAACTGAATTACAAAAGAGAACTGAAAGGTTCTCAGGAAAGTCACTTTTGTTCAAATACCCAGAAGGAAAGAAGAAGAGAGAGATTCTGCCACTGCCTGTAACTGGCAGGAAGTATTGTAGCAATTTTCTTTCTGGTAACATTCATTTTTGCTTACTTAAGCAGTGGATTTTGCCAGCTTCCAGTTCCAAGTTAGATAACACTGAAAGCTACTGCTGCAGCAAAAAGCAGCCCACTGGAGATAAACACATGCTCTACTCCAACACATCTAAGTGTACTTCATTATCATCTGAGACTGTATTTGAACAGACATAGATGAATTTTCAAGAATTGTATAGAAATTAATCTAGAAAGTGTATAGGGGCTTAAAACACAAGCCTGAGATTCTATTCTAACACAGCTGAGTTCAGACCAAAAAAAAAATAACCTAAGTGTTACTAAGACGGAGGTTCCAGAAAAAAATAATCCACCACTGAGCCTGTGTTGTCAAAAACATTAAAGGGAAAACAGACCTGACAGTATCATTGAGATGTTACAGTGCCAGATTCAACTGATACCCAGAGCCTAGGCAGGAAACAGCTATTAAAGCATGTGGCATGAGAAATCACAGTATCCTGCAGTAAAACAATGTTTCTGCTTTGCTGGGGGTCAATGCACACCATTGTGTGAGGAGACAGGGATGTCTGCTGAGCCCTGTTAGCAGATGTGCCTCACGTTTCCTTGGGCTCCTTATGGTAACAGCTCTTTTAGGTCACACAGGCTCTTTTGATCAGCTGATGGTGACAGCTCTTGCTCAGAGCTGTGTAACCTTGTCTGCTTGAACTTGTCAGGTAACAGACCATGGCTTTGAACTGTGCTTGGCTATTTTGATAAGCTATTTGATACTCACTGTAGAGCAGCACTGTACTTCTCTTTTTGAAGTGGATCCACAAAACACCACTAAGCCTGGAGTCCAACATCATAGCCCCCATCTCCAAACTACACTAGGAATCCCTCTGTGCTTAGAGGCTTCTTTGCTTAGAGGAGTAGAAAAATAATAAAAAAAACCACCACAGATAAGCTGCTGAATATGCAGTAGTTTATATTCATACCATGCACTCTCCACCAAGGAAATCAGGGATAATTTCTTTATCAATGTAATCCAACAGTCCTCCAGGACCCTGGTAGTCATTTCCAGCATAAATAAGGAATTTCTTTCTAGTGTTGTCATCAATAAATGGACTAACCTGCAAACAAAGAAAAACAGAATAGATCAGGCTCTCCCATTTTTCTCTAGTCAGTTTTGAAGGAGTCAGTTTGATCACGCTGAGTGTCACCATCCTGGTTACACAAAGTTTACACCACACAGAAGCCAAATTAACCAACTACGTGAGCAAGTTCTTAGGTGGTGTTTTTTAATCCGCTGCAGGAATCCTATAAAAGGCATGTTTCCAAATGGCAACATTTCCTGCTCATAAAACCTGATCTGTAAAGTGCTTTTACAAACAAGCGTAGCAGTGTATTGAGAGAGCTGAGCAATACCTTGAATTACAAACATACCAGTGTCCAGAGAACTGGGAATACTCGAGGTGCTCTTAGGATAAGAAGACGACCCAAAGTTTCAGGGTAATTGGCTTCAACCACCTCAATGATCCTCAGCAAGGCCTTGACACCAGGTCTCCATAAATGCCTCATGTTCAAGCCTTCCAGATCTACTAGACAGGTCCAGGAGCTGAATTGGAGAAAGGCAAAGAAAACACAGAAAAATCTCAGTAGCATCAAAATTCTCCTTTCTTATGCAAGTGCCCAACACACTGAAATGTGTAGAGCCCACTGCATGTTTTGGGTTCTTCTGTTCCACCTCCCTGCTTGGTGGTGTCTGCAGACACCCCAGTTTAGGGTCTGTTTTAAGAGCAGGCAATGATCACTTTGCACATTGTGCAGATTCCCCCACAGATATTTCAAACCCAAGGCAAAGGTTCATATGAAGCCAAAAAAGAAAAAATCCTGTCAACAGCCAGCCCAAACATTGACCCAGTGCTTTTACACGGAGATCAATTAAGTGGCCACACTGCTGCCACGAAGCAATTTCACATTCACAGGGCAGATTTCCTACTAACACACTGCAGCAGCAGTGCCAATACATGTCAGAGCTAATTCTGTTGTCAGATCCCAGGGAGGGAAGCTTCTTCTACAGGGAGAGATATGTTCTTAATACTAATACTGAGCATCAGCATGTGTTTCAGTTACTTTCCAAGTTCAGGTCTCTCACCCTGGGCAGGAATTCAAGATTTACAGCTGTGCTGCACCAGCCAGCAGCCATTACATTATGCATAAGGCATCTATGAAACACCAAACCCTTCTTTGTTTCACTTTAAATGTTTAATATGCAGCCCTTTAGGATTACGGCTACAAATGAACATCCAGGAGGCAGCACAATTTCAGTTACACACATGAAACCTATCCCTGGGGCTTGACCTCCCACTGGCAGCCAGGACAGCAAGTTCTGCACCAGGGAAAAGATAAGCAGACACACCACACATCCCTGGACTTTACAGATTAAGGGAAGGAGGCAGAAATTGAAGAGAGGCCAAGAAACACGGGATCTTTTCAGGGATGGTCCTGCATTCGTTCCACACCCATTTTCCAGTTAACAATTTCATAAGTGACCCCTACAGTGACTGAAGGATGGGAGGGCAAACCATTTGTGACTGAATTTCACCTGAAGTCATGCCAATACCAGGAAAACTAGACCCCAGGTTTCACAGGAGCCTCATGACCTCACCTTGGATCAGGAGCTGAGAAACCACTTACAAAAAAATGAAGCATGCAAACAGGAACTGAGTGTAACGAGCCTTGGTATGGACCATGGGTGAAGAAGTGACATTAAAGCAACACCTGAAATCCATGGTATTATCATGGTCTGACTTTTTGTCAGCCTGTACCAATGCCTGTCTGTAAAATCCCCCCTAAAGAGAAATGGGAGTTAGGCTGCACTGCTTTGCAGAGATCCAGCAGCAGAAGAGAGAAGCACAGCAGGTCCAAGTAGAGTGTGAGACTGAGACTGCTGGGGCAGGTGTGCTTCCCTCAGGTTGCCCCAGGCACATTCCCTCTATCACTACCTGGGGAGTTAACTGTACCTGTGCTTGTGCCTGCATGTGAGACACAGCCCACCCTTGGCTTGTTCCACTGCCTGACATTCCCCACAGGCACACCATGAAAGCAGGTAATCCCCAAAGAGCTGATCCACTTGTTATTTTACCTTATTGGCCTGCCAAATACTTTTGTATTCTCCTCACATCGCCTCAGTCCTTCTTCGTTTATTGAAAGAACCTGTGCAAGAAAGTGTGTGGTTTAGAGAAGAGCCTCAAACTCTTCTGGGATAGGTGGGATAAAGAAAAATATGTTTATATTCAAAGAGTAATTAAAACTACAAGATCAAACCAGCATAAACTTCCCCCTCCCAAAAAATGAACTAGAAATCTCTACAATTACCCCTAATTACCCAGAAATTAAAGCCCCTTTTGAAATCACAGAAGGCAAACCTCAAAACAGAACTAGGGCGAACAAAATTTACTGTCTGCCTGGAAATGCCACTGGAAGAAAAAAACAAAAATTCAGTCCCTGCTTGTAACAGTTGCTATGGCTGTGACTGTCATTATTAGGAGTCAAAAAAAGTTAGTGCAAGCCTGGAACTCTGCCAGCTTTTTGCCTGGAAACTGAGGCGATCCACAATAACAGCCTGAGTGATGCCTTTAGAGAAGGCAGAACTACAGGCAAGTGCTTGTTCTTAGAATTCTTCTTATCCTTGGAGCCCAGGCTTGACAAAATCTGTGGCGTTTTCTCTTCTGTGCAAATGCAGAGCCTTAAAGCTTGAAGCGCTGCACAAGTGCTGAAGAATTCGTGAAAATGCCAATCAGTAACTGCAGGAGCTGCCAAGGCTACACCTTTCAGTTTGCAGCAGGAAAGAAGGGAGAAGGAACAGCCACCGGGGGCTTTCAGATGTTTTCAAACCAAAACCACACAGCCAGAGAGTACATCGAAATACTCAGGGCGATGAATGCTCTGGCAGAGGAAATTTCTAAATGGAAATATCACACTGTTAGCAAACTTGCAGGCCCCAGGAATACTCACGTATCGAAGCAGGGCCTCTTCCCCCAGAGCTCGCACTAAACCTTTGGTGTCCATCTGGCCCAGCCTCAGCACGTACAGCGGGCGGCCGTCTGCACAAAGAGACCAAACCACCACAGTGACCCTCACAGCAACACACAGTTTGAGTGAGCTAGTTTCATGCTAAAACTTCAAACAGAAACAAAGCAGAATCAGTTTAAACTCCCCTGGAAGAGGAGTAACCTGGAGCAGGCGGCAACATAAACTTTACCCCGTGCAGCTACACCGACATTATCTGTAAAGGAGCTGCAAAACCCGAATCAGGGAGGTTAAAGATTTTTCCGATGCAAAAGTTTGCAAAGACATCCTGATGAAAAAATAGCTCCCTGACCTTCAAGGAGAGTTCAGAGGACTTCAAGTGCCTCGCTCTACCCAAGATCTTGATACACACAATTAACAACACAGGACTATTATTAGGTTCCAGGTCACACTAATGAACTCAAGTGCTTCCTGTAACTGCAGTGGAGGCTGTAAGGCTTCTATCACACATGATGCAATACTGCTCTGGAGAGAACAGCAACCCTTCTAGAAAAGAGGCTACGCTGAGCTCTGGGAATTAATGAAACAAAGTGTTCACCGAAGGCTTTGCCTCCTGCAGTGTGTGCTGGAGCCACACTCCGAGCTCTGTCACTCTGCGGAACTGGCACACAGCCTCGCTTATGCAGGTTAAGCCTGGTGAGAACAGACTCTGCTCCTGAGATCAGCTCAGCTGGACCCTCTGCATTAGAGCCCTGCCCTTCCACAGTCATCTGGCTGCACACTTGGGCAGCCTGGCACTGGCAGGATGCTAAAGGCATTAAGCTAAATAACTGTGTTGGCTGAATTTGAGAATCAAAGCTCGCATTTCTGGCACTTCCTAAGAGGAGTTAGTTGTCCAAAACAGCTCCCAGCCTCCTCTCAAAGCTGTGATGCACTTTTCAAGCTTTGCTTCATCTATTCTAATACACGGGCTAAATAACCAGCATCTTATAAAAGTGAATATGCTAGAACACAGAAAGAAGAAAAAATGAAAGCTTTCTACAGGAAAGTCTCCCTCAAGTCCTGTTGTCTGTGCAACACACTGCAACAGGGGTATCAAATTATCACCAAGTCTTCTGGGACAGGAGGAAAGAAACTGCTGAGATACACTATTAAAAAGAAAACACCCAACAACCAACCCAAACTGCAGAATCAAGGCAACTTATTTATCTGGCAAAGACACCACCCCCATGCAAGTTCACAGTATTTTCTGTTTTATCAGGTGGATTAAAAGAAAATGTTATTTTACCATTAGCACACACTTATCTTGGAATGTACTGTTTAGCTTTTGAAACACTGAACAAAAACTGCTATTAAGTTTCATAGCAGGTCTCCTTCCCTCCCTCCCTCGTGGACAGACATGCACATCCAAACCCAACCTCACAGCTTAGTAACCCTGGTCCACCCAAAATGACACATGAAGGACAGCCTCAGCTGACAGTGCTGTATTATTACTGTGCATTTTATATTCCATTAGAGCTCTGTGATTTTAAAAAGGCATTAGATTGAAGCATTCTTGTCAAAATAAAAGCCACTCAGATGTACAGAAAACTGTGCTAATTGCAAGCCAAAATAATAACTTTTTTTCTTTAGCTCTAATAGCACCTTCCAGACAACATGCTTCATAATCACTCTGCTTTTGCTTTAGCACTGAAAGCCATAAGCACTCAGCCTGCTTAAGTTTGGCACATTCAACATATATGTAGGAGGAAAGGAGCAATACTAGAAAAGGGAATTTAAAAAAGGAAGCTACCACTGTAGAATTTTAAATTACAGAGAATTGCTCAGTTCTGAAACTGCGTTTCCATTATCGACAAAGCCATGCTCTACTTGTGGGCACGCTGCAGGAGAGATCAAAGGAGCTGGAGGGGAAGGGAGGGGGCACGAAGTTCACCACAAGATTGAAGAACTTCTCAGAAGAACATTAAACAGGCCTTTGATGCATTCTGTACCTCTCAGCTCGCTGGCAGGACCCAGTTCATGTGCTATTGACAGAGGAAGTCTTTGCAAAGTAAGGACAAGGAACTGGGTGAAAGGGAGGACTTATTCACAGGTCTTTTCCCCTACAATCTTTACAAGCACATTCTCATTTTCCACTTTCTCAGTCTGAGGTCTGTCAAACCCAAAGCAGCAGGGGAGAGCCAAGCTCTGATTAAACCTCTGCTGCGTCCTCCCTGTCTCCTGGCCACTACAGCTTGACAGCATCCTGCCCTGTTCCGTACACCGCCTGGAACAGGAAGAGCCAAGCAGAAACAATGGTGCCTGGTGGGAAAAGACTCAATCAGAGCACAGATCGCTCACAGTGAGACATCATTTCCTTATCTAAAGAACCCAGCTTGCCTCGAGCCACAGATTCCAGCATGTTTCATTCCTATGTATGAATTAGCAACAAGATCAGCGCACGATAAAGCAGAGGGACAGGGGAGTGTGTCAGGCACAGTCATCTGTGCTGCAAAGATCTGGCCCGTGGCTCACCATGCAAAGGGAATTCAGCCAAAGCTCCTTCTCTTCTTAAATAAACCTGGCTCTATTTGATGTTTTTGCAACATTCCACTTCTCCTCATTAAGCTGATTGTAACGCCAAATAAATATTCATTTATGCCATCAGCAGACTTAAACAACATCGGAAATAAATTGATTACAAAGATATACTTATTTGCAAACATCTTTTAATCACTGAAAGAGCACACTCAGCATTTGCCTAACACCCTTTTAAGCATCTCAGAGTGCTACAGAAGCACAATTAATCGCTTTTTTTTAAGCTCCTAGCAAAGCAGACTTAAATATGTCGGTATTAGTCAGAAAGGCTATGATCTTGGAGCCTGCCTCCACAGCTCCTGGGAGCTGGCAACATCACTGCAACAGGTTGCCCAAAGAAGCTGTGGATGCCCCATCCCTGGAAGTGTTCAAGGCCAGGGATGTTGGACAGGGCTCTGAGCAGTCTCCGGTCTAGTGGAAGTTGCCCATGCACATGGCAGAGGGGTGGAACGACATTATTTTAAGGTCCCTTCCAACCTAAACCCTCCTGTGATTCTATGAATTTAAGTGTCTTTCTTACATAACAACTGAGAAGTTCTAACCATCTTCCCAGTCACCTCTATTTAACCAGAGGGACAACTATCACCTCTGATTCAGAACACAGAAAGGCTGTGCAATACCCATACCTTTGTCATGGTGATGCCAGCCTCCTGCATAGTAATCCTGGAGTACCTGTGGAGGGTTCCAGGTGTCCAGAATATAGTCCACCTGGTGCTGCTTACGCCACGTCAGCGACTGGCAAAGGATCTCTCTTGCTTTATCAATGTTGAAGTCTCGGGCACGCAGGAATCTTAAAATGTGCTCATCCTTTGGGATCTGTCAAAAAAAACAAACAAACCAACCCAGTTTTGTACCCGAGGTTTGGAACAAGAACAGAAGAACAAACAACAGAAGCTGAAAAATGCGCAGCCCTGCACCAGTGCAGGAGGAGGGTGTGTAACACTGGAAGCTACTCAAGGAAATCAGCCTTTGTTTGAAACAAAGTCAGGGACTGCAGGTACCTTCATAGAGGAGATAAAAATTTCATGAAGTCTAATGTAATCATTTCCACCTGTACGACCATACCAAGTCAGTCCAATTTAAATAAATGAGGACAGAACACAGACTGTATTTCATTGTTAAGTAAGAGGAAGCTGAGAGACACATGCAAATCACAAGCTTCTGGAAAAAACCCAGCCTTGCTATCCGTGATTTAACTGGCCCCATTGCTTCCCTTTCAGTATTTGAGACTGTGATGTTTGGCCAAAGCAAACAAATACAAAAATAAGGTTATTGTAGCAACCAGGAAGACTTAAAAAACTGCTGATATTGCCCTGTGATAGCCTAACTGACATTCTGAGAGGCTTTCACGCTAATTATTTAAGCCCCTCAGCTGGGCAGTCACACTGAACTTCTTCTGTTGCCACTGTTTTAATGTAGGTTTTGATCACGGAGGGCCGCTTAACATGAACAATCAGGCACGGGAGGGGGAAGGGCGTGGCAAGATGTTTCATCAGGCCCACTTTGTACATCACACACCCTGAGCCACGAGAGATCACCAGTCACTTACTTTGCCTTTGTGCGTCTCCTGGAGCCACTGCCTCAGCCGGATGAGGCAGCTCTCCTGCATCGGGGTCAGGTCCCCCAGGTACCTCTTGATGTAGTCAGCGTCTAGTTTGTCTAAAGAGAGATGTGCAGGGGATTAGAGTGGTCCTGGGCAGACCCAGGCAAAGCAGCAGGTGATGTGATACGCTGCTGTCTCAGGCAGATAAGCAGTCGCTGTGCTCTGCACAGTCAGAATTGATTAAAGGTTCTTCGAATCAATGGAAAGATGAGCGAGGCAACACACACAGTCACCTTAATCAAGAAGATAAATTCCCCTTCTGCAGCTAAGGAAGGAGCAAAAGGAGACATTTTCAAAAGCATTTTGCCAGTGAATTCAGATTCATCATTCCAGAGCACCATAGGGATTGATGCTTCCAGAAATACTCCGAGAAGCTTTGATCTCCCACTGCAAGAATTTTCCCAAATTCCCTTATTAACAGGGGGGAAGGAAGATACAGCAGAAGACTGTGTCCAGGGAAGCTTCAGCTGTTTCCTACCCATTACTCCTACAGTTTAACCCAATCCCAAATTTCAGGGCAAGAAGCAGGCTGTTCATTTGCCACCTAATGAACAGTGAAGAGTTTTTCTGCTCGTACCTGATCTCCATTTACTAGATCAGCCCTTAACAGCTCCCTGAGCTGCCCCACACGTCACTGCTTGGCAAGCCTGCACTTTAGCATTGCATGTCACCAAACAAAGAGCCAACATGGAGCTTTCCAGCTGTCCACGAGAAGCTGCACAGTGCTGAGAGGCGCTACAGTACCAAGAATCCCAGTCAAACACCTCAGACCACCATACCATCTGGTGTTCCTGCAGTGGGCTCCGAGGGGCTGCTGGAGGTGTTGAGGATCTCCTTGTTGTTCAAGCCCTCCTTTGTGGCAGACTCTGGTATATTAATAGCAGGTGAAACTGGTCTCCTTGTGTGGGATGTGCTGCTCTCTGATTTACATGTGACAGGAGGAGTCCAGCGAGGAACAAAAGTTATCCCTTCTTCCTCCAGCTGCTTCAGGTAGTATTCTATTATTTCTTTTCCCTTCAAAAAAGAAAATTTACTTCAGCTACTAAAAAAAACCACCCACCTAAGACAAAGAAAGGGTTGAGCTGAACACCTATTAAGTGGCCAGATCTCTGTAAAGATTCCACTTGAAACACAGCCCTACACAGACAGTGCCCCGGGCTACAGAGGAAGCAGCCCAGCTTTCTGAACAGAGCAGCCTGTTACTTAGCAGCAGCCTCGTTGTCTTTTGGTAACTCCGCACCTCCTTCCCAACTGCAGGCTCACCTTTTTAATATTGCTGGTGTATTGCTTCATGGCAATCTTTTCCACTGTGCTTTCAAAACCAAAAAAAGACTTGATATCCAGACTTGCTGACTGCTCAAAACAGGTCCAGTCTTCATTGTCAGGATGAACCTGCAAGTTAAAAGATCATCCAGCTCAGTTATCCATTTAGGGTTTTTTTAATCTTCGCACTGTTTGAAATGATTCTTGTTTTACCGGTTCACAAAGTCAAAAAAAAAACATTCAGGAGGAATTAGCAGTGCTTTCCTTCACTTGCAAGACACAGTTGGGAAGAGGCAACACTAAAGGACAAAAATCTGAGGAGCCCTCCTATGGTCCTATGGCTTTTTTTTTTTTTAAATGAACAAGAAAGAGGAGGGTGAAGAAACACTAGTGCACCTGCCAAGAGCCAGAGGACTGGCACATTTACACACTGTCTTATTCTAGGTAAGGGTTGGGACTGCAGTGTTATCTGTGCAACAGGGTAAAAAAACCTCCACAGTGAACTTCCTGCTGGGACTGACAGCCCAGGGCCAGCTCAGCCAGGCTGAGCCTTGCACCAAGGGCGGTGGGAGCACCTCCAAGCACTGTTGTCCAGAGGTGTTCCCAGCAGACACCCTGCAATAGATGGTTCCTCGTTGACCTACCAGGTACCTCAGTATTTCATAGAATGAACATTATTGTAGGGGTTTTTTCCCATGATTAGGCCACAGGAAGAAGTATACACTTCTCATGTGGCTGAATACTCTCTGTCTTGGAGCACTCCCACCTCTCCTCTCAGCAAACTTCGTGGTTTGCTGAGATCATCCTGGAACGGACACGTTGTTACTTATAGCTGGACTTGATCTTAAAGGTTTTTTCCAACCTAAATTCTATGACTGATGTTGACATTTTTACGAAAAGTTGTTTTCTAAACTCTCTTCAGTTCAAAAACAGACTTGTTTGAGCCATTTCAGGGCTGGGCTCTGAATCTGTTCTTACACAAACGCTGGATTTCTGAGCACACAACTGTCCTGATGCCTTAGGGTTCCCTTCCCCCTCAAAACATGCTAAAATTGGCTTGGAACACTATCAACACTTTATAAGGACACAACTACAGAAAAAAAAATACCTTCCCTTCTTTTGCTGCTTCTGCTTTAGGAAACAAGAGATACAAGAATAGCTTGTACAGACTAACTAAGTACAAATAATAATAACATCATGTAAGAATCTTCCTGTATTTTCATAAATTCAATTATCAATTACCTTTAGTAAGAATGAACTTCTAGAAACAATTTATTCTTCCATTAAAAATCTGGTTTTGTATTTACCTTGTAATTTCTTAATTGAGTAGAGCCAGAGCAAGAAGTGCTGTGTTCTGTACCTATTTACCACATGCACTTTTCTGTACAGCATTTCCCTGTTTAAACAGAGTTTTCACAGCAAAACTGCAGGGGAAAAGCGTTTTTAAACTTGCCTTGGAAATAATGGCAGAAATAAAAATAAAAAAAAAAAAATCAGATAAAAGCGTCAAGTGGGTTTGACATCCAGTGATCTTTTAACCACAGGTCTGTACACAACAGAAAATGTTATGACCTGTACATAAAGGGAATGCTCTAACAGAGATAAATTAGTTACATTTGTTAGCTTTGATCTGACCTTTAACATCAATTTGAAGTTCTATTGCTACAGCATGTGCTTTAAGTGCCTATGGGCATAGGCTAAGCTATTCAGGAATAAAGCATGACCAGAGCAGAGCAGTAGGCATGCCACCAGACTCCTCTGGATCAGGAAGTATTTGCTCTGAAGACCAAGAACAACGAAAAAAAATAGGTTAATACATAACTGACTCGATGAACTTCTGCCTGAGCTGAGCAGAAGGCAAACAAGCTCTGCTGAACTTTCCTTTGACAGTTCTGTCAGGGTGTCATCAGCCTCACCAAGTCCCACACTGCTGTTACAGACCACAGATTTGCCTAAACAGAGCTGTCAAACGCAGCAAATTGTGTTGTGTTCTGCTCTCTGAGAAGATGCTCAAGCAAGAGGGTGCCAAACGTGTCTCAGTTCTTCAAACAAGCGTGTCACATTTAACTCTGACAACAATTATCACTCATGGCAGCGTGCTGGTTATTTTTTCTTGCAAGGCAAAAGCCAAGAACAACCCAACTTCTGTTTGTGAGTCCTGAAATCTGATCTAGCTCCATCTGTGGCACCACCAAGAGCCTGTTACTCACTGTGTAAGAGCAGTGCTCGTTAATGATGACTCTATTAGAGAAGGTTTCATTGTAGGCTTCTATATGCAAAGTCCTCTCTCGTCTGTTCAAAGAGTTCTTCTGGACAAAGTAGACGTAATCCACTCCTGCAATCTGAGGACGAGAAAGTAGACAGTGTTAAGATACCAGTACCCATGTGAAAGGATTCACCCAGAAGTACAAACTGGGTACTGAAAAGCTCATCACCTTTTTCAGGAGCCGCGGTGCATCGATGTCCAGCTTACAGCGCCGCTCAATCACATGGATGGCCTCGTCCTCGCTCTTGTACTCGCTTACGGTGTCACTGGCTACAAACATAGGGATCAGAGGACACGTAGGAAACCTTCTCTCATATGCCTACACAGATGGAAAGAGAAGAAAACAAACAACCATCACAATTCATCCCCGGGGGTGCGCGCAGAATTCCCTCACCAGCATTTGGAGCCTCAGTGCCCTTCAGAGCTTCTGTGGAAGGGGCTGAGCTTTACTGAGCCCACATTCCAGCTGCGAGTCACAGTGCATTCCAAGCAATGCATTTATTAATACGCTCCTTTCCAGTAAAACGGTTTTTAAAACACACAAAATACCTCATTTCTCCCCTCCCTCCCAAAAAGGAAGTTGCTCATCCTGTGCCGCGACGACCCTCTTGTCAGCAGTAACAGGAAAATAAGACCCTCCAGTTCTAAAATACCACAGCACAAAACAATTATATGTAGGATTAAAAAAAAAAAAAAAAAAAAACCACCACATGCTAATTACCGGTGTTTCACCAAGCTGTCCAGGGGGATTTTCTTACAGCTCCCAGAGGTCTAATAAAAACATTTCAAAAGCTATTTCTTAAGCTAATAGAGCTCTCAAGCTCCCTGTGCAGAGTGTTCATAATGATTTCACTGCAGTTTATCAGCTCACAGTTTTGTCCAACAACAGTCAGTCAGTCTTTGCAATACAATGAGGCCCTTTCATACTTCTGAAAATGTAAAGCTTTTGCAATAATGCAGAGCTAGCAACAGCTTTGATTCTGGTGAAAGAATAAAGCCATTTAAATGAGTTATCTCCTAAATACTTGACACACAGCCAGAAAATGGCATTAAATCAGACACACTCCGGATAGTGACGAATCTGGGATCAGTAAAACAGGTAAGAGGAAAATGGGTGCTATCCCCACTAGTAAACTCGTTGAATTTTAGTTTTAGAATCCCTGTGGCTATAGAAAACAACACAATTGTTTTTTTTTTCCTTTTCTTTCACAGTCACTACTATAGCTCTGCTTCTCTTTGGCTTTTTTTTTAAGTAACTAATTCTTTAGCCTGCTTTCCACATCCTGAATTACTTCGGTTTTGCTCTTATCAGAACATCATCGGCTTTGGTGAATAGGATATTGCAAGGTGTCCCAATGCAGAAGAAAGATTAAATAAAGTAAATCTGAGAGGACATCATGAAACAACTCTTTAAAAAAAAGAGCTAAAATATCCACCCTTTTAGATGATTTTAACTGCTCTGAATACAGCTGGGCTGCAGCACCAACAGGGAGAGGGTGTGGAGCAAAATAAGCAGCAGCTGCACAAAGTATGCAATGGTGGTCCTGGAGGAGAAAAGGTCTCTTAATTCTCCCTTTAGAACAATTAAAATACTTCAGTTTATTACCAGTGCTCAAACCTAGTTTGAAGGCAGTGTTACTATGGTGACAGCAGGGCAAGGCACTAAAACAGTGCCGGCTTTTTTTCCCTCGTGCATATTTTTAATCCATTTTTGCAGCATGATTGTCCCGAGTTCATAAAGCTCCTCTGTCAGGCCTCAGAAGCACAACCAGGGCAGGGGGGACACGCAGTCCCTTCTTCAGACTTCATCTGTGCACAGCTGGTTTTGCTTAAATGAAGAGCAGCAATAATTTCTGGGCTCAGGGATGTGTGCACAATAGAAGTGACAGAGCACTGGTGGGGGAAAAAAACCTCTCACAGCTCCAGCACAAAGGGAGGATGGCTCCTATTAACATGGTATAAAAAGTTTCTTCCTTCTTTGGTCCTATTAGCATGGCAAAGAAGTTTCTTATTTCTTTTATAAGGCTCTTGTTCTGGAGAAAAAGCTGTACATTTTAGTACCTCAGCCCTCTCACTGAACAAGTCTCAGCATTCTTTCTAAATTAATCCCTATTTTCACTGCAATGCCTGCAGTTACATGTTGTCCTAGGTCAGAAAGAGAAAAGATTTCCAGAAGAAACAAAATTGAGAAGTATTTCTTTTTTTCAGATTGCTTCATTTAATACTTTTGTTTTATCGGAGGACCTTACGTTACAAAGATTTTTTATGGACAGGAGAGCAGGGGCATGACACAGCTAACATTTTTCTCACTATTTTCAAAGTATTTTTTACATTTGGATGGCAGTGAATTTTCCCATCTGAACAGCCTCCTCTATGCCAAGCCTTTTTGCAAGTCTCCTTCCTTGCACATATTGATGTTTTTCCCACCTTAGTTCTCAAAACACTTCCCATTAGCCCGGTGAAGGCTTGCAAATCAGAACATTACCTGCTCCTGAGCGTTTACTGAACTGTGAACAAAGAAATGCCCAAGAAGAATTAGCTGTTCTGAATGGGAAGACTGAACTGAACGTGTTCAATTTGGAAGAGAACAAAATAATAATCTGCCAAAAGCTGGCAAGCTGAACGCTTACAGCAAACTACTTGAAGGTTCCAAAGAGATTAAGGGCGACACAGGATTCTTCCTCCCTAAAGAACATGCACACAGAGCACTGAAAGCTGTTCACAGTCAATTTTATTGGGTTCTTAAATTAGTCGGGGGGGGTTTTTTTATGTACCATTGCCAATATGTTCTTGCAATGCATCACTTCTCAGAATAATTCCCTGTTTGAATAAAAAGTGATTATAGTGAACCACGGCCACATCAAAATATTCCATCTGATTTCGAGCACAGTTGTGTCTTCCACAGAGTCAGACAGTGCTGAGCAGGCAGGGAAACACTGCTAAAAACTTCAGGACGCTGAGAGATCCTCCTTCACCACGGACCAACAGAGCCCAGGAAGGAAACCTGTAATTTGTGGTACAACACAGCCCTGACACGTGAGTCAGGGCAGCACATGCATCGCCAAGACCGCGGGTCTTAAAAGAGCACAAGAAGATTAAAAGAAAGATCAAACGCTGCTTTTGTTTTCTAACAGAACTGAAGGGATTTTGTTGCGTTGCTGAAGTGTTTTGAACCAGAAGTTTTGCCTCAAATCCAGCTCTGCAGAAAGGAAATAACTGAGCTGCATTATCCAGTGTTCCTCCAGCAGTCTGATAAAGCAGAGTATATTTAAAATGCTGCACACTCCCTGTATGATGGAGTTGTGGTTAAACTAGGGCAGAGAGATCTCTCTTTACAAATAAAATCATTAGATATTATGTCTCAGGATCCCAATTTTGCTCTCTAAATACAATCACAAAACACAAATTAGTTCCTCAAAAGCAAAGGAGCTGCAGGAGACCCTGAAGGACTCCATATTAGAATGAAAAGCTGCTGCTGTAGGACTCAATGCACCTAAAAATGGTGTTGGAAGGACCATTTTCTCCTGTCCCACAAAACACATACAGTGTGTGCAGATCCTGATGTGGAGCACAAGTAAAAAGGCCAGATGTGCTCACCCTCAAAACCTCCACAGCTGCTGCTGGGCTTGACATGAGAAGCTGCAACACCTCTTTGGCTGAGAGAGAGACACCTGTGTGCAGATCTGTTAAAAAAATTATTTTAAGCCTGCAATTCTGCAGTTCTCCAATAATGTACTTTTTACAGCTTCCCACCAGCCTCTGGAACATTTGTGTACTCTGATATATTCGAAGCTGCATTGTGCATCAAGAAAAACACAGTCTGGTGAAGTAGCTTGAACTGCAAATTTAACTTTCTTAATGCACGCTACCAGCAAGAGCACTGACAGGCATAATTTCAACCAAAACAGCACTGTAATAAAGCTTCTTTTCCAACTGCTTCCCTTAGCAACTCATGCTCAGAGGAAAGTCAAAATAACAGGATTTATTCCACTTTTATCCTTGCTAGTATTTCAGCTGTGTTTAAAGACATGAAAGCATTTCAGAAGTCAGACTATTTTAAACCCATTGCAGTCGTTTTTCATAGCCAAGGGAATTGTACTTGCTGCTGCTGCTGCCCTTAGATTTTGGAAATCTACTATCAGGAATAACGAGTTCCTTTCAACATATCACCCTTAAAACAGCATCCAGGTCTGACCCCAAACCAGTCTTCAGGAGGACCAAAGACTTCTGGCTTTTTGCTTCTCAAGCCATGCCCAGGGCTAATAAAATACCTTGATAGCAGTCATACGTTCAGCCCTTCAGTGGGAAAAGTCAGTCATTTATGCAAATAAATTACTCAGCTTCTCTGGCCAGATTAATAAATTGTCAGTCTTCTGCCTTCAGGGACTGAGATTGTTCTGTATTTCCATTAGATGACTCAAAACTACCTTCTATACTGAAAAAAGGAAAAAAACCAAATCTTGCAAGCAATCTGATGCTATGCTGTTCTAATAGCTGAATCCTCCAAAGAGAAATTCTAACTGAAAATAAGCAGTGAATAAGCAGGAATTTCAGCCACCCTTTGGAAAACAAAGCATATTGAGTGCTTTATACACCTTAATTGCACGAATCAAGATCTTAAGATGTTTTGTATCTTTTTTGATGTTTTCTGATCAAAATGGCTTGGACAGTGACCTTCCAAGAGCAGCACAACATTCTCCAAGGGCACCTCAAGAGAACTCATGAGCAGATTCATCCTGGCAATCCAGTCTAGTCTGCAGCACTCGATGTGTGCCACATCCCAAATTTAAATTCCTGCCTGCAGCACCTGCCTATGTGTGGGCACTAATCCTATACAGTTGCAGTACGTGGGACTTCTGAATTATCCATAAACACACAAGAAACAAGAAGGGTTGCTCCGGCAGGATGCTGCCCTGGCCCGACAGGCTGCATTCCAGCAGCTTGATCATTCCTGCACTATATCCCTTCCTCCCCCTGCATTAGAGCACTGCAGATCAATAGGAAAAGCATTGGCTCATGGGAGGGCAACCAAGAGGTTTCAAGTTTTTGGCAGCTGCATTCGGAAAGGAACAATTCTGGATTAACTCTCACAGACGCACTGCCGGTCAGAGCTCTCTACCTCTCTCCTTATAATCCATCCATACATTTAAAAATCATTTCACTTGCACAAGGCAGTGTGATCTCGCTGCCAGTGCCTGAAGGATGTGAGCTCACATGGCAGTGATCGGCTCGGGGGTGTGTGTGGAAGAAAACAGATGGTTAGAGCGGATATACCTCAAAAAGCTCTAGAAATAGGTTTTTCTGCTAAGGTAACACTCTCAGGCACCAGCAACAGGAACGTGAACCAGACTGCAGCTTGGGAAAGAACAAACATGTTGAATATAGAGGGAATCAGCTCTCTGGAATGAAACATCCCTCTGATGCCAGTTCTGGGAGGAGGAACAGTCCTCCAAGGACACGCTCATGGTACCAGCCAGTCCCAGCAGCACAGTTACACTTTGCTTTTTGCAGTGACCTTTTCCCAGCACTGCAGCTCCACAGCAGCCCTTGCTCAAAGGAGGCTTAAATGGTTTTTCTCTCCACTGCGTTTTCACTTCATTAAATGTTCTCATTTACAGAGAGAGAAGTTATTCTGCTATCGCTGGGAAACAAAGGCTGCTCGGCAGCTGCTCAGTTCTAGAACTTTCTCTGTGGAAAAGGCCAAGAATGCTTCAGTTACACAGATGAGGTTTGTGGGGACTACGGACAACCCACCAGCATGAGAGGTGGGGTCAGACCTGTCAGTGAATGGCTGTGTACCACCTGAAACACAAATATTTCCTTTATGCACCATTTCTGGTCCTAGACAAACGTGAGGCAGTTTAACCATCCTTATTTTTGATTTCTCTGTAAATCTTGGCCCACTCTATGCCATCAAGGCACCACAAGTCAGACTTTCAGAGCACTGGGATGATAACCCACTGCACAATTGGTGTTTGTAGAAGTGGACATTACCTGCAAGAGACCTCCCCTACTACTTTTCTCAACACTATGCCTTACTTTAAAAAGGGGGGGGGGGGGAACTTAAGCCTTCCATTGCAATTTCTACCTTAAAAAAAGCATTTAAAAGTGTTCGAATTAGGACTAGAACACAAGACACTCCTCCAGAGATTTTCCAGCAAGGCTCAGAAATGATGAACCTGCTGGCTATCACAGTAAGATCAACAAACAAAATGTCTGCATAACAACTTATCACTGAACTGGATTAAGCAAGGAGAAAGTAAATTTTCCACACAGGAAATGCCTTGTGTGGAAGCCCTTAGAACTAAAAATTATAACCCCTCACCTAAAAGAGTGAAGGATCACCTACTTCAAGGATTTTAAGAATAAAGGCAATGCATTTTGCCCCACAGTGGTACAAGTCATTCAGGAACGGGATATATTGTCTTCACCCTCCATTCCGTGGTACAAGATGATATTTGGCCATTGAAGTATTAATGGTGACTCTTAAGTGTATCCAAGATAAAACAAATAACCCTTCTGTAAGTCACGCCGGGGAAAAAAATAAATCAATAGGACAAGCCAATATCAGCAAGACAAACATTCTGCTTTGTTTTAGAGGCTAAAAAGATCCTGTGTACTATACAAGTGTAGAATGTGCTGCTGACCTCAGCCTTTCTAATTAAATGATCATTAGTGCATTAAGAGTGTAAGTTTACAGCACTGCTCACATACAGTCTTCCAAAGCAAAGCATTCCCAAGTAATTGCCCAAAATGGCACAAATGCTTCTACTTTGTAGGAATACATTCACTCCTTAAAGTTCATAAACAACAGAATTAGTCTAAAATTTTCATAAAGGGGGCTATGAAAGTTTTATGTAATTATGAATCAAATCTTTGAACTGTAATTACAATGGCTTTTTAGTCCTTGGAGTTCTATTTTTTGCCTTTTTTTTTTTTTTCCAAGAGACCACACAAAAACACATTGTTATACAAATTATGAGACAAGTGCTAACAAGAATCTACTCTGCACAGATGCTGTTCATGGATTCTAATTGAAGGCTAATTAATTTCTCCAACAGCAAGTGAAGCAAGATGGAGAAACGACCTTAGCTCTTCTCCAGTGAAGCGATCAGAGCTTTCAGGTAAGAGTATCTGGGAAGAAAAGTTGTCAATGGTTCAAAAACGTACTGCAGCATGACATTTAGATTCCTAAAATGCCATATTTATGGTACTGCACTGAAGCAGTGCTCAGATTTACACCCCAGGTCTATGTCTCTCATATTCAGAAAATCCATGGCTCAACTGATTCATGAGAGACTAACACTGAATCAGTCCTGGCCTCACAGACATTAATGGATCCTGCACAGTCTCCAAGCATTCCCTGCGCTTGGAACACTCACAGCTGCTAAATAACCTGTGCTCTCAGTAGCCCAGACACCTACAAACAGTGAAGGTCAACAGAAACCATTCCATTAACACCACCAGGGCTTCACTGGGCCTTGTCGGAGCATGAAGTGCTACAACGACTTGCTCTTCTCAGCATCCTTGTCTGGAGAAAAGCATCTGGAAGCCTTAATGGGCTTAACAGCCAGTAAGCTGAACTTCCTCAACTGGCCTCTCCTTCTGTGGAAAGGAAATGAAACTTCCTGAGAAATTCTCCAGGAAACCAAGAGCTCAGCAAAACGAAACCATCTCTAAGTAGAGGTGGACCAGAAACCATTTTTAGCCTGGCATTAATCAAAGCCATTAAATTCTTGTCCCTAAGGGCTCCTCTGTCACTCAAGAGTCCTTCGTGGAAGAAAAGGTTTTATCAGGGGCAGAGAAGAGCAAAATCCCTACCCCTCCTTGTCTTCTTTTGATGCTTATACTTGTTTAAAGGGGTTCTCTTGATTTAATCAGGTTTCACTGGAAAGGATTTCAGACCCTACACTGCTAAGAATGACCCACTAAGAACCCTGCAAACATCCACACAGAAAGAGGAAGAGAGATTTACTCCAATACATTCAAATTCCCCCCTGGCTTAACTATATAAAGCCTCAGATCTTGATACTTCATATGAAGAAGAGGGCAAGACTGTTCTGCTCATTTTTACACTTAGCTGTATTAGAAGCCCACAGTACTTTCAAGTTAAGTAAATATCCAGTTTTTGCACATTTCAAATAGACTCTACCTGTTAAAGTCATCTCGTGGACTCACCACTGAATAAACAATACCTATTTGTTCTACCAAACAGGTTAACAGGCCTGTCACACCAAGCAGGCACAGCAATTTGCCACTCAAATCCTAGAAACACAGCAAGAAACCTCCCATCTTCACATCCATTCTGCAAATTCCTGAAACAAAGTGCCTGAAAACAATGAGGACGTTGCCCTCAACCGTGACAAAATAACCCAGTATTAAGACTAAACTCAAATTCAGTAACTACTTTGTAATCTTGTATGAAGGGCTTTGATTCAGTGGATTACAAAACTCTAGAGAGTCAGGAAATGGCAGAGAAAGTTACTTTTGTGTTTTAGCTCCAGTAAGTTACTCCAGCTGAGACCATTAAAATGTAGAGAATTTTTTGTTGGCCTCTGGCTCCAGACAGCACTTACCACTACTCATCCAAAGCACGTGAGGGATGTGCATGGGGAAGCAAAACAAGCTTTCAGAACAGACTCCCTGTGGCTTCTGACAAGGAGCAAAGCTCTGTTACACACAGCAGAGCTTTATCTCCCCGCAGCTCTGCAGACACAGTCCAGGCTGCTTCACACCTACTTAATCTCTTCCGAGTCTTCTGCAGTGTAAAAGGAACGGCTTCCTGTTAAATTTCAGGCATAACAACAGTTTGCACACACAGACAATCACAAAAATCATGAAATGGTATTATAAAGAAAAGAAACCCCGTGCTCCAGAGCTCCCAGTTGAAGTGCTGCTTACACAACACATCACACACCACCCCGGAGTTCTGACAACGGGACCTTTCATGTGTTAAACTGCTACAAAGCACTTCCAAGTGAATGTAACTGCACTAACACACAAGTACTGGCATTTCTGTCCATCTCTGTAGCTCAGGCAGCATTTCCATGGTTACAGTGCCAATCACTATTGGCTCTAAGCACATTCCAAATCCAGACCAAAATGCATAACCCGGCGTTTTAAACCAAAATATTCTTACTGCACAAAACATTTTCCCAAACCAGAAATTCAGGCTAAGAATCAACTAGATGAGATTGTGAATATTAGTATCACTTCATTAGCAGGAGTCAGAACTCATTCTTTTCCATCAAAATTTAAAAAGTTATTAAAAAAAGCTATTAAAAGTTATAGAAGACATCAAACCCAGCCTCAAGAAGACAGCAACAATTTCAGGAGGGGAGAAAACCCCTTCCCCTGTAGCAATTTAAAAAGTTTACACACATTCCAGAGTTTTAGTTTACCTTCTCTGTGAAGTAAATGTGAAGCAAATAAGTGCTCATTTTTCAACCAGAACACAAGCCAGAAATCAGAAGGATTTCACAGGCAGCTTGTTGAAAGGATGCTCCATTTAGACAGCACCTACAGCTGAGTATCAGTAAAACTCTCAGCTTACCCTCGGAAGCACTGGATAAGATATATATATATACATATTTATTCAATAAGCATTGTTGACAAGTTTGAATTATACTAAACAAAGTACAGATTTGTTTAAGACTTCCTGAAACCAAAAGCAAGGTGGGGGATAGAAGAAAAGGCAAAAAACAGGAGCAAAGTGTTACTGGGGGACTGCAAGGTCTGCAGCAAACTGTCCCTGTACTGGAGCATAAATCTATTGACTACAGAGCTGGTGAATCTCAGCCTTGGCGTCCAGCGTTTTCAAGCATGAATTAAGTTACTTTAATACTTTAATATTTCATTAAAATAATTTAGGCCTTATAAATAAAGCAGGAGATCCAAAACAGGCCATGAGGCAATCTTCTAGGTAAGTGGAATTTTACTGGTGATTCGCTGTCGAGTTACGTAACTGCGGTCACCAACCTACCAGGGCAAGGCAAGGGCCTGCTTCCTGCACCAGGAAAAAACAGCCAGGCAGAAACCTCCATTCTCAGGAGGGATGGGACCAGTCAAGCCACCCACACAGGCTCTTTCTACACAGATCAGTACTTTATCCCTCTCACTGCACCCTTCCTATTCAACGTCTGGGCGTTTTTATGTCAGAAAAGTGGTCACAGAGAAGCTTTACCAGCAGAATTACAGGGGCTGATGTTGCATGCAATGAAACACGAAGGGAACTGGCTCTTAACTACCTAAGAACCACTCTGCTACATGCAGAGATGCCATGTTCTTCCAGAGAAAAATTACATCTTCAGTGATTTAATGCAGCTTCGTTCCGATTCCTGGTGGTAAAAGGTGCACTGATGCAGCAGGACAAAAGGTTTGGGGATAAAGGATCTGACCTGAAGACAAGGGCTAACATTCCATGTTTTATCTGTTAAAGGAGGATCTTCAAGAACCACAGGCATGCCTCAACGGGAACTTTAATTTGAAGAGTGGTTTCTTTAAAACAGATCTGAGTCATCTGTGGTTTGCCTAAATAAATCTGCACAGGTGGAATTGTGTCATACTTGACACCATTTTTGTCTGGGAGCCCGAATGTCCACCTTCAGACAACACATTAATGACCAGGGTGGGTATGAGGAGAAAGTGGAAAGCCTGTGTAGGAGTTTTGGAGTTAAACCTCCTTTGCCTCCCAGGCACTCACAGAGAATCATTAATTCTCTTCCTCCCTTTGGGAAGCCCAGACAGCCCAAAAAAAGAGCCCAAAGCACAGAGCCACTCCACTAAAGAGTGAGCAAGCCTAACTTCGATTGCAGGCTTGGCACAGTCTTGAGACACAAATCTCTAAAATGAGAAGCTGGAATAGAGAAGTTGGGCAAGTACTACTCCTTCCTCAAGAAAAACATAAGATTAAGGGCAGAAAACCACGCTACATGCAAATAAAATAATTTTAATCTTCCTTTCCTTTGGAGTAAGCTGGGAAAGCGTGATCACTCAGGTTAGGCTGGCTTATGACTGAGAAACCAAGATCAAATTGCTGGTTAGAAAGAAAGCAACCTGCATTGCTCTGGTCTAGGCTGAAGGTGGAATATCAAGGACAGACTTTGCAGCCCTGCTGCTCCAAACCACCCTTCAGTCTACACAGACCTTACCTGACCCACTGGGGGCAACAGCAGTATCAGATGGACTTGCAATTTCACTGTAACTTGTTTATATTAAATGCATTTGCAAAACCACTCTGTGTTCAGAAAAAAAAAGTCTGCCCTACCCATGTTCCAAGCAAGACAGATGGAAATCAGTCTGGCCCAGAAGCCACGTAGCTCTGAGCATGACACTGTGTGTGACAGAACATGCCCTGCAATTACAGTCAACTTCAGGAGTTCCTACCATAGGAAACTTGGCTTCTGACCCCAGTTGCACAGGACACGACTGTTTTGGCTCAGGGTTAAAATGCTATGGAGAAGAGGCTGACCTCCAAAAGAGCATCACAGCACAGGCTGGCGACAGGCCAGTGAAAGCTTAAATGCCTGGAGACTGACATGTGATTACTGGGGAATGTGAGCTATTCCCAAGCACTTCCTATTTCCCTGCAACACTGGCAATACACAAACCTTTACATAACACAGGAACACATCTTTCTTTGAATTTTTTAAGAGACACGCATAAAAAGGACTGTAAACCATTAGGCTTGTCTCACCACTTACTGTAAATAACCATCGCTTGTCTTACAGCAGCTGAACAATCGCAACTGTGTTCTGTGTCGCCAAAAGGCATCTCCCAGGCACAAGGTGCTGTCACAGTGAAAGCAGAATTTGGTACTTGGCTTCCCCTTTCCTCTTCCAGTTAACAAAACTTCACGTCTGGTTCCTCTTCAGAGGAACCAAAGCTTTACTTTAAAATTCAGCTGCAATCCCACTGTGTCCACTGAGGATCTATTTTTAGAACAATCAAATATTCCTTACTGCTCCATTGTACCACGCTCAAGTCTCACTTTTATGAGCCCTATAATTAGTATTCATCACTTGTTTGGTCTTAGAATCACAGACACTTTCAATAAGAAGGTCTGTTAAAGCATGTTTAACATCTGGAATATCTTAGGTTATTTTAAATAAAATTACCATGTAGACCAAATTTAATTTAGGAGTGGATGACTACAGCACTGGTACAATATGGGCTCAGAATTCCTCATTAAACCAGAGGCTTAATGAGGAATTAACCAGGACTTGTACTGCCACAAAGAACAAAGTCTCCTGATCTCCAGTCAGATCCCCCCTCCCCATGAAGGTTCAGTGAAACAGGTTTGACTTCATTGCCTCAGACTTCACCCACCAGGTTCCCATTTGGCCCAGAGGCAGTTGGCCTCTAAGCCCTGCAATGGTGATTTCACTCTTCCAAGACCATAATCAGTACACTGAGCTTTGCCAAAAGGACATAATTCAAGATAAACAGCACGGTTCAACTAATGTAAAGGTCTCAGTTTGGCTTTTGGACCAGCAAGATATCACCTTCCAGACAGAAAGCAGCCATACTCTATTAAGCAAACCAATTAAATTTTTTTTAAGCGCACCAATTAAATCTTGACTATTCACTAATGCCAATGGAATGTCATCAAAATGCAGTCTGGAGCCCACAGGCTGTTTAGCTCTTAAGCTGGGACGTGAAGCAGAACAAAAAAAAAATTTCTTTACCTTATATCCATGTCTGATGTATCAGAGATCCTCAGAAAGATTAAAAACTGGTGATGGAAGATCAACAGCAGGGGTTTCTTACACGACACCATAGACTACTGAACAGACTCAACACCATATTTAAAAACTGAGGGAGATACCTGACAGATCTACCAGGGCAGGCAGCACAGAATTTGGTTTTACTGCCTCTCCCAACACAAGAAGGAGGAGGGAGGCTGAGCCAGGGCCAGGCTCTAGAAAAGGGATCTATCTCTTGACAGAGCATGTCATGAAGCACTGGCTGTCAGGGTGTCATGACAGAGCTCACTTGGCTCCAGAAAGGAATGGGGAGGCACAAGAAACGCAGCACATGCAATGTTATCACAGACAACGGCACACTCTGGACCAGAAGGGCTGTCAAGACACATTGCTGGAGGATGAGAGAGTATCCTAAGAGAGTGTTACCATATGTTTATCTCACTCTTATCCTCTCCCCTAGAGGCAGATACTGCCCTTGGCCACTGCCAGATATGCAGCACTCCAGCGAGAGAGGCCTTATGGTGCAATTCAGTTCTGTGGTCCCTGGTAAGAGACAAACACAATCCCCTTCCCCATGGCCAAAAACATCATTCAGGTCTCAACAACCAGGTAATGCCACTGGCAGGGTAAGGTGGTCCAGCTTCTGCACCCCTGGATCTGCTCCCCAACAAAATACAGTCAAAGATATCACCTCCCTTCAAACATAAGCCAATGGAAAAAGAACAGCCTGGAGTTGTTTGATTCTTCTCTAAAAAGCTATTAAAATATAGACAATCAATTCTTTGTTCTTTACCCTCCTTCACAGCAAATAAAGGCAAACAAAAGCAAGAATCGGTTTAGCCACCACTGAACAAACAAGTTCAAGTGAAATTGTTTTAAATCCTGTTCATTACAACATCAGTGGCTGCACCATGCAGACCATGAAACACTTCAACAGAAATAAGTAATTTCAGAGAGCCGTGAATTCGGTAATGAAGAATTTATCTACAAGCCAATGAATTGCATAGCAAAGACAGTTTTGCAAATCATGTAGTATAATTTACACATTGAATGAAACAGCCAGAAAAAAAAAAAAAGAAAAAAAAAAAAAAAGTCCTCTGGAAAAGGTTCTGCTGACTGATGCTCCTGAGCTGGACTGAATGTCCGTGGAATTGCCATTTTACACTGAATGAAGAGACACAAAGCACTCCAGAAAGGAAGTGCTCTCATCAGGAAACCGTTCCCTTCTGCCATGGCACAAACAACTCGAAATGGCACATTGCCACCCTGACCATCACCAGGGAAATAATCATTTTCACAGAATGAGATCTATTATTACCAAGGTGATATGATCTAATATTACAGCAGCACTGGGCAAGGCAGAAGTTATCAGCGAGGCTGAAACAGTGAGGTTTGCAATGTAGCTTTCAACTGCTGCACAAATTGATCTGCATGTATTTCCAAAAGCATCTATACTTGAGTATTGAGAATATAAATAATGTCAGAATGAAAACTGTTGGAATTATCCCACATGTAATCCATAACCCTATGGATTTAGATATTTAGCTTCATAAATCTGACCACGACAAAGACTTGAAATGCTACCTTAGGAGAACACATATATAATTAAGAATTAAAACTGTTTAAATAAAAATTCATTTTTAATTCAGAAGGGTAGCTTCTCTTTGCTCCCTCCCACAATCCATCCCTCTGCTGCCACCAGAGTTAAAACCGGTAGGTTCCAACAGCCCTGTGATATTTTTATTTTCAAATTTGCTGATATATAGAACCCAAACTTCATTATCATAAAGTAAAACCCCAGAGGAATCCGAGACAGAGAACGCTCAAATATGAAGTTTTACCCGTGAATACAAAGCAGAACAGCCAGCCCGCTCGCACGTGGCCCTGTTAGAGCCCACAAAATAAAAATTTTTAATTTTTATTTTTCTAAGGTGAGGACAGATGCCCCTTCATGCCAAAGGAACTCTCAGAACCCGCAACTCCGAGCCATTAAGTACAATTTGCAAGCACTTTGCACTGCTAAATAATACCTGACAACTGCTGAATCAGGTTTCTAATGGCCCCTTCCCTTACTGTTAGAGCAGGCGGACTCTGCATTTTTCAGACTGCAGATTCCCTAATTATTTCCCCAAGGAATCGAGGGCTCCCACAGCACAACATGGACCGACAAATGCCCTGCTGACTCGCTCCTCCTTGGGGCCTGATGCCACGAGCTCACCCACAGCACGGAGGGGACGAGCACCTGCTCCCACAGGGGTGCTCAGCGATTGGGCCAACAAGGTTTATTTATCTTCCTTCCCTCCAGGACAGCTTTTGACCAGCCTGTCTCCCTAACTGATGACCCTGTCTTTGCAAGAAAGCAAGAGCAGCAACCTGGAACGCCAGCTGAGCTATAATGGGAAGCCACATACTGGGTGATGTTTCTCTGACCCTTAGAACAGAGAGCCCGTGAACCACAGGCTGAAAACCTCTGTGGACCGGGCTGAAATCAGCATTACTCGAGCAAAAGCAATGCAGAGAAAAGCCAAGACCTCCAGAGAAATTTTTGATGGCTCACTGCTTGTCTTTTGGCAGCGCTGCCCCACGCTGCAGTGGAGCCCAGATAATGCCAGATGGTTCTTCCAACACAAGATTCCCAACCGTGATGCCACCAGATCTTCCACCAGAGTGGGTCCTTGGTGTGACTCTGACCTCAACCACCACTGGCTGAAACCAGCTGCAGACTGACTGTGAGAAAGCCAAATTATTAAATTACCTGTAACAGGCCTAACTTAACATTTTACATGAGCTGCTAACCCGACCTGTCTTAACTGTATCACAAAAATGAGACAAAAAGTTAATAACTCAGCTTAACAGCCTGGTTCCCAATTTAGAATACATACAGACTAATTTTAAACTACATGAAAAATTAGAAGAAAAATTCACTTGGGAGAAGAGAAAATAGATCATTTAAGACTAACCTGTAATTAATTTCAACTTGAGCTAATTAACAGATTTCCTTGCATATTCTCAGAAGATTCATTCTACGTTCAGAATGCAACAGTTTAAAGACTACCCTGCCAGCCTTCCCCCCAGAAACACGCTGAATCTGAACTATGTGCAGAGCAAGAGTAATCCTGGTTTCAGTGAACATCCCCTCAGTCCTGCATTCCAAACCCTGGACTCTGACAGAAGGTGGTTTATGGGTAGTGCTCAGGGGTGGCCTCCAGTCCCTCAGGATCTCCTTCTACTCCCTTTTTCATGAAGTGCTTGTTTCCTAAAAGCACAGCAGTTCAGATACTCCTCGGTGTAAGAGCTCCACAGAACAGGCAGCACAGCCTGTCCATGCTGGAGGTGCACAGAGCTGGCCATGCCATATGGAAACACCTCATTCCAATCTGCAGGCAACCCCTGGCTTCTCACTGAATATGTTCTTTTTAATTAACACTGAAAAAATAACCATCTCTCTTTCCCACTGGGTTTTGAAGCTTTTACACATGCTCCTTAAGGGCTAACCACGTGTTAGACCATGGGCATGAAGTTACACCTTTTCCACACCTTTTCCACATCGTAACTGCAGTACCCTGAGTGTCCAGGACTCTCCAGAATGTGTAACCACTTCTTTCCTTGCCACACTCCCACCTGTTTAAAGAGTTTTAGCTCAAAGGAAACGTCACCAGGCTGATCAGCAGAACCCAGAGCAGCACTTCACAGCAGAGCTAAAACACCTGCAAAGGGTGAAAAGCTGGGAGTGCTTTCAGAACAAAGCAACAAGAAGTGTTTTGATACACATTTCTCTTCTACTGACACCTTTCAGAGTGTGACAGTAGTGGTGCTTTAGCTTTCAAAGTGTAAAAGACTTGTTAAAAACTGACTAAAAGGGTTTGGTGAACAAGAGAACTGCAGCTGTCAGTCCCAGTCAGGTCATGTGTTTGCCCACAAAAAAAAAAAAAAAAATCAAAACAGGAAACAGCCAGCCATGGAAATATCTAAGCAAGTTATGAAATAACACTTAAACTGCACCGTTAGCAGGCTGCTAAGTCAATATTTTTCCCCACTGGTCAAGTGAACTCTTCCATTTGTTTGTTACCCATGGCTCATTCCAAACAAGTGGCCAAAGAGTCATTTGTTCTTTACCATGAATGCTGACAGAGGAGAGCACCAACAACACAAACCAGCAGCGAAACTGCGGGCACTTCATATAAAAAAATCAGACATTCCACACAGGGCTCTGCTCCACTGCAGTTTTACCAACACATTTCCAATAGCAAACAAGCCAGAGTTTTCAACAAAGGCAGGAAGCAAAGTAGATGAGAGCCTGGGAGTCCTGCAACAACAGGGAAAACAGCTGAGCAGTTTTGGGAGTGGACATGCAGGCTGTTCCCTTCCCTGGGATTTAAACACCCAAGACAAATCCTATATATCCCTCTCCATACATTTAAAGCCCACTTTGTGCTTTCCAAAGCACTCAGAGAAGAGCTTCCTTTTTCTCACCAGCCTCTCAGCCCCTCTTCACGTGATGCGTGGAACGCATTTTTTCCACGAAAAAGAAAACGAGACTGGAAGGAATAAAAATTGCAAGGATCTATGAGCAGGTGTGGCACTTGATGCAGTTTGGGGCTGTTTTAAACTACTTTTTCAAGTAATAACTTTTATAATGACAAGACAATGTACTGCCTGATCAGGAAGCTCATTACAGTTTAGATCAGGCGATTATACTTTGATTTGTCAATCTGAAAAACCAGATAATTCTTTTTCTAATCTACTCTCTCACTGAAGCGTATTTATCCCATCTACAATTTTATTACTTACCTGTAATTTAGGGATACTTTAATTCATGAGCTAGACCTTAAAACCTATTTTTTCAGATCTATAAAAACAAAGAAAGCCAGGCAGCCTCTTTGTCCAAAAGCAGCAAATTTGAACCATTAAAATGATAATATAATGAAAGGCACTACACATTATACTTACTAGGAAAGATTCATGCTTGAGATACTTTAGATATGCCATCAGAACAAAGGAAAAATGTTGAGATTGATTTTTTTATTCACATTTATTTCTGAAACTAAGTAATTTGTGGCTGTAAATAGGTCTTTTTCTAAATGGGTTGAAGAGCAATAAATTTTTCACAGAGCTTCCAGAAACTGAAAAAAAAAAAAGTCCCTGTGGTCAATGGTTCGATTCAATGTGTGTTTTTTCCAAAATCTTATTTATTTTTCATTTGCATTCCACCCTTGGAATGCCATTGCAGCTGATTATTCATTATTTAAATTTACTTTGGAAATTAAACTCAAGGGGAATTATCTAAAGTATGTCAGAATGAAAATGAGCTGTGAATCTCCAAAGTTAATTTTAGCCTCTCGTGTGTTGAGGAAGATTCAAGTTCTTAACTGCCTTTTAATATTAAGAACTACTTATTCAGCAAAGTCCCTGTATTACTTTAAATGTAAACCTCTTTAAGCCAATATAAAAAATTGAATCTGTAATCTTTAGAAGTTTTATAAAAGCAGCTCCTCATTTTTTCTCCAGTATATTTAACCTTGGTAACTTGACAAGTGAGTCTAAGTAAACAGCCATTTTTCCACATTTCAGCTGCTTCCAGCATTACGTAAACTCCAGCAGGAACAGGAGGAAAAGCCAGGCGAGATTCTATTCAGTCTGATGAACAGCTGTGCAAGCTGTTGGTCTGGGTGCTTTTTTAATATATACATATATATATATATATACACACGCTAACACGGAGATTTCAAGAAGTTAATTATAACAGATACACCCCAGGACAGCCAAAAAATCACCGTGTCAGCTTTGGAAAATATTTGGTGAAATCATCGTGCCTGTGTTAGGTGTGTCACACCAAAACACGGTAATTTCTAGCCTGTGATTCTACAGCCTTTTCAAGCTCAGGACACAGTTTCCTTGCAAGATTTGCATCTTAGGTATTACCAGGAACCACACAATTTGCCAGTAAAAGGAAATCTCCAAGGGAAGTAGCTCGTACTAGATTTTACATAGCTGGCCCTCAATGATGAAGGAAGGCAAGGAGCTTCCAGGATGGATCTCCTGATCTCCACCAACCACAGCACCTCCCCAGTGCCCTCCTAGAGCTGGGAGACAGGGAGTTGTGCCTTGAAGGACACTGCCACAGAGATATATTAGGGCTCAACAGATGACTTTTGGATTTCAGAGGAAGAGTATTAACAGAGGAACTTATTTTCAACATCAATTCGACTCAGGAAAAGAATTTTGACTGTGTCTATTTTAAAAGTCTTTGTATCATAATTGTCTGCAAAGCACTTGTCAATCTTGGCTTAGATCAAAGTGGAATTAAATTCAGTTTTTTGTCTTCATATAGAGCTGCACTCACACTTCACAGAGAGAACAAAGTTCTCTCAAAACACACTAGAGCTCCATGAATGGAATGCTGATTGTGCTCCATTCTCCCTCAAGTACCTCTTGGAAACCCAGGAAGGGAAAAGTGGGCAAATAGGAATTTTGTAATCTAAATTACCCACTCTGCAAGTGGCATTCACTCGGTTGCTGGTAGAAAAGAAGAATTTAATGCTGATTTCTCTATCTGAAGGCTAAATATTAGTTTGGCTTAATGAGTTCCACTTTGTAACTGGAACACGTATCATCCAGGAGATCTTTACAGTGAAGTCCACATCCCTTCACTGACACTGGTGAACTTCACTGCTACTCTACAGAATGAATTACCTCTTCAGTTCCACAGAAAACCCAGGAAAAGGAGGACAATTTGCCAAATAACATTTTTTAAAGTACTCAGCACCCTAAGACAAAGATGAGATCCGACACAACAAGACTCAGGCTAGAAGCAGTGATTTTTGCTAGATAACTGAGCTGCCACGTTCACCAAACAAAGTTTTCTCCAAGAGGCTTTTTACTGACAGGTGAGTATCTCTGGTGTGGGGGTTTAAACCTCTGAGGACACATTCTTCTCTCAGAGGTTGGGTGCAAATAAAAGAGAGGGGAAGAGAAGAATCAAATAAAACATATTGTTAAGTCGTTGTTGGGTTGCTTTAAATTCAACCCTGGTATACACCAGGCCATGCACCTCGGTTCAGAAGAGCTGGTGCCACTGTTAAAACAACATTATAGTACCTTTTTGTTGAGAATATGCAACGTTGTGCTTCCACCTTAGTGAGCACAAAATTTGACACAAACATTCCAGAAATACTTCATCGACTTATGCAATCAGTATTCCACCAAGGGAAGACAGTAACAAAACAGTAACAAAGCATCAAGCTATCATACACTGTTTATACTCCTTGCAGGATTTGGCTCACGGAGGAACTCCTCTACACCCTTCACAAAATGCGCGGACAGTTTGGATGGATCACCTCCAGGAATTTTACAAGTTTTAAAAAGCAGAAGCGACATGGCAGGAGGAGGATGTTCATCCAGTGCTCACATTCTGAACCAGTTCAAGTGATAACTCACTGCCCTGACACAGACTAAATAAATCATGTGTATTATCGCTCATCTAAACCTCCAGTCCCAGAAAGGATCTTGTTCAGCTGTTTCTTTTTATAAACATTCTTCTCCTCTTAGTTCACTTTTAATTTTTCAACTAATGTCTTATCCTAATTGCATATGTAGCACAGCCTCTTTCTGTCCAAAGAAAAGCCTTACAGTAAGGAAAGACCTAATATTTGTTGAAGATTATTCTTCAAATAATACCCCCAAGACACAGAGCAGTTGGAGAACTCACAGTTCACATTAACAGTCAGAAGTGTTCCTACTTACACCCAATAAAGAGCTGTGAAAAATCATGATATCAGCATTTTGACTCAGAATATCCTTGAAGAAATAACTCAAGGGAAGAAATTTTTGCCTTCAGTTCGACAGCGAGGTGAAGATTTATCAGTCCAGCAAACAGCCAGGGAATTTCATCCAAGAAACTCATTCTGGCTGATTGATCTAAGAGCCAATATAACTCCACTGAAGGCTGAAGTTACATACACCATCAAATTTAAATTAGAAACCACCTGAAGCCCAGCTGTCAGCACAGTAAGGTCCTAAAAGACCTCAAACATATCACAGTCTGATTCTTCTGTGCTCAGGAAAATAACCACTCTCTGCCTTGAAGTGTTTGCAAGAGCAAGACCTACATGTGTAATACTGGAGGCAGCTTTAGGAGTAAGATAAAAAGAAATGGAAGAATTCCCTGTAGAGTGACCTAATCCTTTTTTTTTTTTGCCCTGAGACTGCAAAGGATCACTTCTGTAAGGAACTCTGCACTCCAAACCATGTGATCTATCTAAATATTTACACTAAGAGCACTTTTAAAAGTCTCCTCTGAGGCCATTAGACTTAGTATTTTTCAGCGAGTGAAATAATTATTATTTAGGTTATGATTTTGTTTTTAACTGTTTTTATCAGGGAAAAGCTCCTTAACTGCTCTTTGTAACTAATGAGAGCCCCACAGCTGCGGTTTCAGCTGAATAGACTTTAAAATGTCAAATACCTACTTCCTTTTTGGTTTGTTTAATAAAAAGAGGGAGGGAGAAGGGGAGAGGGAGAAAGAAGAGAGAACCTAATTAGGATTTCGTTTTTTTTTTTAATCACTATTGTAACATTATCACACAAATTAGCAACCACGCAGCCAAAAGGCTTTTTGTTCATCTCTCTGACCTCCCTGGAAGCTTTTTTCTTTCCTTCCCTGAAAGTATCACCAGTGTCCTTTCTCTTTTTTCACTCTGGGTTATCTTTGCTTTCATGGCTTTCTTTGTGCTCTGGAGCCCTGTAAACTCTACCCTGATGAAGACACAACCACAACAATCTTTTAATCAACCTACTTGACACTTTCTCCCGTTTCTAGAAGGGTTTGCTTCCAGTAATCAACTGGGCAGTACACTCCAAGCCTACTTTTGCTCTCACTTTCAAATACATCTGGAAATTATCACCTGTAAATTTCATCTGTAAGTTATACCTAAAATTCAGGAAAATCAGAGAACATTATCTAAAAAAAATCACTCTGGCCAGAGAAGCAGCCATCAAATAACACACACATCTCATATTTTGCTTATTGTTCCAGCTTTGTATGTTCTACAGCACCTACGAAACAGAGCCCAGTAAGTACTCAGCAACAGAAGGGAGTGTCAAGAAGAAAATTACAGCAAAAATTAATACTCACAGCCATAATTAACTCAAAAGGGTGTTTATACACCCGCACGGGGGATTGGTACTTCTGCACCATCGTTGCAGTTAGTGAGGCCGACTCAAACCTGAAAAAGAAAATTGTTAAAACCATCTGTCAGATGTAGGAAGCCATTTTCAATTTCCTCATGCAATTATTCCGTGCGTGGTACCACGCGAGCAATTCCACAGGAAACCCTTCACAATTCCTTGACGACTTTTTTTAAGACCCAAGGGGGCCTTGAAAAGCTATTTATATATATATATATATATTTGTCAGAAATGACTTATCATTTCTTCCAAACACGACACAAAATTAGCACATTTTCAGGCCACTTTTAGTAACAAATCTTTAACAGGGTTTATGACTCTTCGTCAGGATGGTGAGACTTCCTGTGCTGCTGCTGAGAACCAAACACTGACACATCCCAGCGACAGGCACAGAAGCATTTCCCAGTCCCCCAGCACTGTATGTGGGCTGCCCTGCTCAGGGCTCACGCTGAATTGGGACTGGGTTTTTTAAAAAAATAAATAAATAAATACAGAAAAGACAAAGAGAGGTTAAGAAAGAAATGTTAAAAATTCCTGTTTTCAGAAAGAAAGGAAAAAACCAGATCACTACAGCACAGTGATACAAAGCATTCCTTTATAACCGCCAAATAGAATTAATTAAAACTTTCGAGAGAGAAACTTTAAAGAGAGCTGGGGAAAAAAACCCAACTGGACGAAACTGCAAAAATTCCACTATACGGCCAGAAAAAATTTCACTGGCAACACGGAGAGAAGTTATTCCAAAGGCTTCGTGTCTGCTTTCCCTGGCTTGACCCAAACTCTCTCGACTGCAATTACGTTTATTGCAAAATCCTGGCAGCAGCACTCGCAGATGAGCCGCGGGCTGCGAGCCAGCGTCATTTTGGAGAGAAATGCGTTTGTTACAATAAGTTCGCTTTACTTTTCTGTCCTTAAGGCGCTCTCACGTTCCTGCAGCGCTGCGGGAGCGACACCGGCCCCGGAGCGGGGCTCGGCGGCTCCTCGGACACGGCAGGAGCCAACAACAACCCCCAGAGCCGCGGGGAAGTTCTCCGGCATCCCATTCCAGAGCGGAATTTACCCATGACTACCCTGCATTTTACAAAAAAAACCCACCTGAATCAGCACAAACAGCCGCAAGCCCTCTGTAATCCTCGTATTAAAAAAAAAGAAAAAAAAAAAAAAAAAAAAAAAAAGAGTTACACAACAAAGAAACTCCACGTTTCCTCCCGCCGCGGCGCAGCCGGGACACCCCTGGAAGGGATGGGGGGGGGACACCTCTGTGACAGCCCCGCCGTGTCCCGGGAGAATATGGGACACCCCGGGACGGGATGGGACAGTTGTGACAGCCCCGCGCTGCTCCGGAGGGATGCGGGACACGCCGGGAGGGGATAGGAAGGGATGGGGGGGACACCTGTGACAGTCCCGTGGTGTCCCGGAGGATGCGGGACACCCCGGCAAGGGACAAGGAAGGGACACCTGTGACAGCCCCGCGCCGCCCCCGCGGGATGCGGGACACGCCTGGCGGGGACGGGAAAGGATGAGGGGGAACACCAGTGACATCCCCCGTGGGATGCGGGACACTCCGGGAGGGTACAGGACGGGACTGGGGGGACGGAAGAGGGAGGGGGGGGCGCACCTGTGAGAGCCCCTACGAGATCCGGGACACTCCGGGAGGGGACAAGACGGGATGGGGAGACAGCTGTGACATCCCCGCGCTGCCCCGGGGGGATCCGTCCGGGGCCCGGGAGCGCAGCGGTCGCGGCGGCGGCGCCGCCGTGACCCACCCGAGCACCGCGACCCCCCGCCCCACCACCACCACCACCATCCCCACCCTCATCCCTCCAATCACCACCACCACCACCCCCCGCCCGCCACGGGCAGCGCCGGCCGCTCCCGGGGGCTCGTCGCGGTCAGCGCCGAGAGCAGCCGGCAGGCAGCGGGCGGACAATGGGAAACTTGCCGCGGGGGCACGGCGGCGGCGGCGGGGCTGAGGGGAAGGCAAGGGAGAGCAGGGCAGGGTAGGGCAGGCTGAGCGCCGCGCTTACCGCTCGCTCGGTCCGGCCGCGCTGTCCCCTCATGCCGCCGGGGCGGGGGCGCGGGGGGGGTGCGGGCTCCGCCGCCCGTCGGTCGCCGTGCCGGGCGGGGGCGGCCCGCGCGCCTGCGCGCTGCAGGAGGCGGGGGGGGGGGGGGGGGGGGGGGGGGGGGGGGGGGGGGGGGGGAAGGAAGGGCGCATGCGCGGTGGTGCCTCGCCAGCGTGAGGGGACTGTCAGCCGGGGAGCTGCAGAGTGGTGTGGCGGTGAAAGCGATTGAAAAGTCTCCCTGTTCCACCCCCCTGCCACGGGCAGGGGCGCCTCCCGCTAGGCCGGGTCGCTCCGTGCCCGCTCCAACCTGGCCTTGGGCGCTTCCAGGGATCGCCCCGCCACGGCCTCACCGCCCTTCATTGTTAAAAGTTTCTTCCTCACGTATAACCTGAATCTCTCCTCTTGTGTCTTAAAGCAGTCCCCTTTTGTCCTGTTCCTATGTGCCCCTGTAAAAAGTCACACTCCACTTTTTTACGAGCCGCCTTGAGGCGCTGGGAGGGGCTCTGAGGTCTCCTTCCCTTCTCCAGGCTGAACACCCGCAGCTTTCCCCGCCTGGCTCAGCTCCCTCACAGGAAAAAACTTCCCAATATCTAATCTAACCCTGTTCTCTGTCAGTATGAAGCCATTCCCCCTTGTCCTGTCATTATGTGCCCCCGGTAAATAGTCTCTTTCCACGTTTCTTGTGGGCTCCCTTCAGGTACAGCATGAATCTGTCGGGGGAGGTTTAGGTTTTTTCAGGAAAAGGTTTTTTCTCCTAGACAGTTGCTGAGCACTGGAACAGGCTCCTCAGGGCAGTGGTCACAGCACCAAGCCTGTTGCAATTCAAGAAGCATTTGGACAACGCTCTCAGACACATGGTGGGGTTGTTGGGGGGTCCTGCACAGGGCCAGGAGATGGACTCAGTGATCCTGATGGGTCCCTTCCAACTCAGCGTATTCTGTGATTCTATGATTCTATACTAGAAGTCTAGGGGAAAAGACACTGCACTGTCACTGCAGAGACCCGGGTTCGATTCCCGGTCGGGGCCCCTCCCCGGGCAGATGGAGCTCGTTAGCCCATAAGGCAATCCATCTACGTCCTGAGGACCTCGCTGCCACCGTCCAAGCGTGCTTGGCCCCGGCAGATGAACCTCAGGATTAAAGGGTGGGCTCAGTTCCGCGCACACTGTGTCTCACCTAAAAAATCCAATGCGCAGGCTGGAAGGTGTAAAGACCTTCCCCGGTTCTTCGTTCGCGAAGAGACTGGCCATTCATTCACTAGAAGGCTGCAATTAGGTCACCCTGAAGCCTTCTCTTCTCCAGGCTGAACAACCCCAGTTCTCCCAGCCTTTCCTCACATCAGAGCTGGTCATCCCTCTCATCATCTTGGTGCTTCCTCTGGACTCGCTCCAACAGGTCCACGTCCTTCCTGTGCTTGGCCCCCAGAGCTGGAGGCAGCTCTGCAGGTGGGAGCTCAACAGAGGACCCCTCACACCCCCTCACATACACAGACACACACCCCGAGTGCAGGAGGACACGGGGAGCAGGACATGGCACACAGTCATGTATTGTACAGTACCAGAGTATCATAAACTGTGTTAAAATAAGGACTTCAAAGTTAGGGCCCAGTGCCTCTGCCCCCTTCAATAGCACTATCAATGTGTTTTGTTTACCCAAAACATCTTTTATTAATGGTTCACTCCCTCTGAAAAAAAATCTACTAAAAATCAGTGTCATTTTCCTGTCCTTTAGGTGCAATGCTTTCTTTAGGAAAGCTGAATTTGTAGTTACTATTAACAAGGGATTCAGCTATTGTTCTTTCTTACACAAACCTTATGTCTTTTAAATTTAGCCAAGCGCAGTCTGTTGTCTGATCTGAAACTAGTCCTTACAAGAACTTGTTTAATGTGTTGAGAAATTGCTCCTCTGAATCTTGTTTCTGTTGTGGCATTCGGCCAGTTGCCTTCATGTAGCTGAACTTAACTAGTTAATCTAGTAACTCTGTAATTAGATGTAGTTATCTGATTGATATTCCCTGCCATTATGCCTGTAACATCCTTTTCCTGCTCTGAAAGCCTGAGATATAATCCTACTGGCATAGCAGGGCGAGGAATTTACGCCCACTTAGATTCCTCTTTGTTCATAACATTTCTCTCTTTAGATTCTGGGAAACGTTTTAGTTCTTACTGACTGCCACTATTCTACTTAACCAAATGGCCATGTAACCAGAAGAGAAACTTTTAAAGATATATGGAGTTTATTGAAAGAGTGAAAGCATTGAACTCCATAATTTAATGTCTAAATCAATCATGGTAGGTGTCTCAGCTGTTTTCTGCAGAAATAATAATCTTAGCAATAGAAACAAAGAAGAGGAAAGTAATATGGTTTTAAAATTTTCTATTATCGTTTATATCCCTGTTACATCTTCTCATATGGAAGCTCAAGCCATGCATCATTAGCAGGAATATAAAGGAATAAACGTGTAGGTGAAACGTTTCAGGAAAGCCGTAAGGCATGCTGGAGACTGAAGCCCAGAGGACACAGGCTGAAAGTGCAAACTGTTCAATATTTTCAGCAAAAAATGGAATGCAGCTTGCTAGATAGGAAGGGAAGTTTGGCCCCAGGGAGGTTATGCAAGGTCGGTCAGTTCCCTCCATCTGAGCACTTTTCCAGGATTGCATTCCTTCACGTTAGGAACTTTGGTTATACAACCCAAAGCAATTGTTATCTCGTTTCAGGCAATATTGCCATGGAAATTAATGAGAACTATTGGTAGTCAAACCTTTAATAATATCTAACTTAAAGTGCAGTTGCCTGAGAGCAGTGCAGGGCTGATGTATACCAAGAAAAGATTCAAAACGCCTCACCGTGCTGGAATGTAGTTCAAGCCCCTGGAATTTCATCAGGCAGGAACTTGCTCTGGTTTCTTTTGTTTGCATCCCAGGGAGTGAAGAAAAGTGAAGCAAATCTGACTTCTTACTGTCCAGCAGGTCTGATCTTCAGAGCTGTTGTAGTAAAGAAAGGAGATTGTCAGCAGTTCTTGACAAGAGAGAACATGTTCATTCAAGGCCTTGCTGCTATGCCATATGTTTATTAAAATATGTGGAAAAGGGATGATAGTTTGAGCTCAGACAAACAGAATGCTTTAAGAGCCATTCCCTAACAAATCAGTCCCATCTGAGTCGGTGGAATTTTTTAGGTACCATTGCCTACATTGAAATAAATACCTCCTTCCTAAACCTTTAAAACCGTGAAAAAGCTCCCAAATTATACCATTCCCAGCTAAAATAAGCATGATGACTGACAAACAGCTAATGGGACAGAGCTGTGCCCTGGGGACATTGATTCTGGTTTACACAGAGTTATTATTTAATGCATCACGGGTACTTCACTAGGTGTCATCATTTTTTCTTTCCCTTGTCAGTCTAGGGAGACAGAACCTGGTGGTGCTGGATATGAGGAGGTGTGAATTCCTTCACTCCTTTACTCTTAAAACTAACTGTGACACCCGAGTTCAGCCCTCCAGACATGGACCTGACTGTGCTTATCTGTATCAGCTTTACATATTTTTGTACATTCCCTGGACAGCCCGTACTGGGGAAACGGTACACAGGAGGAGAAGTTCCTCTGAAGATCTTAAAGCCCTTTGTAATGGCAGGGAAGACACTAATAATCCCAATATCCAGGTATAAATATTGAGGCTCCCAAAATGCTGTAGAAAAAGTCATGCAGCAAGTCAGTATAAGAAAGGAGACCAGAGCTCCTCTCTTCGTGGGTGGTTCCCTTATTCCCAAACACTCCTGCCTTTTAGCTCTGTGGTAGTTTTCCACTATTCACAAGATTGGGAAAAGGATAAAAATATCTCCAGACTGGCCTGTGTTCAGAGAGGGGATGTTAAGGTACAATACCTAGAAGGTGTAAAACTCTTGTGCTGAGATTTTTATTCAGAATTAAACCAGCCTTAGTTTACTGTAGTTCAGTGCACCGTAAGTGAAGGTGTATTAACTTTATACCACTGTTTATCTGTACTTTCCCGTGTGTCACGCTGTAGAAAAGCCTTAAATGACCTTGTAAACTGAAGCCCTTTATGTTTTGATGCCACAAACGGGCAGAAACATGTTTTTTTCCTCTTTTCTCAAGTGACTAGTAGGAAAATTGAATTGTAGGCTGGGAGCTGGCCAGGGACACCAGCTGCCAGTGCTCAGAGTCCAGCAGCTGACATCAGAGCACAGGCACCGTTGACATAGCAAAGGTTACGCAGACAGGCATTAGCAAATAGGACCCAAGTCCTGATTCATGAAATAGATGAATCGGGATGAGAGTGTGGCACAGATCCCAGCCCTTATCCACGCGCTCTCCCTGCGGAGCCTGTAACCATCCAAGGCTCCCTGCGTGGAGTTCAGTGTCGCTGCTCATGAGCCGTGCGGTGCTAAAACAAAAGCGAGCAGGTGGTGCAAGGGGGGGCTGCTCGTACAGAAATAATTAAAGCAGGAGGAGCTGGAGTGGATATTCTGTGTGGAACATCAGATCCAACACACATTCCAATCCCGTGTTGGGTATTTGTAACACCTAAAAGGCTGATGGCACCGTCTTCTCGGGGCAGCGTGAGGAGGGGGAAACACCCCTTGGGGCTTCCACACGATTATTTTATCCCTCAGACACTGGGGGGGGGGCAAAATACCAAATGGAACTCTCCCCCCTATCCCCCATGAAAACACTTGGGTGATAACTTATTTGCTGGAGTGTTTTATTGTTGTTGAAGATGTCAAGCTCGTAACACAGGGAGCTGGAGTTGTGGGCAAGGAAGGGTTCACTGGACTGTTGGGAACGCCCAGCTTTTCTAATTGCCTTTGGACACATACCTGTGTGTCTGTGTGCCACTGCCTGGGAGCTTCCTGGTACCTACCTCACAGGGAGGAGCCTGTTCCCAGTCATCCCTTTAAGTGACTTAAAGGACTGCCAGGATCTCATCAGTCAATGCTTAGAAAAACAGCAGACTCAGCCAAGAGGCTCAGCAAATGCAACGATGAGTAAATTTCCTATAAAAATAAAAACAAAGGCTGTTTACCATCCCTCCTTTTAATGAGTCTGACAGTACAAATACTCTCAGCTACTGCAATAAGCACTGAATCAAGCTGTTGGGTCACTCTCCAGGTAGAGACTTTGTCCCCGTTTGCCTCTAACATGTTGGTAATTATTATTTTTTTTTTAAATATGAGAGGAATAATAAGAAATAACTACTTATTATTAAAAGTATTGCACAAATCCAGCTCTTTTAAAAGGACGCACACTGACTCCACCAGTGCTGGCTCTGCACCCTGTGGGCAAACACGGCACCTTTCAGTGGGGCTCCGTCAGGACAAGCCTCCTTTGTGGCTGCTGCTCTGCCAGCATCACAGTGCCTGTATCTGTTCAGCTTATTCCTGTGCCTGGAGGAAAACGAGGCATTATGAGGCACTTGCACACCAAAATTACTACCAGCATAGCTATTTCAGGGTTTATTTTTTAAATCACACTGTCTGTGGATCAGGACTGTGCTGGCAGCTTTCATCCAAGCATGTTTTAGAACTGGAGAAACACGAGTTTCACGACGCTGCTTGCAGACCCTAGAAACGCTGCTTATCTCCTCCGATCAGCATCATTCCTTGCATGAATTCCGGTCCTGTATCCAAGGCAATCTCATTATTTGCTATACACACTCAATCTGCTGGCTAATTTCTTTTCCCTTCTCACGGGGGAGGAACCTTCCTTGTGCCTCCACAGGCGGGCCTGTGTTTGGGAGATTAAAGAAAGCAAGCAAGACGCATAAAAAATGTCACCCACTCTCGGCGGCCGCGGGGGGCCTGAATGGGAGCACAGTTCAGAGACAGATGTTCCTTCCAATTGAATTGTCTGTGTCACTGATTCCAGCGGGTTCAGCGCTCCAGAGAGGTGTGAGGCGGAGGGCATGGCTGAGCAGAAGGCTGTCTGTGTCCAGGGAGGTGGCACGTTGCAGGCAGCGGCTCCGCTGATTTTGACACGGCTGCAGCATTAATCTGTCTGGGCCTCGAGCACCACTGGCTGTCTGTCCTGGAATTAATTTGGCTAATGTAGCGCCTGACGGAAAGCCACATTTGCAATCTCTTCGCTAGGCAGGGCTGAACAGATTGATGGCATCCTCTGTCCCTGGGTGAGTGAACTGGTAGCAGAGCTCCACTGAAGGGACACAACCTGAGAGTTTGGCTCCGTCTCCCTAGGGATGAGAGATGAGATGTTTAACACCTCCTGGCTCTGGCAGCTGTCAGGGGGAGCCTGAGCAGAGAGGGAAGAGGTGGAGTTGCCTTTTGAGTCAAGCACTGGTTCTGCAACCCCTGTGCAAGTGGGAGGTGTCGGAGTTTTTTCTGAGGGCAGGTTCCAGTATCAGTCTCAAAATAACTTGGTTTGACGAAGGGGATGGTCTCCAGCACAGGAAGCCTATTTGCAGTTGTGGTTTCCAGCTGGTGGCTACAGACTAATGTGTGACCACTAAGTATTTGAAATTAGCTAATGAACAGCTGTTTGATTTGCTTTTGGTCACAGCCAAGCTGAGTATGAATTAAACAAGAGCCCAGTGATGGAAAGGACTCAATATGCCCTAGGACAACTCCTTGGACAGAGACTGGAGACAAAGCCAGTGCTTTGTTTGTGCCCCCTTCCCAAGACCCCCTGTGCACCTGAGCCCTCCTGGGCCTTTGCCACACCACTTCTGTGGGGAGCAAGAAAGGGGACGAGTCTTGACACCCAGGAGAAGGCAAGAGGCAGGTGAATATGGCAGTGGGGGGGTTCAAGGCAGCACCAGCCCATCAGAGGCAAGACCCCAGGCTCCAGAACCCAGCAGGTTCACCCAGAGATCACACCCAGCTCGGAAGCAGAGGAGGGTGCACAATAGACAGAATGAGATGGGAGAGAGACCATTTCCCATCCACCAGCTAAATTAATTTTATACCCCAATAAGTTGGAAAGGACTTTTTGAGGGAGCCTGGGCACCCCTTTACCACCACTCTGAGATGCACTGAGTGAGCAGCTGTGTGCCTTCCCTTCCCATCACTGCTGTGGACACATCCAACACCGTCAGCAACACACAGAGAACCAGAGGTGATTGCAAAAAACCCATTAGTACGTGGATGTAAGCCACAACACGACACTGCTCAAACTAACCCAGAAGGAGATTTAAATGTAGGCAAGCTAACTGCCAAAATAAGCCCCAACCCACCCTGGCTGCTGCACTGTGCCATGGGAACAATACTGTGCATGTGATCAGATTCAGCAGGACACAAGCAGCCTAAGGGTCTTTTTACATTTGGCTTGAAAAGGCTAAAAATAAACCCCAAACCTCATTCCTTTTTTGCATTGCCATCTCCTCTGCCTCTTCCTATTCACTGGCACTTTTACATGCAAAGCAGGATTTGGGATCCAAGGCCCCGTAATTAGACTCCAGCCCGGCAGCTGCAAGTGGAACAGCTGGAGGTGTTATTTTTATGGGTTATTAATTGACTCCATGAAAGCCCAGCAAACAGAGACAGCCAGCGAGCCGCAGTCCACAGCCACATGACAAGGTCTTAGTGACAGGAAAAGATAAAATAAAAGAGAGAACCCAGAATCCTAAAGCCGATTAGTTTTAGCAATTTCTCCAAAGCTAAATATAGGGAAAAAATCCTCTCCCATCTTCACTCCGTTGGCGGAGATGAGAAAGCACAACGAAGGAGATAAATTTCATTTTTCACTTAACCCCATCATGGGTTGCAGAGAGAAACAGCTGCTTTGGTGATGCTCCTAACAGTTAAATCCAGCTTCCCCGGCAGCTGCACCCTGACCAGCCCTTTCCTTGGCACTGACAAGTGGAGCTGCACTTGCTCCAGCCTCCCCGTGCTGGGCAGGGAAGCTCCCAGTGCCATCCCAGCACCCAGCCATGTCCAGGCTGGCACAGTCCCCAGTGCCTCTGCTCCCCTGCCAAGGTGAGCTTGCAGAGCCTCCCCTCGAAGGGGCTGAACCACCCACACTGCCAAAACCAAAACAGGGGAGAGCCAGCAGACCTCCTGCCTCCAGCTCTCCTTCCTCCCTGCCTTTCCTGCAGCTGGGACAGACAAGGCTTGGGGACAGGTGAAGCCACTTAGTGCCAGGAGAGAAACCCCACATCAAGGGCCCGAGTAAGAAGCTCAGAGTTTTGGCAGCAGGAAGGAAATGGACCCAGGTCATCACCTTGGCAAAACTTATTGCACATCTCCTCAGACCTTGGGGAAATAAATAACAGGCAACTCCAGCAGAGATGCTGGGAGGCTGGGAAACCAGCAGAGCATTTCAGATTTATGGGAAATTAATTTAGCTCTAGTCTGGTTCTGGCAGCCAGCAAGGCCCTGTCCCCAGGACAGCCCACAGTGCTGGCCTGGGCTGTGGCCTCTTTGTTCAGACCTTCAGCTTAACTTCCCGAAATAAATCACAGTCCTAGGGCGGAGGTGGAGCAGCACCTCTCCCGGTGCAGAGGACAGCCAGGATCCCAGCACTGGGCATCACCTGTGCTGGCAGGCAAAGGGGAAGGGGAGGCAGCAGGAAGGCTGCTGTTCCTTGGAATCTGCCTTGCTGATATTTTGCAAAAACTCAGCCCAAGAGAGCCCCCTCCTCATAAGGATGCAGGACAAGGGCTTCAAAACCGTGGATTTCATGATGATACATGGCTTGTCCTCAGGCTGGAGGTTCCCACAGGAGCATCAGCTCCACACAGAGTAAACAGCAGAAGTGCCAGGGGCACAGGGACAGCCCAGGGTTCCCAAGGCATCTGGCAGGGCTGAGTACCCAGCTACAGGACTGCAGAGACACGTTACTTTCTCCTCACCCATTAACTCATCCCAGCCAGACTGTTGCTCTGTGTCTGACAGCATGGGGGAAGCTGTGGGTTTGCACAGGCCCTGTGTCCCGGGGGTACTACATGGAGCCCTCCCACACCACTCTTAACCCGGGCAGGTGGGCTGCAAACATGCTACAGGAAGGGAACTCGACATCACCTGTGTGACCCTGCTCAGGCTTGGGGAGATACATGTTGCTCCTGCATCCACAGGTCTGGCGTTCCCACATCTCCCCAGGCATCTTTTCCCTGGTAAGGCTCAGTCTCTGCCATCTGTGCTACCATCACACCTCTCCACGAGATCCAAAGCCGTGGTTGCACAGGGACAGACAGCGCCTTGGGGACAGCAGAAGGGAAGGGAGGCTTCTTGGAGGGGCTGTCAGAACCACAGGTGACGTTGCTGGAGAGCAGAGAGCTGCAGGCAGCTCCCAGGGTTGTGAATGTCTTTGGCCTCCACAGCGTGGGATGGGGATCTGAGAGCAAAGCACATCAAGCAAGCTGAAGAGAGTGACATTTTCCTTCCCAGCTGCTATATCCGTGCCCACACAGCCCGTGGGATGACTCCATGCAGCTAACGATGCACTGTGATTAGTAAACAGATGATGCATTTGCACCAGGAAGAAAAAAAAAAAAAAAAGAGGAAGAGGGGAGAAAAAGGAAGAAAACAAGCCACGTTTCAGGCTAGCAGCATGCAGCAGTGAGTTCTTTAAAAATCTGCTGAGGAAGGCACTTGCACAGCACATGGTTTGGGCAGATCAATGAAGCTGCAAAGCGGCCTGGCAGGCACACAAATCCACTTTCTAATGAAATTTACAGCAAGTGGAATTTAGGTCACTACTCGGAAGCATTCAGTTTATTCCAGGCAGCTTTTAAAATATTTAAGAAATAGCTGTCAAATTAAGCCTGCTCACCTCTGGCTGGGAGGTTCAACTTGAAGCCATAGCAGATTTCTTAGCTATGGCTTAAAAATATTCTTAAGGTTTCTTTGATTGCCTTCATCATCACAGTGACTGACAGGAACTGCCACGCAATCCTGGCTCTGGTGGGAGCTGAGAGCCTGAGGGCTGCTCAGGCTGTGCCCAGCCCAGCCTTGTCCTTGCCCAGGGTCAGGGCAGTGAGACGGCAGACATGACCTTCCTGCAGCCTGTGCCCTCCCTCCAGCAGAGACCACAGGAATTTATCTGCTGCTGAAGGAAGAGCAGTGCTACAGCCAGACCTAAAAACAGCTCCCAAGGGAGCAGATAAAAGCAGCCTCTTAGCAGAGATGAACCTTCACTAAAGCTGAGTGATGCTGACTGGAAGGATCTGGGCTGGACTGCTGTTTGCCAGCTCTATTCCCAGATGTCACACTCTGAGAGAGCTCCCAGAGCCACCTCAGCGGGTGGTGGAGGGAGAGGAAAGGTGGAAACCAGGCAGTTCCCCCGGCTATTTACCCAGCAGAAGTGGCCACAGTCCCAAATCTGCACACTCACAATTCCTGCACAGACCAGAGGGAAAGTACAGACGTTTCCTCTTCCGACAATGCAAAGTTCAGCCCTTTGCAAAACACACTGACACTGTGAACCAATTCCTGCCCCAGCTCAAGGTCCAGCTGGGCACAGACCTCACAGCTCTCCCAGACTCAGCACAAAGTAGGAGCAGAGGAGGGGAGAGCAGAAGGCAGCCTCGCAGCAGGGCTGGGCTCCCAGCATGGGGCTGGTTCCTGGCCAGCTTTCAAGGACTGACCTGGTGGAGGAGCACTGTGGCCTCACAGCTAAGGGGGCTGAGGGCTTAGTGGGAGGGGACAGGCCACAGCAAGGCACTCACTGGGACATGCTCTGAAGGACAAAGAGGTTTTCTTCCCCATTGCTCGCCAACTTGCCCTACTTTTGCAGCTGCCTGCTGCAGCCCAGGCATCTCCCCTGCCCACAGGGGACCTGCTCCCCTTCCACAGGGTCTGACTGGATCCCAGCCCGGCCCCAGTGCTGGGGATTTGGCCTGCCTGCAGTTCAGGTAAAACACAAATGCCCATGCAAACACCTCTGCCTCCTTCCTTGTTATTTCTGAGCTGCCCACATAAATATCCATTTCACGCTCAGCTGATGGAGGATTTGCTCGGCTGGGTTATGACCCTGGCTGGGGCTCCACAGCTGGCTTTGTACCAGGATCTGGCACGGGAGGATACAGTCAGTCCCTGACCCAGCTCACACAGTCACTCTTGGCTGTGGATGAGCACACCAGGATGCAAGTGCTGAGCACCACTGCTGCACCACCCACCACGGCTCTGGGGCCCTTCCGCCTGCCCTGCAGGACGTTAGCAGGCACAGCAAAACCCAGGCACGGAGAGGGACAAGCAGGGACAAATGTGCAGAAAACACCATCCCTGCACAGCTCCACAAGCCTTGCTCTCCTTTCCTGCTGGCACTGCCCTCTCCAGACAGCTCATCTTGGGTTAATTCACACCAGTGCCAGTTCAGCCGGGTCACCACATTGGTAATGACTCCCTTGGATGGAGAATCTCACAGGCAGGCAGGCTCAGGGCACTGGTGGTCCGGCTGGCCTCGCTGCCCCAGAACTGGCACCTGTCCCCAGGCGGAAGGAAAGGGAACTTGGCATGTGCAAGTTATCCCTGCAAGCAGCCTCTCCCAGGTACCCACACTGGATGTGGGCACTAACCGATCAAACCCACGGCTGACCCTGCCCACGAGCAATTCCTGGCTGTCCCACAGAGCACCCAGAGAGCCTGGCTGGGAAGTGCATAATGCACCAGCAGCCTGGGCTGCTGCCAAGGCACAGAGCAGGGATGTAATCCCACCATGGCCTCGCTGTCTGTGCATCCCATTAAAGGAAGAGAAGTCTCCCAGTTTTCCAGTTTCAGTGAAAGCCAAGGATTCTGCGGAGCTCCACACCCTCTAGTGGAGGAGGGAGCCTGGCACACCAAGACGCTCCCAAATCCTGCAGCACTCCTGAATTCCATTCAGGATCCAATTCCCCCCACAGCTCGCCAAAGCAGGCCTGAGGCACTGCACACCTCCAGCGTGTCACTGCTCGGGCCCAGGCCACAGGTGTGTGTGCACAGCAGTTCTGTGCCTGCCTGCACACACACCTGCAGCATGTGCAGCATCCTACTTCATTCATGCACAGCAGGAAATATTAAATATGAAGAAAGGAAGAAAGTCAGCCTTGAGAAATGGATTTTATTTATGTTTACTGTTTAATACCTAAATCTGCTTTCTGTAACGACAGGAAATCTAGAGAGGGACTTTTTACCAGAGCCTGGAGTGAGAGGACAAGGTAAATGGCTTCAAACTGACAGAGGGCAGGGTTAGATTGAATATTAGGAAAAAAATCTTTACTGAGAGGGTGGGGAGACCCTGGCACAGGTTGCCCACAGAAACTGTGGCTGCCCCATCCTGGAAGTGCCCAAGGCCAGGCTGGACAGGGCTTGGAGCAACTTGGGAGTGGAAGGTGTCCCTGCCCAAGGAAGGGGGTTGGAACTACATGATCTTTAAGGTCACTTACAACCCAAACCATTCCTCATAAAAGACCAAGACAGGTAAAACCAAACCAGCAGCAGAGGCTGCTCTCACCCTCCTGCAGAACCATCTCCTGTTCCAGCCACCTGAAAAGAAACAACCAAGATGTTCAGCCAGAGACCCTTTTCCTACACAAACCCACCTCCTCTGGATCAGCGTTAACTGAAGCATCATCCCATCCCCAGCTCTCCATAAAATCCTTCCCAGCTCACCAGAGCCAGATCACCCACCTGATAGCAACATAAAGCAGGAAAAGCACTTTTTGTTTTGGCAAGGAATTTTTGCCAAAGCCAGGATCAGTCTGGTGCCAGGTTCCCAGCACGGGCCTTCCCCTCTCCCCTTCCCCTGAGCTGACCCCAGCTGAACCCTCCCCTCTGCAGGAGAGAAACCAAGCATGTAACAAGAGAGCAAAGTACACTACTTCAACAAAGCCTTACGTTTGCTCAAGTGCAGAAACCACCTTATCCCTATTCCTTACTAAGTGGGGAACAAAGTTTTGGAACTCAAATATTATTTAGTGATAAATCAGGTGAAAAAAATAAATGTCTGAACAAACATACCCAAGTTCTGTTTTCCACACACAAGAGAGCATCAGTTTGATTTTGCTCCATGACTTTCAAAACACGACTCAGTATACACTAAAGAATCTAAACCCTACTTTCTCCTGTATCAGGGGCTGCAGTTATTGTATGCAGTATCATACATGACCATCAAAATGCTTCATGGATGCTCACACCTGTTACTGCACAGGTGAGCCCCAGCACAGAGCCCACCTGGGAGCTGATCTCGGGCATGGGTCAGGCTGGCAGGGACGAGGCTGGGCCTGCTGGCCCCGCCACCCAGCAGCCCTTCCCCAGCCCACAGACCCCCTGCCCCTGCCCAGGAGGGACACACGGGGCCCACCCCACTCACCTGGTCCTCCCTCCTCTCAGGAACGGCAGCACAAAGTGCCAACACACCCACCCATGTCACCATCGGGGGCTGTGGCTTCTCAGAGGCCCCGGCAGGAAATCCTGTGACAGAAAAACTTCCGTGAAATTCACAGGAAAAAACATCAGTCCAGTCTGGCTGTTGGCCCCGGAGAACACTCTGCAGCCCCCTCCCTCCTGCACAGCTCACCCCCCGGGCCCAATTCAGCTCTCCCCCACCACCTCAAGCCCCCTTACGCTGTGCTCCTGTCCCACACCCCACTGTGGGCTCCAACACGTCCCCCAGGGAGGAGCCACAGCCCAGGGCTGTCCTTGCACAGCACCCCAGCCCTCCTACCGACCCCCTACACTGCAGCCCCCCATACAACCCCATATGCTGCCCCCCAGTACCCCCCCCGCACCCCTCCAGTGTTCCAGCCCCCAAAGCCTGCCTCTCCCAATCCCACTGAAGCCCCTCCTGAACCCCATACTCTGCCCCTCAGGCCTTCACTACCCCATCACCGCATTCCAAGCCCCTCCGCACTCTCGTAGCACTCCAGCCCCCCTCCCTCCCCCATATTCTGCCTCTCATTACTTCA
>NW_020955370.1:442045-447480 GCF_003031625.1 Empidonax traillii | reverse complement strand
CTCTGCCTCCGCCAGCCCCTCCACCGCCCCCCAGCTCTCCCGTTCCCCCCCGTATCCCCCCATCCCACCTCCGGCCTCCCAAATCCCGCTCCCCGTGTCCCCCCGCCCGCCACGCGGCCGGAAGCGCCGCCCGGAACCCACCGAGAGGGGCCCGCGGGCCAGAGCGGCTCGCGGAGCGCGGTCCGCCAGGGACAGCGCCCCCTTCGCGGTGGGAGCCGGCACTGCATCCGAGACGGCGCTCCGGGATCCGCTCGGGATCCCCCGGGATCGGCCGGGAATGAGCCCGGCCCTGGGACAGGCAGGGAACGCGGGGGGAACTGTCGAGAGCGGCTCGCGGGAGGCAGAGAATAGGACACCTGTGTCCTCCGTTTGGTTTCGGAGCTGCTGGTCCAGAGCAGGGCACGGAGATGCTCCAAGGGATGCAGCCCCTCTGCTCTGGGAGAACTGTGGGTGTTCAGCCTGGAGAACGGAAGGGTCCAGCGAGACCTTAGAGCCCCTTCCAGTGCCTAAAGGCGGATGGTAAAAAGATAGAGAGCGACTTTTTACAGGGGCAGGCAGCGACAGGACAAAAGGGAACAGTTTTAAGCTAAAAGAGGAGAGATTCAGACTAGATACAGAGAAGAAACTTTTAATAGTGATGGTGGTAATGCCCTGGCACAGGATGCCCAGAGAAGCTGTGGCTGCCACATCCTGGAAGTTTCCAAGGCCAGGTTGGATGGGGCTTGGAGCAACCTGGGCTGGTGGAAGGTGTCTCTGCCCATGGCAGGATAAGGTCCCTTCCATCCCAAATTGTTCCATAATTCTATGATTATATTCCCCCAGAAGGCAAAATCTCTGCACGCAGAATGTTCAGAGGACGCTCTTGGCTGGAGCTGAAGCTACAGGGGAGTTAATACACAGTAAATCAGTATTTTAGATCTAATTTTCTGTTGAAGGTTTTCAAGCCCGCCTGTTTATGTTGAATTGTGCTGCTCTTTCAGTGGCTCTGACAGCCCCACTTCTGGCTAAGCGAGAGGCTTTCAGCACAAATACAGGTACCTCGCTCATGAAATTTAATCACAAAATTTCCCTCCAAGACATTTCAGTATAAAAGAAGAAGAAAACCTCTCCAACAATACCTTGCTCCCTGATGGCTCATTAAAAATGAGCCAGAGCTTGGTTTATTGCTGCAGTAACACATTTTAGCAGACCTTCTATAAAATATACATACAGGTCTAAGTCATGCAAAACCTGGATGGGAGGAGCAGCTGGTGAAGCCGAGCACCACAGCATGAGCAAACACTCATTTTCGGGTGGCCCATTAAACCTTAGTGTGGCCTCTCAGTGCTGGCACATCCGAACAAGGGGATGGAATAACACAGGGACAAGGTTTGTCCCACCAGCCCGGCCCCACACTGTGCCAGCTGAGCAGGTAATTCAGCACTCTGGTTCCCCAGGAATTGGTGCCTGCACCACTCAGAGCCTGCTCTGAATACTAAAATATTCCATTTCCGCATGATTTTTTCTTCTGGTGATTGTAAATACACGGCTGGAATGTTCTACAAATGCTAAGTAACATCTTTCCAGTCCCTGTGAAAGCAGAGGTCATGATCCCCGTTTTGCACAAAGAATTGTGATGCAAGGAGATGAATGAGAACACAAATGCGTGCAGATCTGAGGAGCTGGCTTTGCAAAACCTGCTCTTGCCCTTTCCAGAGCACAAAGCCCTTCCCTGCTGCCCCCTGACCAGTGCTCACAATCCAGGGGATATTCCCTCTCCCAACACAGCCCAGGTTTTCATGCGTTGCTGGTTTAGTCTTGGGAGTGGTACTGCTCAGTGTTCTTTTTCTCTTACAGATCCATAGAATTGTCCAGATTGGAAAAGGCCTCCAAGATCATCACATCCGACTGTGACTGCAGCGAATCCTTCAATGGTGTCAAAAGGTGCCCAGGGCATGGGGGAAGAGCCCTGCAGCCTGAGGCTGGACCCTGGAGCCAAATGTGCCATGGCCCCATGAGGCTCCTCGAAGAGCCAGATGAGCCAGCCAGCCTGTGCTGGCACCCTCACAAAAGAGATGGGCTTTTCCAACTGAGTTGGAAAAGAGACCCTCAAAACATTGTCTATCCTCACCAGCCTGGCAGGGAGCTGGAAGAAGCACCCAGACACCCCACGGGGAGAGGCACCGATTCCCTCCCAGCAGCACATCAGGGCACCACAGGGCACTGTGTGTGCAGAGCAAAAGCTTTTCACACCCTTTCATGAACTGCACTTGGGAAGGCAAAAGCATTTCACGCCCGATGTTCAGCCTGCTGCCCCTCTTTGCCCCCCCTTTTGTCTCCTCTTTGTCACAGCGCTGCTCAGCAGAGCCACGGGCCCATGAAGTGCCTGAGTGGCTGCCACACACCCCCAGGATTTCATTCCTCTTGGGTGCAGCACTGCGCAGGCTGTGGCCAGCTGTAAACGTTGTGTGTCTCCTTTGTACAGCTGAGCCCGGGCTGTCTGGCTGATGGCAGGGACAGAGCTGAGAAAACAAACATTCTTTGTTGGTTTGGTTTGTGGTTTTTTTTTTTTTTTGATAAAAGAAAACATTACCTCTCTGAGATTTACACAGTAGATCAAGCACAAACCTGAATTATCTCCCTCTTCTCTTTCTCCAGGGAGCAGATAATAGGTAGATCTATCCATCCGTCTGCTTAGTTACACGTCACCCGGCTTGGCAGCGTCTCGGTTGCTATTAAACCATGCTCACCCCCCTTGACATTTAAAGGGCTGTTGTGTGATTACTGTCACAGTCTCCTACGTGGATCCTTAAACCAATTCTCCCTTCTTCCCGCCGATGATGGATTTTCTCGTTTATGCCACAGTAATTTGTTTTTCTCTTGCTATGCTCCGGCAAAATGCTTTCACTGTCAGAAGTGGTTTCGGGAACAGCCCGTCCCCGCCGTGCCACGTTACGACCAAGCAGCTCTGGGCAAATTGGAGCTGCCCAGTCTTTCAACAGCATTAGCAAAGCTCAGTAGCGTGTGGCTCTGGGAGCCTGGTCGTGCTGGGGTTGGATCCTCCGGCGTTTGGAGTCGGTGCTGTGCTGTGGAACGTGGCAGAACACAGCGCTGTGAGTCCTGATGGGGCTAAACCATGTCCTCAAATGCCACATCCACATGCCTTTCAAATCCCTCCAGGGACGGTGACTCCAGAACTGCCCTGGGCAGCCTGTTCCAGGACTTGACAACCCTTTGAGTGAAGAAATTTTCCCTAATATTCAGTCTAAACTTCTCCTGGTACAACTCGAGGCTGTTTCCTCTCATGCTGTCCTTTGTTCCCTGGGAGCAGAGGCTGACTCCCACCTGGCTCCACCCTCCTGTCCAGGGAGTTGTAGAGAGTGAGAAGGTACCCCCTGAGCCTCCTTTTCTCCGGGCTGAGCCCCCCCAGCTCCATCAGCTGCTCCTCATCAGACCTGTGCTGCAGATTTGCAGAGCACACGTCCCTCCCACCACGGTGCCACAGAGTGTCTGGGCTGAAAGCTCGGGGATCTCTGGCTTAATGTAAAAAACAAAGCAAAAATTTCTTACTCCACAGAGCTCAGCTGTATCTGGAATTACTCCCATCAGCATCTCCTCTGCCCCCAATCTCCTGCTGTCAGCAAAGGTTGCAGAGGTGTGTGTGTATCTAACGAATTGTTATTCAAACCCACTTGCTCGTAGAGAAATATCCTTGACCAAATCCAGCTGTGCTGGGGGAAGATGTTTTCTCTCAGGCACTCATCACTGTCTCCAGCTGGAGGTTTCTGTCCTATCAGCCTGCCAGCTGGGCAGTTTGTGTGCATGATTCAGATGGAGCCAGCTGGGCTGGTGTCCTCCACTCCGAAGATGATAAATCTGAGAGCCAGTGGCCTGCAGAGGAGCACTGTGGTGGCCAGGCATCTGCTGATTGCAGCAATTCCACTCTGCTGCCTCCCACCTACCGAGGGCTTTTTTTTTGAAGAATAACTCACTGTGGCAGAATGTCTGCCAGGCCCTCTTCCACAGGGCTGTGCTTCCCTCATACCAGCTGTACCAGGTGTTGTTTGTCCTCTCCAGCAGACAACAGCAGCCACTGTGTCATGGGGCTTGACTACCTTCTCAGGCACAGTCTAACTGTGCCCAGCCCTGAGCCCCTCTATGCTGCACAACAGCTCCTCAGGCCTCTCCCCAGAGCTAAAACACACCCCAAAGTGGGATGGAGAGTCCTCCCCAAATTGCCCACTTCATTGTGCCTGCACTTTGGGGGTAAATAAGCATCTTTAACAGCGGAGCCATGTGTAAGCAGGAGGAAGGCTGGGCAGTGCAGAGACAGATGTCAACCCTTAAAGGACTGTGCTAGTCCCTTGTATTCTGTGCTCAGGCAGCCACACTCTGAAATACCCCAAAGCATTTGTTTTTCCACTTGGTAGCTCCCTGTACCCTTGAAAGTGAGACCAGGAGCTTCAGTTGCTGAAATTACCCCAAGGAAATGCCTCTGTGTTTGCATCCTGGGGACCAGCGCTGACATCTGCTTGCTCTGACACCCTCTTACTCTGTCAAACCCACATCCCTAAATGTCCCCCATCCCCAGCCAGTCACTGCCACCACTCACAGAGCCTCTGTGCCCCTGCTGCCTCCCCACCACCCTGACAAACTGTTTAACACGGCCACAGTCACGCAGGAGACACTTCCAGCAGAGACGCCTCAGATGAGTTGGTGCCCTTTGCAATCTCCTTCTGCTGCATTCCTATAGTGTCTGGCCAATTTGCATAACAAACATGTGCCATAAATGTCAAAATCAGCCACATCCATATCTTATTTTCACTTCAGACTCAAATTGCATCGTTTTGACTCGAACTTGCCTTTGCAAATAGCTGGAGCCTGGCGGGTTGAGGATGTCACCTTCCTGGATCCGGAGCTGTGCTCCCAGAGCCCAACACCCATCTTCCTTACAGCCACCCAACAGCTCCTGACTTCCCTGCAGATGGAGTTACTGGTTTTGTTACTGCTGTCCAGCACAAGGGGACCCAGGAAGGAGAGAAAATCACGTGTTGAGCCAGGAGGTTGCCTGGGAAGGCAATTTCCCTCTTGGGCATGCAAAGAGGGAAACTGAGGCAGGACCAGCCAGGGGTCCTGCAAGCTCTCTGTGGCGGATCTGGGTTCCCAATGTCATCCTTGTCTCACCTTTGCACAGTTTCTCACGAAGTGCCATTGTGATAAGTGAAAGCACCGGTTTTTATTCCAAGCAAATTAAAATCAAAAAGGGGTACTAACAAAAAACTATTTCTGTATATTTACTAACTTCTAGGCGTACCGTGGAGTCTGTAAGGTGAAGGGTCCTGTCTGGACCTAACACCAGGGAATCTTTTACGGCCGGGAACAGGGAACAAATTATAAATGAAAATATATTTCTCTGTGCCATGTGGATACAGAGAAGCCCTCCAGGACTTGCAGCT
>NW_020955370.1:2785-441550 GCF_003031625.1 Empidonax traillii | reverse complement strand
TGTGGATACAGAGAAGCCCTCCAGGACTTGCAGCTGAGGATGATGCAAGACCCCCCCTGTACAAGCCCAGGGGAGATAACATCCACCCAACCAGGGGGTAACATCCACCTCCAAAGCAGGGGAATTACCTTTTAAGGCAACAAACGGACAATGAATGAATATTCAACAACTGATATCGAAAGAGTACAAAAAGCCCAGTTTTCAAACAAGTTTTGTGTGTCTCTGGCGGGGCACTGGCCCCCCAGGCCACCCAGCGCTGTTTGCTTTATTATCGCTTGCTTAATAAATGTATCAATTTTTAATTGGAACTGAGTTGTCTAAATTCTTAAACTAACTTATAACACCATGAGAATGGATGCTCTCAGGGTGTTTTTGCAGATGCAGGATGATGAGAGAGCTGTCACCTTCCAGGCTTATCCATACACTCCATTCCTCCTCCTGCTGAGCTGTGGATAAACCTTATATATACAAAACCTACATAAACCCTATATAAACCCTATACAAACCCTATACAAACCTACCTGCTGCTCTCCATGACGGCCCCAACGTCTGCCTCCTGCGGGACACATTTTAGGCTTGTATCTAAATGTTTCAGGATCCCTAAAGCACCACTTTTCACTCTATTCTGCAGATGCAAATGAGGATTTGCAGGAAGCCATTTGATTCACGGGTTCATCCTTTATTTTGGCAGATAGCATCAGTTAAACGCCTGCTTATTTCTGCTTTCTGAGAACAATATAAACCACTTAAGTACACATACAAGACAGACTGATCCGTAAGTGCTTATGAGCTGCTTGATTTACCGAGGCGTCTTTATCTTTGCCGAGTATCTCACAAAGTCATTTATTATTTAGCAGTAAATTAAAGTAGAGGGTCTGTGATTTTCAACAACAGAAATTAATATCTCAGTACTCCTTTGTTCCATATATATCTATAATTTACAGCACTGAAATCAAGCGGAGACCATCGGTTTCCTTTCTCCCTTTCTACCTGCTGATCACTGCTGCATAGGGGAAATAAAAAATGGACTGTCAGGAGAGACACTCAAAACATGAAAAGGTAGTTTTAAATTAAAAGTCCAGTGTTTGTGGCTCTCACGAGGCCCCCTTTGCCTCCCACTGCCCTCCCGTGCACATCACTTACAGATAATATAGTGAACATGCAGCAATCTCGCCTCGAGACTGCTGAGTTTTAACCTCAATGGTTGTATGCTTAAGGATTATTATTATTATTATTATTATTATTATTATTCCACCTGCAAGCCTCACTAACTCATGCTGTGAGGTGCTTTGCCCACCTGTTTGCAGGGGAGGGATGGCCATGGTACAGAATCAGAATCCCAGAATAGTCAGGGTTGGAAGGGACCTCTCGAGATCATCCAGTCCACCAAGGCAGGGTCATCCCGAGCAGGTGACACAGGAAAGTGTCCAGGTGGCTTTGGAATATCTCCAGAGAGGGAGGCTCCATGCCATCCCTGGGCAGCTGTTCCAGTGCTTTGCCACCTCCATGGAAAGTTCTTCCTCATGTTGAGGTGGAATTTGTTGTGTTTTAGTTTATGGCCATTTCTCCTTGTTGTGTCATTGAAAAGAGCCTGGCACCATCCTCTGCACCTTCCCCTGTAAACCTGGAGCAAGCAGTGGCTGTTCAGAGACACAAGTGACAGCAAGGGCAGAGCTCTTCCTGCTGAGGTTCCATGGGCTCATGAAGTCCATGTGTGACTGCAGGAGCAAGGCTGGAGGTGTCACCGTGGAGAAAAAAAACATCCTTGGACCTGGCAAACCCTTTCCTTTGGATCTGGGCTGGCTCACCACCAGCAGCCTGGTGCCAGGTTCAAGTGCAATAACACAGCCAGAAGGTTTTATGGGCCGTGTCGGGCTCTGGCTGACACAAAGCAGCCAATAATTTATAACAATCTCATGTACTACGAAGGCAAAACATATCCCTCTTGGATGTAGCTCTGCAAGCTGCAGGGATAAATCAGCTCCAGCAGGGAGCAAGTACGAGAAAAGCACAAAAATGACCCAAAATGTTCTACTTGGCTTCTTTGGAAGGAGGAGAGAGAAGGGGTCCTGCAAGTGAACCTCCTGGTGTGGGTTGTGTCCGGCCATCCCCTACAGGCACGGGGGCAGTGCTGTGGTTTCTGAGCCCTGTCAACACTGCCGGGACAGCCACCTCCAACATCTCCCCATGTCTGCATCTTGTAGGAGTTCAAAGGAATAAAGGAATAAAAAAAGAATGGCACCCATGGGCACTGTGGATGCTTCCCCCCTCTCCAAGCACCACCTCAACCCACATTGCCTTCTCTGTGTTGGAGCAGCACAAACCAACCTCCTGCCACCTACCAGAGTTATTTCACTGCCCCAGTGACCAAGGTTTAATCACACAGGACCAGTGACACTCTAGCCACATTTCTGGTGTGGTGTTCTGCCACAAGGACTGGATTCCCTGGCCTGGTGATCCCACAGTGTCAAGTGGAATGTGACACCCCATCACACTTGCTCACTGTGGTTCCCCAGGCCTCCAGCTGGCTGGACCATTGCTGAATTATACAGCCCTTCAACTTCTCAGCTAAATCAAGAGAGTCGTTTGTCTTGCAGCAAACCAGATAAAAAGGAGGAAAGACGTCAGGAAATTCAGCTGTTAACAAGTCGTGCTTTCCCCCTCTCTTCTTCTCAGTGTGGAGAAATTTCCAAGGAGAAACCGTGGCAGCATTATTTGTCTTTGTTTTGGGGAAGGAAAGCAAGCTGATTAAAAGCAAACATAAAGCAAGAGCTGCAGGGTCCCAGAGGCTCCTCTGCAGGAGTTCACAGGAAAAAAAAAAAAAAGAATAAAAATCTGGAAGCGTTAGAGCAAGACATTTAGCTTTGAAGATCATATCAGTTATAGATGAATTAAAACACACAATAATTAGCACTGAAAGCTACAATACCTGAGGAGGTGGGGAAAATTGGTTTCTTCGTGATTATGAAGGCCTTCCAGGGGCGCTTGTGCCAGGATGGGATTGTGGTCCAGGAGCAGCGTCTGAGTGTGGTGGCTGAGCTGCACCAGCTGGGAGAAGGGTTATCACTGAGAAACACGCTGCTGTCTGCATGGCTTGGGATCACAGCCCACCCTCAGACCCCCTGCCCGGAGCAGGGATGGGACAGCAGCGCTCTGCACTCCCCCAGGAACTGTGCTGAGCCGCGAGATGACGTGACCTGGAGGTGGAGATAAGGTGGGAGAACAAAACTGCTCCGTGAGCGTTGGGAGGCACCTGAAGCTTATCTGCTCAGAGTCTGCCAGCTGGAGATTACAGGCTTTTATGTTCTTCTTCCCGGTGGTAAGAAAAAAAAAAAAAAAAAAAGAGAGAGAAATAGTGAAAAAACCCCCATCCTGCATGCAAAACATGATCCTCAAATAAATATCATGGCCATGTTATCCCATTAAAAAAGCATTTAGCTTCGAGCTCTGAACACCTTGGGCTGTACGATGCCGGGCTCTGGCGTGGTGAGCAGTGGGGATCCACGCCTGCCAGCTGCTGTTGGCTCCTGCCTCCTTGGCAAACCTTTTCCTCTTAGTGCAGAAATTGTTTAGCAGAGCCTCTTGGCTTCAAAGTCTGCCCAGGATTTAATTTACTTGAAAAATCAACAAATTCGATTAAAATCAGGTACCACTGTAGATCAGGGTCCTGGGCCTGGAGAAGGGTCCAGCTCTGCAGGAGTTCCACTTTCCCCCTTGGAGATGGGTCAGGCTCCCCTTGCTCTGCCCTTCCCTCCGTAGAGTTGGGAATGGGGCTTTTGAGCTGCTGATTTTCACTCTGGTTCTGCAGAAAAGGGATGGCTGGACCATTGTGCCCTGATGGTCCTCCGAGGGCAGTGATTCCAGCAGATGAGTGGGAAGGAGCCACTTTCCTACCTGCACACACAACAGCATGGCAGTGATAAGGATGTTCAGTGGGAAGAAAAAAACCCAGGGAGATTCTTATCAAATAATGTGTTTCTGTATAAGCGATTCCCAGCAGTGGGCTCTGTGGCACTTTGGGAGGGAAATTCAGAACAGTGTAGATTATAAAAACCCACGAAACTGTGTTTGCACAGGAACAAGATTAATCAATTTTCATTTTTTTTGGTGAAGGTAAAATTAGTCCAGGCAGCAAGGGCCAGCTCCAGCCCCTCCACCCGTGGGAGTGCTGAGGGTGGGTGGCACTGGGTGGCTGCACCAGTTGAGGTTTTACAAACTGGGTTTGTGGGTGCAGAGCAACACCATCCATTGCCCTTGGTGGAGTTACAAGACCTGGGGGGTGTCACCCACCTCCACTGAGGGGAATTGTGGAGCTGGGCACATCCCAGCCCCTTTGCCTCAGCACCCTCAACCCTTCACAGATGCCTCTCCTACTGCTTCTTCCCACCCGCCCCCATTTTACAATTTCTAACTCAATTTGAGGAGGTCAAAGCTGACCCATCCTGCCAAAACTTTCCATTCCTTTAACTGGGAAAGACGTGAGAAGCCCTCATGACTGATGCCCTCCAGCAGCACGTTTCAAACCCTGCCTTGCTCAGGGAGGCAGCCGTGCTCCCTGCGGCTGAGCAGTGTGGAGGAGGGTGACAGATCGGGGAACCTGCAGCCAGCAAAGGTTTGCTGTTATATTTAAGCAAGTCTTTTAACCCTGGATCACATATTTAAAGAGCCTTTTCACCCCGGAGTATTTATGACACCTGCTGAGTGCCTCAGATGAGCAAACAATTCTTAAACTACCTTATAACAACGTCTCTCCTTTTTCCCTTAGCACAAGGGAGGAGGAGAAGGATCCTCCCCCCATCCTTTTCCCCTAGTCTTAAGATAAGAGAACTGAATCAGGCAGGTACAGGGGTCAAAGCCACTCACCCCTTTCCCATCTCAATGTCCTCACCTGCAGACCAAAAGTGGTGGCAGGGACACTATTTCCAAGGTCCCTTACATGGGTGTTGCAAGGGGGTGGCTTTTCCCAGGGGAAGTGGGATTCCACCCGGGACGGGAACCAGCAAGAAGGCTCATTTTGGCTTCAAGCAGCCACCTCCTGCCAGCTCCAAGCGTCAACACTGCCACTAGATGTCAGTGAAGACTGGAGCTGGGGCTTTGCTTGGGAAGGGCTGATCCCGGCAGCAGAAAAGAAGGATGCTTGGATGGGGACACCCCACTGTACCCTTTTCTGCGAGGTTTGGAGACACCTGGTGTGACTTGCCGCCTCCAGGCATCACTGATCCCTCGGGAGATGCAGGGGAGACTTCTGAACCTTGTGGCCAAGGGTTCAGGAGTCCCAATCCCCATCCCTGGCACTAAGCAGGCAGCATCCTCCATCCAGCAAGGAAACTGCTTCTCGTTAGGTGATAAACGGCATGTGAAAACAGCGAGGGAGTTTCTTTGAAGGACGTGCTACAAACACCTTGTTGGTGAGCAAGGAGGGGCAGGAGGCAGAGTTTCCAAGGACCATCCCGCAGGCTGGCACAGAGTGAACTGTGGGATCAGCTGTCCCCCAGGCCTCGGCTCTGCACTGTCCCCAAAACCCTGTCACCAGCAATAAGGCATCAGCTATTTAACATCACCCTAAAAACATCCACTCCTTCCCACCTCAACTGTTTAACACCCTCCCAAAAGCAGCCAAGACTTGACAGATCCTTCGCTCTCCTATTGCAACAGATTTTTTGCCCTTTACACGAAGGATTATTTTGGCTTCCTCACTGGGGATGAGCCACATCACAGCACCAAGGCAGAATGGGATGCTCCCAGGACAGAGGGCAGCCCCTGACCTGGCTCCTCCGAGCTGAACCCGTGTCCTCCCTCTCCAGAGATCCAGACCAGGAGCTTTCCTGCTGCCCCCAACTGCACTGCCCCCCTGGGACCAGCTCCCCTCTCCAGCAAGCTGGGCTCACTTACAGCATTGACACGTAAAAAATATGTCTCATTTTCATGGAAAATGAGGAATAAGGATGTTACCAAGTGGAGCAATTTGATTTTGTGCTCATTGAATTACGACACATCAGCTGCAACCTCCCGAAGAGACGCGTTTTCCCAACACCAGTGGACGATTATTCAGGCAGAGTTTGAAATAATTCCCTCCAGCAAAATCCATCAAGACCAACCCTTTTCCCAGCAAATATCCCCTGAAATTACCATTTTCTTGTTAAAAAAAAAAAAAAAAAAAAAAAAAAAAAAGAAAGTGCTTTGCATCAAAAATGTCAACTCCCTCTAGTTGTGGGCTGGAGGTTCCCAGGTATGAAATGCTACAGGAGGGTAAAACTCCCCTTCTCCTGCCAACCTTCCTCAGTGGTTTCCCTCTGTCCTTGCTGTTCCCGGTCCTGACACTCAGCTGCTACACACCCCACCCCTTAAATACAATAAGTGCAACTTCCAATTCCATTTCTCTCCTTCCAAATATCTTACAGGACTCAGAAGGCTACGAAAGAGCAGCCCCTTCTCTGCAGGACCTACACCCAGAAGTGTCCTTGAAAGGCCCCACTGATTAAAAGTTTTCAGGTTTTGGAGGGTTATTTTTTTTTCTTTGGGTTCGGTTTGATTTTAAGTTTTTTGTTTGATATTTATTTTTTAAATAGTCTATTTGGTGAAGGTGTTCTTGTAGGTAAAGGTTGCCTTGCACCCACTGGGGTCGGATGGAGACTGGTTTGCTGGTCTGGAATAACCTGTGGCAGCTCAGGGCAGAGGGAGGTGGGATGCTCTGCCATATTTACCAAGATTTTAGGCAGCCTGTGCAGGGATGGGGAGGTGCTGGTGCAGGGCTCAGTCTGCCAGGGAAAAACCAGCAGTGAGCAGCTTTGCCACATCCACAGCAGGCCTGGAGATGCTCACAGAGATGCTGTAAATCCTAAGTGGGATTTGCAGTATATTAATCCCCCTGAGGTGCTTTTGGAGCCACAGGGGCCAGGGGAGGTCCTAAAAGACATTTGGCCAAGCCCTGGCTGACAAATTTCAGGGTGACCCCATGGCACATGGCAGGGGGACAGAGTCACCCCTGCCAGAGCCATCAGGGCAGCCCTGCTGTCACTGCCTGAATAACACATAAAGCTCCAGGAAATAACAGCTCCACCTTCAGCAGCTCCATCAGTCCTGCTCCAGGCTCCAATCCCACCCCTTATTGGGAAGGGCTGATAGAAATCCGGCCACCACCATGAAATTCATGGAGCCTGGGAAGGCCAGGGGCTGCCTCAGAGTTAACAGCATACAGGAAAACAGCTATTAGGCTTTTTGAAGCCTTCTGAAGAGAATTAAAAGGGAATTAAGTTGCTCACTCCAGCTTAGTCAGTACAAATAAACCTTCAGCTGTTGGATTAGCAATGCCAGAGCAGGAGCAGTGGCTGCTGGAATTTCTTTCCTTCCATTTTTTTCTTTCTAATTTTATTCTTGTCATTCAGGGCAACGGAGTGTCAAACCGGCCTGGATTTTCTCCAAGCAAGCTCTGCCTTTGCAGCCACGATGCTATTGCTGTCCCTCCTCGTGGAAATAAAGGAAGAAGCAAAACCAACGAAACCGAAACCCTAATCCCAAGACACACTGGTACCTTTTACCCCCACAAGATTCCAATTCAGATCTCATTTTTCACATAATATTGGACAAAGCAGCGTCCCTGGGAAATAAAGTGATGCTCTGTGCCCACCTGTGTGCGGTTTGCTGTGCAGAGCTGAACTCCAGGGGAGGCCTCTCCTTCGCTGGGACAGCTGAATAAATGTGAGGAACATTAATTTTTTCACCCACTGGCTCCAGGTACAAGCCAGCTAGCTCGTGCCTCAGTTTCCCCAGCTGCAAAATCACACTTCTCCTTCTTACAGTGCATGGAAGAACAGGATCCTTTAGGCTGGAAAAGACCTTTAAGGTCTTTGAGTGCAACCATTAACCCAGCACTGCATGATTGCAAATCAACTTGCAAATCTGCCTATTTTATTTATACAAATATATATGCAATCGTGGAAGCACAGAATCATTAAGGTTGGAAAAGATCTTGAAGAGTCCAGCTGTTAACCCAGCACTGCATGATTGGATATCAGCTTGCAAATCTGTCTATACATCTACACATATGTATATATACACACACTCATATACTATTTATAGTGGGAGAAAGGGGAATTTCTGGGTAAGATGCAGAACAACCCCCTGCCTACAGACACACATAGAAGGGGTCACAGCATTCCAGCCTGCAGCTCCATTTCCTGAGTTAAACCAAGCAGAAGGCAGGACAGACAGCCCAAAAAGCAGCTGGGCTCGGGCCAGATGTGCTGGAACACAAAGCAGAAAAAGGGACTGTGGCAGACAGGACAGGGAATACAGTAGGTGGTGTGGGACTTGTTTGTTTCCCTGCTAGACCTGGGCTGGGAGCATCCCTTCCATCTTCCCCTGCAAATGCACAGGCACGGCTGCAGAGCTGCCTGACAAGTGATGAATTTGGCCCTGGCCTAAAAATGTCAGTTGATGTTCTCCTTCCCCATGACAAACATGCTGGGGTTTGATTCTAATCAAACTGGGGGCAGGAACTCACAGGAACTCCGAACACAGACACAGCAACTGAACCACCCAATAAAAAGCTTAACCCTTGATCATCCTCTGTTTCAATACATCATTTATGTACTTTTAAGACGAAGGAAACAGAAATTCCTTCATTTCAAGCAGCTGCCGGGTGGTCCAGGCCTGTGACAGGGGCAGATGCAGCTCAGAAGCCCTGAGGGTGGGGGACAGGGCTGGACCAGCCACTCCACCAGAGGAAGCAGCATCTGATGCTGCTGGAGCTCCGACCTGCCGTGCCCAGCCCGGAGCCGGTGCGTGGAGTCACCGGGATGAACCTTGTCCTGCTGATAAAGTAATTGAACATGATCGCCTGCCCTACTCGGATCACGGCCAATATCCATCACACAAACCTCCTCCACCAAGAGGTTTATTTGTTAATGAGGGAGGGAAAACAACAGCTCGGCTCTGCTGCCAAACACAGCCCTGGAGCTCCTTTGTGTTTGCACTGAGTGAACTGGGACCAGAGGGCACCTGACCAGTCCTGGGAGGTTTATTAAGCTCCTGCTGATCTGGGGATGTGGTTTGTTCTGGGTTTAAAAGAGGCTGGTTGGGACATATCCCAGAGTCCATCCTCCAGCTCTGACTAGCGGGGTTTGCACCCTGCGCCCTCATTTCCCGACCAGGGGGGAACAGCCCGACCACTCCTAAGGAAAAACAACAAGCAAGCAGAAAAATGCCTATAGTAGAGCTTTGCTAATAAAAGTCAAGACAAGGATAATAAATGCACCTTTCCTCGGCTGCCCTTCCTGTCCCAGAAGCCATCCCTTACTCTAAAGCACTGGGTGCACTTTTTCTCCTTCCCAATACTGAGCAGATTCAGCTGCCTGGCACAGCAGGGTTGATTTTTTTTCCCCCTCAGCTCATGCACATACTATTATGAAAGCAACAAGTTTTGTATGTACATGAGAAAATCCCACGTTTCTGTCCCTGGACACTGGGCAAAACCTGGATTTATTAGAGGTATGGGCCACCATTCCAGGGATATCAGCTCTTGGGGTTCCTGGGGAAGCCACTGCCTGGGATGAGTCACAAACCCCTGCCAGGCAGCAACCCCTCGCCCTCAGCTGAGTCTCATTAATCAAGAAATATAGGATATTTTCATGGAAATCAATCAGTTCATGAACAATTTGGAGATGGAGCAAGGACCAAATGCCCACAAAAATAGCAGCGACGCCCTCTCACCAGCCCCGGTTCTTACACAGCCCCTTTTCCACGAGCGCCTTGGGCTCGTCCATGTCAGCATTGTACCAACACGTCCCTCCTCTCAGCCAGGCATGGTTTAGGCCACAGCACACTAAACAGGTTTGAAAAATCAAACCAGACCTTTCCCTTTCCCAGAGCACAGGCAGCTCTGCAGACAAACCCTGCTTGGCAGGAGGAGGGAGCCAGGCAAAGCCAGGTGGATGCTGCAGCCGTGTGTCCCCAAATCCCCTCATCCCCCAGCCTCCCATCACTAGTGAAGCTGAGACCAAAGGCAAAACCTGCCCAGGACCATTTCCCCCCTCCTATTTTCCATCTTTTCACATTTTTGCACAGCCCTCCTGTCTGGCAATATGCCACAGCTCCCACCAAACTGAAGTTGGAGGATTAGAGCAATCAAATCCATTTCCACAGGATACATTTAACTGGACACGTTTTGCTTTAAACTGAAGTACCCTACTGGGGATTCATTACCAAAATCCATCCTCTTCCCATTTGTTGCTAATGGGAGGGAAGATGAGTTTTGAATAATTAAGAACCATCTCCTTTCTGGCTGTGATGGATGGAGCGAAGGATGTGCTGCTGCTCTGCCTCTCACCCCTGCTCCAGGATCCCAGCCCAGCACCTGGTGATAATGCTGCAACCCCCCTAAACTATTTACCAACCCTGCAAAACTCCCAAAAATATTTTGGAACCATATGAAACCTCAAGGTATTTGTAGAATCACAGGATGGTTTGGGTTGGAAGAGACCTCAAAGTTCCTGTAGTCCACCCCCCCTGCCACAGGCAGGGAGACATTCCTCTGAACCAGGTTGCTCAGAGTCCTATCCAACCTGGCCTTGGGGGTTTCCAAGGATGAAGCATCCACCACCTCTTTGAGGAAACCTGTGCCAAAGCTTCGCCATCCTCTTTATAAAAAAATTTTCTCTTTGTATCTAGTCTGACTCGACCCTCTTAATTTAAAAACATCCTCCCTTGTCCTGTCACAACAAGCCCTGCTAAGAAGTCTGTTCCCAGGACATTAATCCCACAAACTCCCAGTCAGCTCCTCTTTGCAGGACACCTGAAGGATCCTGGCTGGGACATGAGCTCCCCACGTGGAGGCTGGACTTGGCAATGCATTGGCTGCACATCAAACTGAGAACCAGGTGACTTAAAACAAACAAACAAACAAAAGCCCTTAAAAAAGAGGCTGGGGAACTGATGTCTTCCAGCTTAAAGCTCTCCCACATTCTGCTCTGTAGCTGCATCATCTCAGGAGGGCTGGGCTGCCCAAGCACGTTGGATAGCAGTCGCTTTCCCTCACAAGGGCAGGGGGGAAAGTGATGACAAATTCCTCCAGTTAATTAAAAAGTCCCACTGCAACAATGTTGCAGAGCTTTTGAACTAATTTATGAGCGTTTATTCATTTTGTCCCTGCACGATCTCTGTGGAAATGTAAAATTCAGCTCCTGTATGATTTTCTCTTTGCATTGACTGGAAGGAGAAAGAACGAATAGATTCTGCTAAATTAATTATCAGCATTGATTTCTTGTCTTTTTTATATTTTTATCCCAAGACAGAGCCCTCAGTAACTTTGAAGAATCTCTAGCACTCAGGCTCGGAAAATTGATCTAGCAGTTTCTGTGAAGCAGCATTTCCAAGCTCCCCTTCCTCAAAATACACTCTAAATGTTAATTTGCATGCTCGAAAGGAACCAGGTGATTTGTCATTATATTTGCCTCCTCTCCCAGATGTAGCTACTCGTTCCCCTCTTAATTGATTTTCATATTTAGATTCAGTTCTAGGGAAAGTAATTTGGGGACTGAATCAGAGGGAGAATTAATAGCTGACAACAAATGGGAACTTGGATGGGACTTCATTAGGCCATCCAAGCGCCCAGACTGGGCCTCTCTTCCTCCAGCAGTTTCATTTTCTTCATCTATTATAAATCATTATGTTGAAAAATAGCTCCAGAATAGAGACTCCTCACCGCTTTTGCAAAGCAGAGGCGAAAGCTGCCAGATAAGGGGGACAAATTTGCAAACATTCGTTGGAATAAAAGCTCTGGAGGGTCACCCCTGGCTCTGTCAGGCATTGCCAGGGGGAGCTCAGGGGTGCAGCACCAGGCCATCCCTGCAGCCAAGGGGGACCATCCCCAGCAGTGCCTGGTCTGAGGTGTGTCCTCACCCAGGCATCACAGATTCACCTTGGGATGTGTCCAGATCTCTGGCTGCACTGAGCAGGACCTGCACTGGGGAGCAGAGAGGAGCCCAGGGGGGATGCCAGGACTTTCCCAGGAGAGATCCCACGTCCTGAAGGCACCCAGGGAAGCGCAGCCAAAGGAACCAGCGTGGAAATCTCAGGATAACTGCACACCAGGCCTTTTACAGCTGGCACCCACAGCTTGAAGCACCCTTTGCTGGCAGAGGACACACAGCAGTGCTCGTGTCCCCTCCCCACAGGGTGCTCGTGGTGGCCAAATACCTGTGAACTTCGGCTCAGAGAGGTCTGAAACTCCAAAGACCTGATGTTGCTGAGTTCCTGGGGCAGCTCTGCAGGGATGCCATAGCCCAGGCAAGCCTTTGATATCCTCTACCATCCCAGAGCTCTCATTAGCGTTACTTAATTAACAGCCAGGCGTGTAGCACTGCCCCAGCTGATGGGAATTTACCCAACAGCAAAAGCTCCCTGGCTTGACCAGCCCAAGAAGCTGCCCTTGCACTTAAACTCTGGTTCTACTCATCGCACTTTTAACATCTGGACTTTAAAAAAAACTCAAACAAACAAACAAACCCACAAAAAGCACCCCCAAAACAACACATCTGTTAAGGAAGAATTGTTATTTCTACCAGTACATTTCACTTTAGGGCCCCTCCAACCCTGTCTAGCTGGAGAAAGGAGTTTCATCCTCTCTTCTAAACACAGTTAATTCTTTTATAAATTAACTTGCACAGTGTCACAGTACATTACCTCACCTTGGAATATTTTCACTCTGAACTTGCCGTGGCTGATGAATGGAACAACGCTTGGATTTTCTCTGAGGGTGTTTTACCAGTAATGTAACTTATTAAAATACAGCTGACTGCTGAAGAAATGGCACTTCTTCAACAGGGCCCAGGTCATCCAGTGAAACCCAGACAATGAATAATGGTTTATGGCAAAACTGTTAAATCAGCATCTCTTATACAGACCAGCACTGGGGTTTCCTTTGATCATTGGAAGTTGCTGGGCAAGGTGCCAAGGATCAGGGGCTGTCTGGAAAGCAGGGATCCCCAGGAGGGGAAGGGCACAAGGTCACCTCGAGGGGTGACAACTCGGCTGAGCCCTGCCAGCAGGGATGTCCCAGCCCACCCACTGTGGCCAGGGAGCTGTACCTGCTCTAGTGGCTGCTGTGATTTATTCCAGCATTTTATCCCTGGCTGTGAAATGCTGTTTATTTACAGCAAGGCCCACGAGGCAGAGCAAGGCAGGTTTGCTTCTGTCCATGTTTGTTTTCTCCTGGGCACCTGAGCCATGAGCAGGAGCCTTGTCTCGTCCAGCACTGCTGTCTGCCCACCAGATCCAGGGGAGCACATTCCTTGGGGTACCCAGGCCCCTGCCAGCCAAGGGATGAGGATCCCAGCCCTGCTATAGCTGTCCCAGGGGAGTGAGAAAAGATTTCTCCCCTTCTAAAGGTTCAACAATGCTGTTTCTGTAGTTATTAACCCCATTTCCAAAGGCCACCCCTCCTTTCTCCGTCAGCTACAGCCAGTTCCAGGGTCCTGCTGAATTCAAGTCCCCCTGCCCATCCTGTGGCAGAGCAGAGGTGGCTGCTCTCACCATCCCATCCCTGCTCCCAAACCAGCTCCAGGTTCAGCCCTTGGCAGCCTGGCTTGGAGCCAGCACACACTAGAGGGCAATTTCAGCAGCCAAGAAGAGAGAAGGCAGCTCACACCTGAGACAAGAAGTGGATGTAACTCCCTAACTCTTCAGTCATTTCCAGAGACAGGCATGTACCACAGCCTCAGAGCTCTGGGGACAGCAGTAGCTCTGGATTGAAGGCACCAGGATGCCTCCAGCAGCATCAAAACTCCTCTGAAGCTTGGGGCAGGTGGAAAAGCCATGGGGCAGCCAGCCTTGCCCAGCTGGGGCTGCCCTCAGCCCTGCACTGCCCACATGCACCACCTGACTTTGGCCTCTCCTTCCCTCCCAGTCAGGGAGATCCATTAACCCTTATCTGCCCAAAGACCCTTCCCTATTTGCCAGGTGCCCCCCTGGGCTGCCACTTCCATACTGGTCCCCTCCCATTTCTCCCCTTTCCAGCCCCCATCTCCTCCCGGGGTGTTGCTCGGCTGCTGCCGGCGGTGATGAGAAAGAGCAGATGGTAAATAGACTCATTTTCTGGAGCAAGGTTAACCCAGGGAATGAGCAGCAGAGGAGCAAATGGAGCCATCTGAAGGATCAAGGAGTCAGAGGGACGTGCTGAAAAGGAAGGGAAGGTGCAATATCCCTCGGGTGGAAGAGGAGGGCAATCCAGGGTCACTCCACCCAGCCAGCAGGAAACCATCCAACAGGCAAACTGCCTTGTGCCTGGAGGTTTGGGCTGTGCCCAACCTGGTGACATCCAGGAATGCTGCTGGCACAGCCACTGGCCCTGCTGGCTCAGCCAACGTACCTCCTCAGCTGTGCCTCAGTTTCCCAGCTCGTGCCCCCCAGCTCAGCTGTCACAGCATCAGCAGTGACACATCACGCCCAAAGCACAGCGAGGATCTCTGCTGAGAGACGTAAAATCCAAGTCAAACACTTCCTCTTTGTATCTCCTGGGAAGAGCAGACAGTGATGAGCTCTGGCAGCAGAGCCCCAGCTGGCAGGAGGGCAGAGCCAGCTCCCGGTCCTGCCTCGTGCCGGAGCATCCTGATTTCACCCATGAAAGGCTTGGGAAATCCAGGGGGCTGCACACATGGTCTCTGCTGGGGGTTTAGCCAAGCTTAAAAAAATCCTCCTTGCTTTTCTGCGTGGCCTGCAGTCGAGCTGGCCGGGGAGTCTGGGGTGGGAGGCACCGAGTGGAAGGGCTGGAAGTGCCAGGCTGCTGGAATAGGGCAGCTACCTGAGGGATGTCATGGAATCCTCCCTCTGCATCAGATCCCCTGGTGCCAGAGCCAGCAGAGTCCCTGGGTGAGGGGCTGCAGCCAGCAAGGCTTGGCTGGGACCATCCCAGACCCCATCCAAAAACCTCCCTTGTTCTGACTGTCAGGCATCTTCGCTTAGAGCTCCCTGGGACCATTCCTCCCATCTTGAATAAATACCTCCTCTTCCTCCATCAGCAAATCTGCCCAGAGCCCCCAAGGCCTGATGGCAGGAGCTGCCAGGGACAGAGCAGTGCTGGGAAGGGGGGCAGCAGCCACTGCTTCCCAAATCCCTTCTTAATTATGAACGATGAACACTTGAAAATCTGACCCGAGGTGGTTGTTGTTGAGTCATCCTCTGTTTAATTGCTTGCAAATATTACACTGTCTCGCAGTGTGGGCTGTAAATTACCAGCAAATAAAGTGTGGAAGCTGTTTTACAGCTAATATATTGCTACTTTGGAAAGTTTGGGATTAAATGCATCTTGCAGCTGAGCTAACAGCCCCTTCCCTGAGGATCAGGCTCCAGGAAGGGGTGTGAGTGCTGGGCTGGGGGATGCTGACCTTCTGCTGGGCCACGCCTGCACCTGGCAGGCAGGAAGAGCCACGGAGGGTGGGAAAACACGGAGGCATCCAGTCCAGCTGCTCTGACAACGTCAGTGCCACTCTCAGAGCCCCAGAAGTGCCAAGCACTATTTATCAATATTTCCCAATACCCCCTAAGGTGAGTCTTTCTGAAGATTTCAACATGAGGGTTCGTTAAGTGACTTTCAAGTGAAAAAGAAAAAACTAATAAAAGCTGCTATTCAGCAGTACAGATTTCCCCAGAGGCTTCTGTTATTATCATCTTCCCAGTTATGAGTGATTTATCCTTAATGTTCCTGGCTTGGCATACACTCTGCAAATTATTGCTCCCGTTGTGAATCCAACCTGGCTTTCCTGGGATGGGGAGACATGGCCACCCCAGGCACCAGCATCCCTCTGTCTCCCCTGGCAGTCCCTGGGGTCTGGGCTGTCCCTCTGCACCCCCCCCAACAAGGCTGAGGCATCACCCCTTGCTGATGCCCAGAGAAGTAAATATTACTGCAGGAATCTTTGAGATTGGGATGGAACTGGAAGGTCTCTGCTGTGGGGTGGTGAAGCCTTTGGGGCACCGTGGTTCGTGCCTCGTGGCACTTCACACCCACAGCTGGTGGTGGCCTGAGGCAGGCAGGACTCCTGCCAGCAGCCAGCCTTGTTAGGGAGGTCTCCAGGAACAGACTGCTGAAATTGCCCCCAAATTTACCCTAATTTAATAATTCTGGACTCTGAGAACATCTGTCCGTCACCAAAATGTATCTGCCCATCACCAAAGTACATCTTCAATTAATTCCCTTCTCTGGAGTCTGAGGACATCTGTCCATCCCCAAAATGTATCTGTCCATCACCGAAATGCATCTTAAATTAATTCCCATCTCTGGACTCCAAGGACATCTATCCATCACCAAAATGCACCAGTCCAAAGGGAAGGCAATGGCAGTTGTTTGGGAATCTGAGAAAACAGGATGAGAAGCAGAAAATAGCAGCAGTGCTGCTGAGCCACCTCGCTGGAGAGGAGCAGAGCACCTTCTGAAATAGATGGTGGGCAAGGAAGGGAAGGAAAAAGTGTTTCCCCTCTGTGCCTTGAGCTCTTGGTTTCTTCTCCAGGCACACAATTCGATGGAATAGAGGGCTGAGCCACTGCAGCAGGAAAGTCCCAGCAGCGGTTTGACCCTGGCACCGGCTGGCGACAGCTCAGAGCTGCGCCAGGATCTCCAGTCACATTAAAATGACAAACTTCCAAGCATGAAATGATGACTTGGATGTGTTTTGTCTATGACTAACAGGAAATAAGATTTCACATTGTTTCTAGGTCATTCTCATAGTTGTGTGAGAAGGAAATGGTACTTTTTGAAACAAAGCATCCCCTCCCAGGAAATTAAGGTTATGTCAGAGTTTTATAACTTCCTCTTGGCCATCAAAAAACAGGAGGCAAAATTCACAGTAGCTTCAGTCAAACATACCCTGACTCACCTTGTCCCTCTGGTAACCTAGAAAAGGCAAATTAGGTGTTAAGAAGCTCTACAGCTTTTTTCCCCAATCTTCCTCTGTAACTCCAAGATGAAGGACAATTAATTGGGGAAGGCACTTGCTCTGCTTTGCAAGGAAATGGAACCTAAAATTAGCATTTTTTTTTTCTTTCAGCGTGTGCAACCTGCCAGTGCTCAGCAATGCCTGGGGGCTGCTGCTGGGGGAAGGATCCTCTGCAGGTGTCGGGCAGGGGTCAGTCCTTCAGGAGTTTCAACAGCAGCTGGTGGCACAAAGGAGGATTTTTTGGCACCAGCCAGTGAGTTTTGCTACATTTCCCCTCAAAGCTCTCTCCAGATACCTGAAAGGAGGTTGTAGCCAGATTGGGGGTGCTCTCTTCTCCCAAGGATGATGGATAGAGAGATTTTCTGGGGGTGCTCAGCTGGGGTGTTCCTCGCCTGGGCTCACCCAGCATCTCCTGCTGCCCAGTCCCCCTGCCAGGCACCCACATCACTGGTTGGAAAACATTACTCATCCCTCAGGAAAAGCCAGGGGCAATCAGCAAGACATTTCCTCAACCAGAAATACCTGGAAAAGAGCAAAAGAAGCTGGGAGGAAGGAAACTGTAAAGCAGAGGAAGCTGTAAGGCATTCCCAGCCTCGGCAGGGTGACACTCAGGAGCTGGAAGGGCATAAAAGGGTATCTGGTCTTTGTTCACCCCTGGAGCCATGGCACTGGCAAAGATGAACAAGAACAATGCAACTTCCACCAGTACTAGGTTTTCCTTGATGAATACTAAGGCTTTTCTCAACAAGAACTCTGAATAGTATGAAAATAACAACAGAAAATATTTTTCTTGTCTCCAGGGAGGAAGACACACATAAAGTGATTTTTCCTGGCTGGCTTGTGTTGGCAGCAGCTCTGGGTGCAAATAGCTGCTGCACAGATTTCAGGAGCCACCTCGCAGAAATGCTGGAAGGAAATGTGTCCTTCCCTCCTTCCCTCTCTCCTTCAGCTAATTTTGTATTTCTCTTCCTGGCTGTGCTGCAGAGAGTAATGAACGTGGGTGATTTGCCATCAGATAAATTGCATGCCATTAGCTGCCTGTTTGGAGACCATATTTCCTCTTTGTGATGCGAGCTCAATATCTTTCCAATGAGTTATTACTTGGAGATCTTCTAGACCTGGACTGTAAGTACCAAGCAATTACTGCGCCGTAATTCCAGGGCTGCTCGCCTCCCTGCTAGACACAGTCTCTTAAGCCTCGTCAGGTTGACTGGAGGAAGCTTTTTTAGGTTTTAAAGAATGGCTTGATGGCAGCTGTTTCGAGCAGCTCCCTTTTCCCTTCTCCTTTTCCATCCAGCCTCTTGCTCACCCCCTGCAACCTCCTCTCCCTGCCCAGCGATGCTGAGCGGTGAAGGAGGGCGTTGCTGGGGCTCCAGGGTTGCACTTTGCAATAGGAGCGTGTTGGAAATCACGGAAAAGTGGCCAAAATCTTGTACCTACACTTGCACTAAACCACCCCCTTATGCCCAAAGCTCTCCTGGAGGTCTGGCACAGCCGTTCATCCCAGCCCATCACCACCCTGCTCCCGCTGCAGGGCTTGGTCCCTCCACCACTGCCAGCTCCAACAACCTCGAGCAGACACCTTCCTGCTCCAGGAACATCTACCCTATTTGCACAGCAGCAAGAAAAGCCCTTCCTTCCCTTCAGGAAAAGCTCTTTGTCCTGGGACACAAGTCCAGAGTCACATTTGCATCTTTTTGACGATTGCTGAGGTCCAAGCTCCCAGCTGAGGCCTGAGCTCGGTGTGGTGGATGCTTCCCTAGCCCTGCTGGGAGCTGCATCAGGGGCAGGGCATGGATCTGGCAACAGCCCTGAGCACCAATTCCCAGCAAACAGGCTTATTCATGAACAAGAAATAATATTAATTAAGAAAGAACATTCCTGATGAGCAATTAACCTGATTTGCCAGGGCAAACGTTCCCTTACAGTAAGAATTTTAAAAGTGAGCTAACCAGGAAACTTTCTTATTTTCTCTCTCTGTTTTGGTTTTTCTTTTAACAGATCTTCCCACTCTTGACATCACTGCAGCTTCAGGGCTTGGAAAGTCTTCAAATACACTCCTAAAGGCATTGTCTGACAGGCTCAGTGGGGTGACCCCAGCTGCTTTTGGCTGGAGTGATGCTTGTTTGAATGAAAATCGCTTTCTTATTCTTCCTATCACTTTAATCCCAATATTGTCGCAGGTAAAGCACCCCGTCCCGTGTCAAGCCTGAGTCAGGTTTTGTCTCTGCCTCTCCTTTCTCCAGAAAAAGAAATAAATAAGGATTATCCTTTGCAGTGAGTTTTTCTGAATGATCAAGTAACGGAACAAACCTGCAGGAGATATTTCAGCCTCCCAAACTGCTGACGTTGAGATGTATCCAGGAGACCAGAGTAGTACTGTGAGTATTTTAAATAGATCAAATAATCATCGCTTTGCAAAGCCAGATTTTCATGTCCCAGGCCCCAGGCAGGTGGAGTTCAAGTGTGTTTCGATGGAGTATTAATAGCGTGTTAATGAAGCCCGCGCATGCCGCCTGCAATCTTCAAAGGCACTCTTGTTTTTGAACTGTAATTGTCCACTGAGAAATGACAAAACAAACAGCAATTACACTGGAAAAGGGATTTTAAAAAAATTATGCCAGTAGGACTGGAGCTCATAAAACAGCACTAGTGATGTATACACATTAAACTGCTGCCAGTCGCCGCAGAACCGGGAGCACAGAAGTGCCTTGTTTTCCTGTTTTCCTTCTTCTGCCTTTTTTTTTTTTCCATTATTAAATTTTTTGCAGTGGGAGCGATGCCCGGGGATGGAGGCAGATGGTGCATCTGCAGGCAGATCCACAGGGAGGTCCCAAAACACCCCCAGGCTGGGATGGGGATGGGGGGCTGGTCCTCTGGCATCCCTGAGTCCGCAGGAGTCGCATCCCTGGAAATGCCAAATCATTCCCCCACACCCAGGGTGCCAGAAGGAGCCACAGCTCTGGGAGCTCCCTTCCAGCATCGCTGTCTTTAGGGGCAAAGCTACAGGATGTGCCCTGAAAACAGGTCCAGCCTCTCCAAAAAGGAGAGATTTCACCCGCCCAGGGGGGATTTTTATTAGCATGATGCAAATAATCCATTATTTTTATTGAAGTGGCCCTACCCCTCTTTGTGCTCAATCCACTGAATTCTTTTCTATGAGATAATATAACCCACCAGACCTGGTGTGCAGAAAACTGCTGATAACACCACCAGGCCATTTATTTTGTGTGGGATTGCTAAAGTGAGAACCCCAGCCAGGCAGTGGTGGGCAATTACTGTCGGCTCTGACCTGCAAATGGGGAAAAATTCCCTTTCCTGGGAAGGAGAAATAGAAGTTATGGACTGGACTCAGTGCCATGGCAAGGCAAATAATAGTAATAATTTCTGTGTCTGGAAAGATTAGAGGCTGAAGTGCTCCCTGCCTGCTCTGCCACATTAGGTTTCCACCTTTATTTTTGGAGTGTTTCTAGTTTTAGAGCAGTTTCTCTTTACCTTAAGCACACTCCTTTATCAAAAATCGAGTTTATTGTTGAGATGTAACCCACAGTAATTTTAGTAGCTTGTATAAAAACATGAAGCAGCACATGGTTGCTGTCAGCTCTATAAAGAAGCTCTAAAATCACTGAAGTTTTAGTGGATCAAGGGATGGATTCAGAACCAACCAGCATTATCACCCTCCGAAACTGCAGGCAAAATAAAAGCCTCTCTGCAAAATAAATACCTTCTGCATCAACATTTCCCACTAATTTAGTCATTGCAAACCCAAGGAACTTGGGATGAGGAAAAATGGAAAAGCTCATTTGCCCTTTCCTGCCTGTGAATAAAACCAAAGTAATATATTAATTTTAAGCCCATAAAGAATATGAAAATTGGGACCAAAGCACTCAGCTGCTTCCTAGAGGATGGTGCTTATCTTATTTAGGAAATCAGTTTTAAATGCACACTCAGATAAGCTAATTTTTTCATCTGTAGCTAGCACATTTTAAATAGTTCTATTTAACTAATAAAACCCATTTTTGACACTGTTTCTGGGCATCTGAAATTGAAAACCAATTTCCATCCAAATAGACCATGGCACACGCTGTGAGTCCAAAATTAATAATCATCTCATAAAAAAGAAATGCATCATTCCCTATGTTATAACATAATAAAATGCAAACACAAAGAATTGCTATAAATGTGCATTAAGCTGCATAATTGCCTAAGTAACCTCACGCACATAAAGTGTTTTCTTCTGTTTAGCAAAATAGAAGAGTTGTAGAAGAATAAGACCTGCAGGCTACAGGTCACCAACAAAGAAGGATCAAGTTAAGAAGGTAAATAAAACCTACAAATGAGAAACAAGATTAAAATGGATCATTCAAACCAAGCTTTCTGCTCTGCTGATTTAAATCATCATTAAAATAAGTGGCTGAAATAAATTGTCTCTGAAGTCTTCAGGTTTAAACTCCTTCCCTCCCTTGGGAAGGGTCGGGGAAGGGTGGGAGGCATCCCTGGAGCTCCAAGGGATGCAGTGGGAAGTGGTGGGACATGATGGGACAGTGGCAGGGGACCTGCCAGGTCTCAACCCACCTTGTGGCTCTCAGGATGGTGCTGAGCTCTCATGGGTTAAAAACCCTAAATTACAAGTGCCAAGGGCGGGTTTAAAAAAATCTAAATTACAAAAATCTAAATTACAAGTGCCAAGAGCTGCCCAGGGTCATTCAACCTTTCCCTGTCCTGGCTCCATCCAACTCCACGTGCCTGGAAAGACACTTATCCCACAGTTGTTCCTGATTATACATGTCAAGGAATGAAAACTGGGATTTGAGGAGAGTCAGGGGTACCAGGAAAGAATCAGAGTGATGGCTGATGCTCCGTTTAGATGCACAACCCACAATGTTCAGGAAACAATGGATGACACGGAGCCACAGAGTGGAGACGTGGGATCCTGACTCCCTGCAGCCAGCAAATCCATCCCTTCCCAAGTTTCTTATGGGTAGGGTATGCAAGTTTCACAGGAACTCATCACCTGCAGGTTTCCCACCACTGTGGAGCAGCGAGGGCTCCGCAGCCCTCCATGCCAGGCTCCCGTGCTCCTTCCCGCTGCTCCCGGGGAATCCTCGTCCTTTTGGAGCAGTTGGAGAGAAGGGTTTGGATTTTAGCAGGACCTGGGGCAGCCCAGAGGGCAGGCAGGGACGTGGTGGGGCATCTTCCCACTGGCTGTGGCAGCATCCTGGGAAGACACTGAGGAAAAAAATCCAATTCCTTCCTGGCATGTCTGGCTTTGACTCTCTTCCAAGGAACACCCCCGCTCCCGAGCAAGCCAGAGCGTCTTTCTTTCGTATGAACGAGAGAAGCTCAGCAAGATGTAGCAATAATCTGTTGTTTTCTATTCCAGTGCTCAGCGAGGAGCCTCTGGGGATGGCAGGGAAGGAAAGGGACCTCAAAATAGCCTCAGACATTCCGTGCAGTAGGAGAAGCTTTCCGGAACAAAGCAAAACCTGAAATAGAGCAAACATTCCCCTTCCCTAATCCTCTTCTGAGGAGAGGGCTTGGCTGTGAGCAGCATGAGATGCCCTGTGTTTCAGCTTGGTTGGGAATAACTACCAGCACCTGCTTGGAAGAGGCAGGAGGCTTCAGAGAGGCATCTACCACCATCAGCCAGCGGTGAGACCCCAGGGCTGGGCCTCCCTGGTCACATCTGCTTCAGAAGTTGGGGTCCCTCCAGCTCCCCTACTCACATGTTGCCCATCCTTTTGGCATCAATTGCTCCACCCAAGAAGATCATTGGCAGAGTGAGCTTGTCACCCAGGGCCCCCTCTGAGCCCTCCCAGAGAAAGAGATGCTAAATCTGCCACTGCCTCCTCTGGGAGAAGCACCCACATGCCAACAGCCACGTTGGCTCCAGGAGCTGAGCATCTGCTGGGTTAACAGTTGGACTCAGTGATCTTAGAGGTCTTTTCCAATCCTTCTCCTCATCATCCTCTTGCCTCCAGAAAAGAGAGGAGATGCCTCAAGCCAGCACAGGGAAAGGTGCCCTGTAGCCAGGGCTGTGGATGGGACAACAGAAGGGCAGGGAAAGTCTAATCCCTTCTTGCTGGAACACACAAGTGGAAATCTGATTTCTGGAAGGGTGAGAGGCACCTTTGCACCTCAGGAGGGAAGAGACCCCACCCCATGGCCAGTTCCCTGCCCAAGGAGGCAGCAACAGGAAGAGCTGCTGCAGATTTTGGTGCCTGCCTGACTTGAGCTCTGGCCACATCCCAGCTCAGTAATTTCCCAGTTCTTTACCACCTCCTTGTTAAACCAGACTGGGCAGCAGTTTAAAGCAAAAGCACCGGCACCAGCTGCCCCAGGTCCCATCTGAGTCTTGTTTGCCGTGTGAAGCACCAGCTCAAGGATTTCTTCATCTTGCCAAAAAACAAGTGCTAAGGCAAAGCACAGGCCTAATGCTGCCAGAAGGTACAAATTGGCACCTATTAGCCATCCTCGCAATAACCTGGACTTGTTTGACATAACGAGGTGATTAAATCAGCATGAGAAATTCTGCTTCTTGAAGCCAAGAGGACACGGTGAGATAAAATGCATTTCAAATCTCAATTAGGGGGAAGGACGGAGAAGGGTTTGGGGAGGGGGATGCCTGCTTGGGCTTTACTGAGCTTGCTGTGCCGTGCCAGCAGTGCCAGGCTGGGGAGAACAAGGGGCTGCATCACCCAACAGCCTCCTTTGTTGGTGGTCTGAGGGCTGGGAAAACACAGATTGCCTAATACACCCGATTCCACCCATTTTCAGCCCCCTCGTCCTCACTGGAGCATGCAAGGACGCTGCTGCCCTGGGTGCCAGCTCTAGTCAGTGATCTGCCACCACCTCCCACACCGATGCCCCCCTGTTTTCCTGCTGCCACACTTGCTGCAGGAGCTGGATGTGTTAAAGCTGGTGTGAACACGGAGGGGATGGGCTCTGTTAGCAAAGAGTGACTTGGCAAAGAGTTTGCTTGTGCTTCACCAGGCAGGGGGAAACAAGCAAGGAAGATGCTGCACAGCACATAGGTCTGGCAGGAAAGGGGGGAAGCGTGCCAGGGTGGTGGGGAGCACCCAAGCAGCATCCCGGGTTGGAGCATGAGAGCATCTCCACCCCACGATGCAGGAGAGGATCAGCCAAGCATGAACACATGGGTGAGAGCTCCTGAAATCAACTTTCTGCCCACATCAGCTGACCCAGAAACTTCCCACAATACCCAGGGACCTCCCAGACCCCGCAGCCCTGTGCTACTTTGGGAGACCTTTGGGGATCTGCAGAGCTCCTCTGAGCCATCACCTCCTTGCCCGTGCAGAGGTTTCCAGCAGATTCTCCATGACCTTCAAAGGGCTGGCTTTGCTTGGCCAGCTCTCATCTCCGATGGTTTGGTGCCTCTACGGTTCCTGTCATGCAAATGGAGAGATGGCAAATCTTTGGCCAGCAGTAATTCACAGCCTGACAGCGCAGGGACTGAAGATAACGAAGGTTTTTGAAATCCAATAGTCCCTAAACACCTTCAGGTGCTGCCTTTGCCTTTCTCTCTCCAGGCATGAGGGACAAATAATTCCTTACAATCTGTGTTCCCGGACCCTTTTGCCTGAACTCTGGAGAAGCATTTCAGTTGGGTCTGGCACAGCGTCTGGCCATTTGTCATAAAATTATTTTCATTCATTTATCTCCATTCTGCCTTTTCAAGTCCTTTTCCTTGCGTGCTACTTCGGCCAAATTCCCAATTCCCTGAATTTATTATCACTATAAAATGGTTGCCTGCTCCACAGCATGACCTAGACACGCACCCCACTGCGATGCTTTAGAGGCCTTTGTCTGTTCCTATGGCAACTGGAAAAGGAGGCAAGCACTGCAGCCAGCGCTGGGATGGATCCTGCATGGATGCTGACACCTCTTTCTGGCAGCAAGGAGGCCAAAAGAACGTGGGGGGATACGCAGTGCTGGAATGAGCAGGGCAGGAACGTGTTCTCCTGGTGTTTTCTGTCCTCTGGTTACCTCCCAGCAGTTCTGTGCATGGCCAGGAGAATGTGACTCCAGTGGGATGCTGGATGGGACTCTGTTTGTCCAGAGGGACACAGCTTGAAGCTGGGGTGGGATGGGGACAACAGGCACAGGAAACTAGTTTCTCACAGTGGCATCCAGCTGGGTGTCACAAAATCCCGTGCCCTGCTGGGCTGCCTGCTCTGGTTTTGATTCTGTTTGTCTCTCAAGTGAAACACCTCACACAAACCCGCTCTCCAAACCAGCCAGCTTTGCCCCCAAAAGCTTCTTCTGCGAAACCTACCTGTTGATAGACACTCACGCCTTCCCTTTCATTTACTGATGTTATTCTCTTCTAATTCTTTATTAATCAATTCCCACATCAGCCACTCCATCAGTTTGCCCGGGATCGAAGTGGAGCTGACAGGCCTGTAATTATCCAGGTCGTCTCATTTATCCTTTTTAAACACTGGCAGGGATCTCACCTGGGAAATCAGCAGAGCAGATTCAGCTCCTGCTTTTGACACAGACACGATTTTGTTTTTCCTCCTGTGATGTGTCCCAGCCCTCAAGCTGGGGATCCTGTGGGAGCTGCCTAACCAGCACTTTGCATAGAGCCATGGGCACCATCTCTGTCGTCTGTAGCATCCCAGCTTTCATTTAAAACTGGGAGAACAGCAGGGAAGAGCCCCCCCCATCCTCTCTGCAACACAGGGACTGGTCCCTTTGCTGCTCACAGAGCAAGAGCTGAGCTCTAGGAATGGAAACTCTCCATTTTCACACATTATACAGTGTATTTCCTGAGCATTTCCTGCTCTGGGCTCCATCAGTTGCCCCCTCACACTGCAGGATGCTTTCCCCTATTTCCCAGTTTGAAAAAAATAACTGTTCAAAACTAAAGCAAATAGAAAAAAAAAAAAAAACCAGGGGGAAAATTGGATTATTTCCTTCTGGAAATAAGCCAAGGTGGATACAGATTCCCCAAGCCTGGGCGTTCCTGGGCTGATGTGGCTCAGGGTGACAGTGCACGTGAGCATTCCAACAGCTAGGAATGGTCATAGGGCTCATCCCTGAGTGGAAGGGGATGGGCAGGACCTTCCTGTGCCCCTTTCCCTTCTCCAGAAGGGCTCGTGGCTGCTCTTTGGCCAAGGCTGAGCTTTCCTTGGTCAATTAAAACACTATAGAGATGCAACAGCCTCAAAAAAACTGAGCAAAAGAGCATTTGCAGGCAGCGAACATCCGTGTTGGGGCTCTTCCAGCAGGTAACTTACAGCCACCTATAAAAGCTGCGTGCAGCGTGCCTTCTGAGGTCAGGCTGCTTTTAACACCCATCAGAAGACACTGGAAAAAAAAAAGCGAAGGGAGATGGAGAAAAGAACCGACACTGCGGAGATCCGCCCCGGCTGCACACAGGGAAGGCAGCAGGTTCAAACACACCCATCGCCTCTGATCCGGCTCCTCTTGCTTCCAATTTTACACTTAGGAAGGCTGCTGCTCATTCAGGCAGTGCCTTGAGCCCCTTGGGCTGCTGCTGCAGATGGTGCAAAGCACTGGAGAGATGGTTGGGAAGGAGCTTCTCCTCCGTCGGCAGCCGCGCGGCCGGCGGGAGGGACGGGCAGAGAGGCCTTTGCTCACTGCCATCTGGCAGCAGGAGCCCAGGGAGCCGGGGCTGGAGGTGAAGGGGAAAATAGTTTTTCTGTTTACTCGCCTGTAGGAAGGAGGATGAGGTTAATTTGGGACCACGTGCTGGTTTGTCAGCCTGGCAGGGGGCACAGAGCCGCACCGGTGACCTCCGCTCACCGCTGCCAGAGCTGCTCCCTGAGGGCAGGTGAAAGTACGGGGTTCTTTGGTGCTGGGATGCACAGGGAACTAGAGCAGACATCACCAGACTTCATCCAATGTTTATTAAACCCCTCTGGGAAGCAGCTTTATACCAAAGGATTTGTGTGGGATTGCTGCTCAGCAGCGGAAGGGTTTGTTATGAGCTGAGGCACTGCAGGGGGATACCAGGGGATGAAAAACCACGGCATTTTAATGCCCAAGGCTGCCCAGGGCTCCCTGGCATTTCCCTCTCACTGCTGCTTTGTAATCCTGGTTTGTGCTTCTCACCCCCCCAGCGGGTCCCAAGAGCATGAAGCCAAAGGGCAGCTGGCTGTGTGGAGGAGGTGATCCCTCTGTGAGGGATGTTCTGCAGGGACTGCTCAGCACCACTGCGAGGAGGAAGCAACAACAAACCCCACAGCAGCGTGTTCCAGCTGGGAAAGCTTGCAAAAAGGCAACAGCCTCCAAGCAAGTGTTTGCGTGCGAGAGGAGAGCAAGTGTCTGCACAGCCCTCGCAGAGGAAGCTCAGCACTGCTCCAAAGAGGCTGAAATTTGGGTCAAGGAGGGGATCAAGACAACTGCCTGCCTTCCCTCCACCTGAAGACATGTTTGCAGGGTCCTTGGGCACGGGGAGGGACCTTTCCTCCAGGGCAGCTTGGGGGACACATCACGGGGACTGCTCCCCCCTAGCACATGGAGCTCCATGTGCACAGACCCAGGGATCCCACCCTGAGCTGGCAGGTGAGTGGCACTGCTCCAGCGCTGCCAGCGACACAAAGCAACACTGACATCCCCCAGCAACATTTCTGAACAGGGCTTTTCTGCCCATGCTCGGGGCTACTTCATTTTCACCTCTCCTGGCTGCGAGCTCCTTTGCTCCTTTCCAACTGACCCCATCTGCTGCCTGTCTCATCCTGTGGTGGCAGAGCAGTGGGATGCATCTCTCTTCAGCAACACAAGGGGATGTCTGGACACCAAGAGAGGGAGGAAGCCCACTGGGACCCTCCTGCCTCCATGGTCATGGCAGAGCCCTCAGCAGGGGAGGCAGTGCAGGACCACAGGCTGCATGGCCTGAGCCAGGAGTCACAATCCAACCTCTCACCTCAACTTGGAGAGCCCCTCACCCACATAACAAGTACTCTCTGAGCGTGGCAGCCAGCACTTCCACGTATCCCTGTTTCGGGCAGGGCAAACCCCATCACACACAGGGGGAACCCACTGCTGTCTGAAAGGCTTTTAAAGAGCTTTGTTCGACACACACGTGGTTGTTAAAAAGGCTGGCATCGATTCTCCTTGCACATCCCCACCAGCCCATCCCCGCCTGACCTCCCAAACCTGCTGCTTCTCCAGTGCCTGGATCCCTTTGTGTGGCAGCAGTTTATATAACATACTCAACATGAAGTTGTGCAGGAGGACTCACAGAAACGCCTTCTGAGCACACCTAAAGCTGCTCTCGAGAGATGCAGAGCACAAACTACTCACGGGGATGTTACAGCTGCCTGTGCTGTATGTGCACAGGCCCCAGCAAACTTCTCAGGAATTCAGCAGTGCCCAGGATTTAATAGCTGAGAGGAGGAAGCTGTGAAAAATAAACAGGCTTTGTTTGGGAGCTTCCTGCCACTTGTGGAAAACAAAGTGGTTTCAAGCACTGTGGCTTTGAAGCTGGGTATTTTTACAATAAAAAAATGAAGGAGATTTCCTACTGACATCTGAGTGGCGAGATGAGCTTGTTTGGGAATTGTTGGGGAAGGAGCTGGAGGCTTTAGAAATGCTTGTCCTTCCTTCCCTGCCATGACAGCATTGGGACAAACTGGAAGAGCCTTTATGCTCATGGGGTCTGCCTCTCACACCCCTGCACTGGGCTTGGGTGGGACGTGACCTCCATAAATCTCACCTCTCCGAGGTGATGAGGGGCAAGAGTAGGGGTGTGTGTACTGCGGGGTGAGCATCACCCTGCTCACCTCACAGCAAGCTTTGGGGCAGGATGAAGAGCCTCAACCCGCAGCAGGCAGCTGCTCACCTCTGGAAATACAGCCCAGCAGCTGGAAGAAGCACTTCCCTTATTTGTAGCAACCTCCCAGGACCTCAGGTCTGAAGTGAAAGTGGTTGCTTTTTGAGAAGCTGTTTAGTCCTCCACAGAGAAACTACACCATCTCCATAAATTCCAGCCGTGTCGAGGGCAGCAGGATCAAGGAATGTGCTTTGACCATGAATCCATCAATCTCTTCAGGAAAGAATCAATTTTTATGTGCTCGTAGCTGTGGGGATTATTGTTGACCTTGTGCGATCATAAATAGAAGGCACTTTCAGCACAGTCCCTGCTTTCATCTGGCTTATTTTTCCCTTTCTCTCTCCTCACCTCCCCATTTTTGGAAGGCAACTGCCTACTTTGCACCTGCCTACAGCAGCCTCCTTTGGAAACATCCATGCATCTTCATTTGCTGAAGGCAGAATCATATCACAGAATCACAGAATGCTTTGGGTTGGAAGGGACCTTAGAGATCATTGCTCCCATAGCTATCCCCACCTCCATCAGCTGTAGGACTGTGGGATGATCAGCCAGATTAATTCACAATCACCATTAACTCTTGAAAACAGGGACAACTGTGGTGAGCCAAGCAAGGGGCCAGCACGGGTCCATCACCTGGGAGCACAGTGCCAGCCAGCCCTGCTTGTTCTCTGGAAACACAGCACAGGGTTGCCTTTTCCTTCTTCTCCAGAACCCAACCAATTAACTAAATAAACAAGGAGGCAGCAATTAACCCCGTGCTGGCCTCTTCATCACCCTGCTAACAATCCTCTCTTAAATGAAAGCTTCCAGCTCTCCCTGCCATTCCACGCAGCTCCAGGGCACAAGATCACCAACGATTTTTCATCCTCTGCTCTCTTCCACACAGACCCCATGCCAGCCTGAGCTTCCCAAAAAACAAAGGAGAGACTGTTCTGCAAGGCTGCTGGGACAGGGTGTTGCTGTCAGGCCTGGTTGGGACCTGGGGTTTTCCATTCCTCCTGCACATGAGGACACGCTGTAGCCTCTCCCCAGAGCATCTCACTGCATTCCTGGGAGCACCACAGCAGCTTTACAGCCCTGGGATGAGCTGTGGGGCTGGATCCTGCATCCCACAAAGCATCACACCCATACGGATCCCACAGGAGTGAGGCAAGGCACAGGTTCTGTGGAAGTACTAAGGGGAAAAAAATAATATATATTTTACAGATCCATCTCCTGCACAGACAGGCAGCTCTTTGAAAGCCTCAGTGCCTTGTAGAATCTGGGTTAGTTTTGTGAGATTATTTTGAAGGAGTGGAAAATCATTTTGACAACATCAAACTACTCTGTGTTGGCCTTTTTTTTTTTTTTTTCCCTCTGAGTAAAGTGCCTTGGAATGACTTTTTGTCTTTATAATCTACTGGAGTTAAATCAAAGTTAGACCTAAATAAAATGCCCCAAATGATTGGTGACAGAGCTGTGAACTCTCTCTGTGGAGCCGGCGGGGGGCAGGCGGGTCTCTCACCCAGGCCAGCCCTGCCACAACTTATAACTGAGACAGTTAAATCACCCCTTCCCTCACCAGTGCTCCTCGTTTAAGCCAAATGCCCTTCTATTCCCAGTCCAGCAGACATCACCTTGAGAAACAGAGACCAGGGAGTTGTGTTCTTACCCAGGAACCACTGATGGCCCATTTATGGGATGGGAATGGGAGAATATTTGCATTACAGAAGAGGAGCACCCTCAGCAGGGGGCTGAAGCTGGTTATACCCTGCCCTTAGCACAGGCTGCAGGCACTGCCCTGTGCCCCAAGGGGTGGTCTTGCTGCCCCACCACAGGCAGAAGTTCCCCACATTACCAGCACATGCAGGGGAGCCAAAACCACCCATCAGATGTGATGAGACCCGTTTGGGGACATGAATCTGTGTGACAGCAACCTCACAGCCCAAGGGCATCACCACACCAGGATTCACCTCCTTCAGCAGAGGTCTCATCTTGATCAGCATCATCTCCTCCCCTCATCCCCCCACTTCCAGGAGTGACTGGAATGACCACCCTTCACTGCTGTGACCTTCCCCTAATGCAGCCTGAACGGAGCAAGATGAGACTGATGAGGAGAGAGGTGGCAAAGCAGATAAAAAGCCCATCCCACGGGCAGCAGATCACCCCAGACCCCTCGAGGGCCACAGCAGCCCCCTCTGCATGAGGAGCTGCTCCCACACCAGGGTGCTGGGGGGCTCCCAGGGCCACCCAGCCCGGCCCCCTCCCCGCACAGCTCATCAGGCTCCTCGGTGTGAGGACAGCAGACGAAGCAGGTGATAATTTCATTTCCCTTGCAAATGACTCCGCGTTTCTTCCCCACCCCCAGCACCTCATCAGCAGAGCCATCAGCCTCACCCTACTCCCCCCACCAGCCCTCACCTCCTCCAACTTGCTTCAGCTCATTCCCCCAGCCCTGACAAACAGGCATTTCACTTCCATCTCGCCAGGAGCCCTCACTCTCACTGTCTTCTTACCATCCCACAGGTTTATTTACTGATGAAGCCATGACAGTTAACTGTTAATACTAACAAGGATAACCTGCTTTTCTAGCAAACACGGTTCCCTGAGACCTCATCTGATGCCAGCCCCTGAAGTCCATCACCATATGGATATGCTGCTCAGGACAGGATGAGGGGACAGGCTGGTGTCTACAAGGAGAAGGGGCTTTGTGGATGTGGGAAAAGAACTTAGGTCTCATATGTGGGTGCAAGGACCTGGAGAACCCCAACAGATTCCATCGCAGCACGACAGTCCTCTGAGCCCCCATTCCCTCCTCCCAGGGAGTATTTTATCCCCCTGTTTCCCCCTCCCTTGCCCTCCTCCATTAAGGCTTTCCCAACCTCACTGCTACCCTGTGCAGGGAGGGGGCCCAACATCAGCCAGCTCAAATCCACCAGGTTTTCCAAGACACCAACAGTTTTGCTCTATTTAAGCAGCCCTGGGAGCTCTCTGAGTCTCAACAGACCATTCATTCCCCAGCAAAGGTGCTTTACAACTACACTGTGCCTGAGCAGAGTAATTAAAAGCAAGCCCAAAACCTTCCCAGGGAACACAATTCAGGCTTCAGAGAACTGCAGAAAACACAGACTTGGAGCTCTGGAGTCCCCTCCCAGCCAGGGGATGGGTGCTGGTGCTGGGCACAAGGGGGCAACCACAGGGTCACACCCCCTCCTGAATTGCCTCCTGTCTCAGCTTCCCCACTGTGGCTAATGCACAGACTCCAATGGCATCTCTCAGCCCACAGCAGTCACTGACCTCCCAGAGAGCTGTTCCACAGCTGGGATCCTGCATTGTCCAGGCTGGAAATCCTGCAGGCATAGAGAAAAAGCCATTTGGGGGGGGGGCAGTCCTTCTGCCTCCCCAGACCTCTCCTCTCCCTGACCCAGCCCAGTTTATTGGTCACACACACACCTCTGCCCTGGCTTCTAAAGCACCCAGTCATCCCTGGATAGCCCTGAGGCAACAGTGATGGGCTTCATCCTACCCCCAGCCCTCCTCCCGGCAAAGCAGATGGGTACCAGCCCTGCGAGGAAAAACCAAGACAGCCAGCAGGACCCAGCCCCACTTTCATTAATTCCTCTTGAATAATTAAACCCCACGAAGTTAATACTTTCTGCTTAAAAAACACCCATTCCAGTGTTTGTAATTACTGTTTTACTGAAGCATTAAAAATTAAAGGGCATCCTGAGGTTGCAGTTAGCACGAGAGCTGAGTTTGGCCCCAGCAAGGGGAAACTGAGCTCTTGGGTACCAGCCCAGCACTTGGTGTCAGGGGAACACAGCCCTTGAATGTACAGAAGGACCCACCTCCCAAACCTTGGGGTCCTGGCCACAAGCCCTGCCCTGCTCAGCCTGGCTCCTGAAACTCAGGAGACCCCCGAGAGCCCCCAGACCATCACCCATGGTGCTGCCAACACCACCCCAACCCTCCCCCCAGGGCACAGGGGTGGGGATATGAACTCACTCAGGAGCCTCAGGCCCCATAACAATCCCTCCTCCTGTAGCCAACCTCCAGGACAACCAAGACCCACCCCCCCTCCCCATCTTCAGCAGCACAGCCCAAATCTAACCTCTAACAACCCTTTGTAGGCTTCAGGTGCTCCCAGCCTCTCTTCTCCATGGGGTGGGCTCATTAGAGACCATGTTGGTCTCAGTCTACTGTGTCCAGACTGCTGGGAATAGGGAACAAGGGCAGAAAATGCTTTTAGAACCACAGCTGGGAGGAACCCTCATCTCCTCTCCGAGGTCGCAGGTGCTCCCATCCCTTTGCCATCAATTCCTCCCATCACAGGTGGAGATAGTCAGTCTTGGAATTCACAGCCAGAGCATTCTCTGGCCCAGCAGAGCATGTCTGGGGTGGGAGGATGTCCGGATCCAGGGCAGCTTTTCCTTCCCTGGAGCAAGGGGACACAGCCAGTGTCATATCTGACCTGGCTTCAGCAGCTCTGGCAGCTGCAGAGCAGAAAATAATGACTGGAAATGTCAGTGAGTGTTTCTGTGCTCATAAAATAGGTGAGTGGGCGGTTGGAGAACTACCAGCTCGTGGCATGGTGCTCATCACTTGCACATGGAGGATCCCTCTGCCAGCTGCTGGTGGGGAGATGCTGCTGAATGCAGGGGAAAGGTGTGGAGGGGACACAGAGCTGCTTCTCCTGTGCTGGGGGTGTTGGGCAGGTGACCCTCAGACCCCGCCAGCCCACAAATGCCAGTCAGGTCCGTGCCAAAGGTGGAAGGGCCAGAAGCAAAACCTGGGGTGTTTGAAACTGCTGTGAGGCACAGTGAGCATGGCCCGTGGAAGGGTGACAAAAGCCACCCCTGTCCCCACTGAGGACACCTCCCTCTTGAAAAGGAGATGCTCAGCCCAGAGGTGATGAGGCCTCTCCTGTTTTCACAAAGTTGTGATTTAGGAAGCAAAACAAACACAAAACCCAAACAAGCAGAAGATGCTTTACTGGGTTGGGAGGAAGAACTGATCAGTGCTGTTCATATCACCTCACTGCTGCCAAGCCACTGCATCCCCCATCCCTCCCACTGCTCCTGTTGGCCTCTCATCCCAATCCTACTTTTCCCTGTCTGCCTCTGTGTAACTTCTCTTGGGAAATGTGTCTCGTGCTGCAATTCCACCCTCAGCTGCTTTAGCGTTCGTGTTTCTGCTCAATTCACAGCCCTGAGTGTTGGCAGGTTGTGTGGCCGAGAGCCAGAAACATCCATCAGCTCTTCCCCCACCAGCCCACACTGCTCCAGCTTGGGCTGCTCGGTTTGGGGATGTGTTACTCCAGTTTGGCCCTTGATAACCCAGTTGGGGGATGCAGTGGGGCTCAGCACTGCTCTGGAGCATCCAACTGTCCCAGCCATCCCATGCCACACGCATCACCGACCCCACAACCCGGGTGCCAGCCTGGTGGGATGCCCCCACAGACTCCCAAACTGGTTTCTATGGCAGCCAGCTTCCAACTCTCCCATCAGTCTCCATGGCAATGCCTTCTCCCTCCCTATCCAGGGTGGTTGGGGTGCTGTTCAGGGAGCAGCTCCCCCCTGTTTGAGGGCATCCCCCCCGTCCCCAGCAGCTTGCCCAGTTTCCCCCAGCAGTTCTGCAGACAGACCAGTACAACCAGTGCAGCTCCCTACACCTGCACGGACAGCACCCGTGGGTGAGCAGCCAGATGAGGCACGAGCTCCCTGCAAACTCAACGAGAATCCCACTTTCTTCCCTCTGCCCGCCCTCACCCCGTCCCTGCCAGTTCCCCACTGCTGTTCTGGGGCTGCCTGGCAGGTACTTGGCACTCTCCCAAACCGAGGGTTGCAAAACCATCCCCCCCCCCCCCCCGGTAGCAGAGGGAGACAAGCTTGGCAAAAAATGACGCAGGGCAGATGCAGATTAATTTTAATTTACTGTCCTGTTGACGGTTCTGAGCTCGTCACCGGTAGGGGACTAAAAATACCTCCCAGGGGCCTCGGGTTTTTATTTTTCCCGTTCGACAACACTCATAACAAAAACACCCAACTGAAATAGCAGCCTCGGAGCCCATGGAGCCCCTGGTGGGAGGTGGAGGAGCTGGAGGTGGGCGGGTGCGAAGGCACCGGCTGTGCCGGGGCGGCCGGAGGAGGAGGATGCCAACAGCATCACCCTCCCCCTGCAGCAGAACAGGCTTTCATGGAAGATAACCCCGGGATCGGCGGAGCACAAGTTCTCTGCGGCTTTGGATAATGCTGAGCCGAATGTAAGGAGCATAATCCTGTATTTTCTGCGCTGCTAAATATTGGCAGTAGTGATTTCGTCAGTGAGTTTGTCCTCTCTGGGGTGTTTAATAGGGCTTTGCCCGACTGCTTTGGTGCATCCTGGACACTGGGAATCCAATATTCCCTCTGGGGCCATGCTGGGAGCCAGCCCTTGGGGTGAAGCTTCTCCAAGAGTCCACCTTTCAGCCCCCTGGCCAGTGCTCAGTAGGGCAGGAAAGGACCCACAGCCAAACTGGCACTGGCAGCGTCTTTCCCAGTGCCCAGGTGGGGGGTCACAGCTTCTGGGCATGATTCTCATCCCATGGCTCCAGGAGCAGATTCCCTGAGGTAACAGCCCTGATGGAAGCTTTCATGAGCAGAAGAGGGGTGCAGGAAAGAGGTGTTGGGGTTTTGCTGAGTGGGCTTAAGGGAGCAGGAGAGGAAGCAGGGACAATTTGGAACCAGTGCTGGACATAGTCCTGAGCTGCCACTGGAACCCTTGGGGTCCAGAGCCCACTGGCACCACTGGGACAACAGATGTGACCAAGAGTGGAGCAGGAGGAAAGGGCTGCTCCATATTCCTGCTGAGACCAACCCGTCATGGGAGGACACTGCCTAGTTAATGTGCTCAGAAAAACAACAAGCAGATGTTTTCAGCCAGACTCCTTTTAGCATAAAACAGCAGTGGAGAAGTCCATAAAGTTTCCCTGAAGTTTAGTTTTCTGGTAGGAGAACCCTCCAATCACAGGGGGTCCAATCCAATCACAGGGGGGTCACTGGGTCACACAGTGGTGTCCCCTCACCTGTCCCCCATCCTGGGGAGCAGCATATCAGGGGGACCAGACCCAACCCCTCGAAGGGTGTGCCCAGGTGGCAGCTCCAGTGTCAGGGACACGTCACTCCATGTCCTCCCCTTTTAAAACTCAGTTAAGACAGATAGTGCAGTTATGGCTTGGAGGGAAAGATGATTAACCATTATAATCCCAATTACAGCTTCTAATTGGGATTAATTTGTTGAGTTAATTAAGTGTGGAAATCCGTTGCCTCCCACGTTTCTTTTATGAACTTCTTGCTCCCAAGCCCAGTCAGTTCCTGCCTGGCCACACCTGGGCACAGCTGGAAGGGCAGGGGCCTGTCACTGCTGTGTGATGACACACAGGTTGCAGTGGCACTGCCAGCGACAGCCGGTTGGGCTCCACCTCAGCACCCAGTCACCACTCCTGGCTTGACCCAGATGCAGAGATGGGAAAGTGTGGGGACAGGAACCAAGGGGGGGCTTAGACCTCGAAACCAAACCCTTTGCAAGAGAGACAGAAATGTTGCAAGAGCTTGGGGACAGCCAAAGAACATCTTCCTTGGAGCTGCTTTGGAGCTGAGGCACCAAGGGGCTGGTGATGGAGGGAAGCTGTGGCTGCCCCATCCCTGGAAACATTCAAGGCCAGGGCTTGGAGCAACCTGGTCTAGTGGAAGGTGTCCCTGCCCATGACTAGAGGAGCTTTAAAGATCTCTCCCAACCCAAACCATTGTATGATTCTGTGATTCACATTTGCCTCAGCACTGCATGGCCAGGCTCGCTGTGTTCCCCTGAGCCCCATGTATGGATCATACCCCTGCTCCCACTGCTGCAAAGCCAGACAGCTGGCAGAGCTGCTGGCACTTCCTATTATTTTTCTCAACACTCTCCTGAAAATTAATTAATTCAATTAATTGATTAAATAAACACTCCTCCACGCTCGGTGGCGCTGAGCCAGCTGTGCACAGTGTCGAGCTGCAAGAACATCACCCATTCCCAGGCTGACTTTCCAGGTCCTGGTCTCAGTGACAGGAAACTGGGAGAATTTGGGAAGGAACTGGGGCTGGTGAGCAAGGAGGGGCTGCAATGCAACCTTCAGCAAAAAGCTGCACACAAAGCTCTGAAGTGGCTGCATTTCCATGCAGGTTGCGAAGCCTTCCCTTGTTTCTTAGCGATGCTGTGAGATGCTTTGAATCCTTAGATGAAAGGAACTAAATTAGGACAGATCGTTATTTCCTGTTTTCTGGTTTATATTTAGAGGAAAAGCTGATACCTCTGGCAGCTCGCTCTAACACTGAAATCAAACCTCTGCCCTGCTTTTAACTGGTTTCTACTGGGAGCCGAGTTCCAGAGGGTGAGAGGTGGTGGGAGCCCTCTGAGAGATGGTGAGGAGATGGGCTGAACTCCCCACCAGCCCCTGTCCTTCAACATTCCAAAGCCAGCTCCCTGCTGTGGGGAATGGGCACTTTATTCATCCATTTTTGCCCTCTTGAGGTCCTTTGCCAAGTGGCACCTGTGCCAAAGGGGTCCTGGCAGAGGCCAAGCCCCACAGAGGCACCTAATCCCCCCAAAACACTGTGCCCTCTCCCCATCCTCCCAAGCTTTAATTTCCCCCCCTTTCCAGAAGATCTGGATGCTGAGGGCTGGCTCAGCTTCCACACTCCCTGGCCTGGGGGATGTCCCATCCCATCCCCCTACCCCAGGCACCTGTGGGAGAAGCTGCACCCTCAGCAGTTCTGCTCTGGTTGGTGGATGGCTCGTTGATATTTCTCTGCCTGCCTGAGGAATAATATTGAATGGGCCTTATCTCCCCCGAGAAAACATCGATCCGGAGCTTTAACGGTTTTCCACTAACGAGCCACAATGAGTGTCACTGGGCACCGCTGATAAAAAAGGGAACGCTCAGCCCCACAGCTCTGAAAGGCCGTTTCACCCCCAGTCCAAGTCTCTTCTACCAGACAAAACAAAAAGGGAAAAAAAAAAAAAAAGGAGAAAAGAAAAACAGACAAAAGATTTCACTGCTCTTTTCACTCAATAAGTCCGAGGACAGATTTCCAATTTGTTCACGTTCTTTACGGCTCTGGCCTCACCAAAGGGAGGAATGGATGAGGGAAAAGGACAGGAGATTAAAAGCATTAGTTTATTTTGAGAAGTCTTTCTAAAGGAGGAAAAAATAATATTAAAGAAAAAAAAAAAAGTGTGATACCAGGGAGACAGGACTCAATTAAAGCAAGACCTTGAAATACATGAGCCAGCAGTTCCGACCACGGGTCCATCAGACTTCCCTGTCAGGCAGCAGGCTCTGGCTCCGGGAGGCTGTGTGGCAGCTAGATCCATCACCTGGGGAAATAACCGCCGGTGCTTACATCTTCAGCAGCTCCTTGATCTACCGATAAACCCGTTAGGGGAAATAAATGGGTTTGTCCTGCCTGGACTGTCCACACCGGGGACGCGCTTTGCCATTTCACCCGGCTGCTGATAAGCAGAGGATCAGGAGGGAAAAGCCACTTTAACGATTTCCTAATAAAGCCTCAGATAAGAGCCGAGCAGCGCTATTACCTCCCCCGGCCGTGATTTACAGCCCAGATTGCTGCTCCGGGCTGACTCCACAGGGGAGGATGCCGGTGCAGGGAGGGGTGCACGACTGGCAGCAGGATGCTGTGAGGGGACACCCACCCTCCCATCAGAATCCCCCCTGCTCCCCTGGCAAGGGAAGCTTTTGATGCCATCAACATTCAAAATAGGATTAAAAAAAACCCAAACAAAACAACCAACTCCAGAAAGGAAGTTCTGAGTGGAATTACTAAGAAGAGCGAGGCTCAGAAACAAAAATTGCCCCTGGCTCCATTTCTAGGTAAGGAAAATGGATTTCCGGAACAATATCATTCTTTTGACACGCCTGTCCTGGTTTCACAGCTGCCAGAAAACAGGTTAGGAAAAAAAAAAAAACACCCACACCTGCAAATCTTTAGAAGGTTCTGCTGCCTGGATGCCACCAGAGATGCCATCAAAAGGTCCAGCCCCAACCCCAAGGCCACCCCAGGGGCTCCCCACGCACTGGCTGTTCAAGAAACTGTCCCATCCACCAGCACTGGAGGGTGCAGCTGACAGCTCCTCATTTAATTTTTGTTTGGTTTTATTCATAGTTTTGACACTGTTTCCCCCTTTTCCCCCCCTCCCAATTGGGGATTTATTCCTTGCAATTAGCTGTGGGAATTAGAATCTCTTTCACATGGCAGTGGCTCTGCTTCCCTTTAAGTCTTTTTCGTGCTCCTACTTAATAAATAGTGAATTTAATGTTTGCATCCTCAGGTCTCCCTTCCAAATGGAAACGTGTCCTGGCCACAGAGACCAGGGTAAATGCTGGAGACCTGCTTGGGCAAGAGCTTGGGAAGGCAGTGGGATGCTCCAGGGATTGCTCAGGCACAGCCAGGGCCAGAAACAGGTAGAGAAAAGTATTTCCAAGTAAGTCCCTTCTCTTTTACAGCAATAATTACCCAATAATGCCCCACAGCCCTGATGCACCTACCCCCACGTAACATTTTGGTGGCAATTCTGCCCCCAGAGATGGTGTTAACACCCAGCACTGGCATTCCCAAAACAGCCCAGCCCCCACCTTGCCCCTACATGGGATTTTACAGACCACGGCATCCCCCTGCTCCCAGCTGGGGCTCCACGTGGGATGAGGCAGGAGGGGCTGCCCCCAGCAACCACACTCCAGTCCCTGTGCCATCCAGAATCCATGAGCAATCACTGATGGACCAACAAGAGAGGCTTTTCCCCAGGAAAGAGTGCCCAGGACTCGGTGCCCACTGATGGGGCAGAGACACGACGTGCAATGCCAGAGCCTTTCTCAGCCCCATCACCCAAATTTACAGGCTGACTTGAGCTCCAACAAGGCTCCAGACAGATCATTATTTCCCATGGCAGCAGCGAAGGTGAACCAGCCGCCTTTTATTTCAGCTTGGAGAAAAATGCTCCTGCCAGGGGATAATTGGGACTCTCTGCGGTGGGAGGCAGCGCTGGACTGCCGAAAGGTGAAGGCTATTTTAAAAGCAGCTGAGCAGAAACGGAGGAAAAAGCTGCCAGGGGAGCTCATGTGTAACAAGCGCTGCCTCCAGAGGCATCCCGAGCCTCTTGGTCTTTAAAACTTGCTTAGATCCCCTATAAAACCTGGTTTTATTTGGTCCTCACAAGCCTGGGAGGTGAATTGCTGGTGGCTCCTGCTGGCAAAGCCCCCCAGGCCAGCTCCTGCCCACCCAGCACTCGCAGCAGGTGGGGTGGGTGGTGCAGGAGTCAGTGCCAGAGGGTTCTTGGAGGCTGAGATGAGAGGTGCCTAGAAAGGTGCTGTTGCTCAGCTCTGCTAAGAGAGGTTTGCGCTGCTTTTATTTAGACACACGCTGGCTGCAAGACACAGAAATTACTTAATCAATCCTTCCCCTTGGCTGGCGTCACAGGCAGGATGGAGGCTGCCCACGCAGCTTTGAGCTGAGGATGATAAACTGCTCTGGGATAATGGCAGTGTCTCCACCTCCTGCCTCACCCAGCACAGGATTTGGGCCAGGCTTGCAGGCTCAGACAGTGGGATGCCCAGAGGACACGAGCACTCTGTGGTGTCACCCTCACTGGGGACAGAGCAGGGAGATGGTGAGGGGAGCAGGGCTCTGCCTGAGGCTGCAGCACAGCTGAAGGGATGGGATGTTCTCCCAAAACCTGCCACGGAGAGGACAGGCTGGAGGTGCCAGGGCTGCCTGGTCCAGCTCCAGCGAGCAGCTGGGTCACAGGGGAAGGAGGTTTCAGCCCATAACTTTTGTGCCACATGTTTTACAGGATGCAGAAGTCTCACCATGGAATGCTTCCACTCAATAGGAAGGCTGAGCACCAACCTCACAGCAACACCCTGCTCTGTTGAGCAACCCTACAAAAACAAACCAGGTCACCCCAGCCAGCACCAACCCAGCCAGGGGACGTGCTGGGAGGGGAAACAGCAGGGAAAACTCCCCCAAAGCGAGATGAATGGCAGGAAAGCTGAAGAAGTGAAGACAAGGCATGGAAGATGTTTGCTTGGAGCTTCCTGTGGTGGCAACATCTGGAGCACACAGTCACGATGTTGCTTTTGTAGCTGCTGAGCTGCTCCCTCTCCCCTTGGTAATTCCTTTTGGTTGCTGCAGCACAACCTCTTCCCTGCCTGCTCATTCAAACACCACCACCACCTCCCATCACCCCTGGAGGGACCTACAGCTCTGTGCACGGGTGAAGAGCAGCCTGAGGGGTGGGGGAACTCACTCTGGCCACCTTTACCCCCCCAGGGATCAGCATCCTTCCTAGGAGCCCATGCCACCCCTCGCTCCCCAGGGACAACCTGAGAGCCACCCAGTGCCCACCTGGTTCCTCCTGGGGGCACCCTGGGTGCACACCCCCCTGTGTCCATCCAACCCAGCTGCTCTCCTCGGGCTTTGTCTTTCCCCAGCTTCCACTTTCGTGGCAGGCACCAGCAGCCCCCCAGTGCCCCCCCCAACACAGCTCTGCCCAAGAACTCCCACAGAAGGGCTGGGTGTTGCTTCCCCTTTAATTTACCACTTGTCAGGGGGAGGGTTAAAAAAAAAATAAATCAATAAATAAAACAACTCAGGATGCTTGAAGAGGATGAAAACCCTGAAACTGCAGTCTGCTGGCGGCTTGTCCCATTGCCAGAGGGAGGGGAAGGGTGACCCCACCCCCTCTCTCTCCCCACCACCCCACCCCAGCGCCACCAGGTCCAGGTGGGTTCGGATGCAGTCGGACGATGCTCCTCGGGAAGGAAAATGAAACCCAAGTTCAGGAGATGGTCATTCACAGTTGGCTGGTGGACAAAACAACCCCCAGAGTCTGACACCCCCCGGGAGGGACCTGTCCCACCTCCTCGGCCGCTGCAGAGCTTTGAGAAAAAGCCACTCGGTGCACGTCACGAACGCGGTGGGGACACCGCCCATCACAAGCAGTCCCGGCACAGAGCCACTTGTCCTTGCTGGAAGTCACGGCAGGGGCAGAGGCGCCGGTACTTGGTGTTGTAGCCGGCACAGCTGAAGAGCAGAGGCTCCTTCTGGAGGTAGCACTCGTGGACGTTCTCGGCCACCGCGGGGTACAGATGGTTCATCTCGTACTCGGTGCTGTCGCAGGTGATGCTGAGCCTGGCAGCGAGGACAAAGGTGGGTCAGTTCAGTGAGGAGCCTGCCTGGGGGTTCACTGAAGGGATTTTGTCCTTCCCAGGGAGGTTCCTTTGCGAAGCGTGGGGGCAGATCTTTGCTGATCTATGCTTGGCACCCCTTGGCTAAACCACACAGGAAAGGATGACCTTGCAGCTCAACCCTTGCGTGGGCAGTGGGTGGCTCAGGATCACCCACAAAACCCCACATAAATCTTAGGAGTTGGACTCACTGATCTTTGTGGGTCCCCTCCAACTCGGGATATTCTATGACTCTTTTATAGCCCCTCGCTGACCAACAGGTCAGTCCACTCTCCATGGACACCACCTACAGCAGCTAACATTCCAAAATGGACAGGAGCTCAGTGGGTGCCCACATGTGCCCTGCTAGCTGGGATTAGCCAGAAAAGTGGGGTGGGCATCAGCAAATGCCCCAAGGAGCAGCAAAAGTGCCCAGTGCAGATCTCAACATCCCTCCCCTCCCAGATGCAGACGGAGCAGCAGCACCAGCATCACCCTCCCACCAACCCCCCTCAACTGCTCAGTCCCTGACCCAGCTCATTTTAAGTTCTGGAGGAGGACAAGGAGGGGAGAGAGTGAAACCCAAGCCCCAGTTCTAATTTATCATATAAAAATGTCAGTGGGACGCGCAGCGCCTGCCTGACCAGTGTGACAGCACCGGCAAGGCTCACATTTTAATTGCCCACAGAGCAGCACAGAGCCCGGTGGCAGATTTATATGCTATTAAAACTTTACCGCTGTGTGTTCAAAATGCAGTTTTTCAGAGAGAGAGACATTAAAAATGAGAGAAACACAGAGAGCACAGAGGAGGGGGAAGAGGAACAGGGCGGGAGAGAGGCGGAACCGGGCCAGGAAAGGCTGTCGCTGTGTGAAGCTGGACAAGCAACTCCCTGCGTGCAGTGCCTTGGGCAAGAAGGCACCTCAGTGGGATTTCATTAGGGGGCACGTGAGGAAAATGGGTGGTGGGGATGGAGGGAGCAAAGGGAACATTCTCTGGCTGTCGGTCCCCTCCCAAAATTCACTGAGAAGGTCACAACTCACTGGAGAAACACCTCCTCCTTGTTGAGGAACCTGAAGAAGGTGGGCTCACAGACCAGCCCGTGCCGCCGGCACGTCTCGGTGCAGGTGTGCTGGCTCTCTGACACCCACACCTGCAGGGAGTCCACGGGGGGCCAGGCCTGGGGGTCCCGGCTGGCACTGGGTGACCACACCAGGTGAGTGGCATTGGGGGACAGTGCCAGTGGGCTCGGAGGGCTTTGCATAGCAGGACTCTTGGTCTTGGGAGGCAGAGGAGGAGACGACGTGGTGCAGAAATCCTAGTGGGAGAGAAGACAATGGGTCAGTGAGCTGAGGGACAGGGAGAGGTGGTAAGGAAGGGGAAGGGAGCCTGCTGGCGGGACAGGAGGACACTTGGGATGATGAGTTTGCTCATCAGGTTGAGGTCACCTGTGTGCATAGATGGCATCTGCTGCTGTGGGGGATAAACACATTGGTCACCTCTTCTCCTAATGATGCCTTATTCTCTGCAGCAGAGAGGCCCTGACTCGGCCCCAACACCCCCAATTATCCTCCACCAGGCCCCAGCATCTTTGGTTCATGACAAGCCTCCCCTAGCCCCATCTCCCGAGTGCTTTCTGCAATTAGGCTGCACAGTGCCCATGGGAGGGCAGGGATGTTCCCCAGGGAGAAGAGGGAAGGTTGGCCAGGAGTACAGAGATGGTTCCCCAGCAAGGACAGGGATTCTCCCCCAACCTGGTGCTGAATGTAGGCGTGGATCCGCTCCAGCATCCCCTCGCAGGTGTACTCATAAGGCAGGTAAGGGTCCACCTGTGAAGGGGAAGAGCAGAGCACAGGCAGCAAACAGGGACAGCCTTGCCCTGCCCCTGAGCCCAGTGGCCCAGCATAGTCCAAGCAGTGCCTTGGGCATGGCTCTCCCACCCACTGAAGCCCACGGCTCATGTCTGTCCACCAAAGCAAGCAGGGAAGAATCCTAGAGCTGGAAAAAGCTCACAAGCCATTAAAGCACAAGAGAAAGAGGGAGAACGAGTACTTTGGGTTCAACCTGTGAAGTGGTGAAAATAAAGTCCCTCTGTTCCATTTTAGTCTCCCTTTTCTCCACTTTAGGTAAGTTATAAAATCATATCAAATCAAATCAAATCAGTTTTCATGCAATAAGTCACGTTGAACTCAAGTATGAACTGTTTCAGCCCAAGAAACACTCAGCACTGGGGGCAAGGGGGGAGCAATTTTAAAATACAGGGGAGTAGGTAGGACTGGACACCAAGTACCATGCCAAGTGATGCCTCAGGTCTGGTTTAGCATCCTCTGTTCCTCTGACCTCAACATGGCTCAGCCTGCTCAGAGAGAAAAGTCCAGGCTTCGGTGCCCTGGCACTCCAACCCCCAAAACAGGCCAGGGAAAAGCCCAGGGCTGGGACTGGCTGTGAACAATACCTGGAAAAACATCTCTCTTTTCCCTCTGCCACTCTGCTGAGGGTTTGCTGCCCAGCACAGGTGGCTGTGATGGGGTGGAAGCTGTATCTGCCAGTCCCTGCTGGCACGGGCCAGGATGGGGCAGGGAGGCAGCAGCCGGCTGCACACCGGGATGGGGCAAACACTGATGCCCACGTGGATGTCAGCACTGTCACTGCACCTCCACATTGATAAATGCTATTTACAGAGTCACCAGCACTTAAACCACGGAGTATTTTTAGTGTGGGTTACGAAACGCTGCTGCCACTGCCCCGAGGTCCAGACTGATTTTCCCCCATGGGAAGAGCACTGCCACAAGGGCTGTGTCACTGATGCCCCGCTTCCTTCTGGAACAAATTAATTTTTAAGAAACCTTCTGCCCTGGGAAGACGTATTTTCCCACGCTCCCTTATTTTTCCAGAGATGTTACATGAGCTGCAGGATGTTGGGGCACGGAAGGAGCTGGTCCTGTGACCCCCCCTTTCCTCCGTGTATCTCTGCAGAGCTTCATGCAAAAGGATTATAAGCAAAACCACCCCAAAGATAATTAATCCAGAAAACACTGCTGCTTCTATTTTCTGAGCTCTGCACCTCCAAAATAGCTATTTCCTTTTGAAGTACCCGTCAAACCCAAGCTCAAAGGCTCAGTCTGCTGAGAACCCTCTAAGCATCTCCCTGCCATAAATATCCCACCTGAGATCTCAGCCAGGCTGGAAATCACAGCTGCTCTGCCTAATTACAGATGTGCACGCTAATCAGAGCTGACACAGTGACAGGCACCAATCCTGCCTCTGAATTCCTGATGGGCTCTCACTTAACTGGGACAGAGTCCTCAAAAAAAAAAAAAAAAAACAAAAAAAAAACTGCCCATCTCAGTCACACAGAGCCAGGCTGGGGGCTCGATCCTGCCTGGCACCAATTTGGGGGAGACAACCCACCCCTTGCTCAGCATCACCAGTGCTCAGTCTCATCTCAGCGCTGCTTTCATGGCTGCAACACTGGGGGGCTTTTCCCAGGACCCCGTTTTGCCAGGCACAGAGCAGATATAACTCCAAAAATCAGCCTAATTCCCCCAAAACCCCACTGTGGTACCCAGTGGGACACAGCACATCACTGCAGGATGGAGGCAGAAAACCTCCTTGTGCCTGCAGAGGTGATGCTCCACATGCAATCCCATCTGCCCACAGACTCCAGTGGGTCCTGTGGGGTCCAAGAGCAGCAGGAGGCTGTGGGCAGAGTCCTCTGCAGCCCCTGCTCCTCCAGCCTCTCTCCCCCATCAGGGGGGGGCCCCCAAAGCCTCTCACTCCCCCCTACTCCCCTCTCCTGGTCTCATCAGGATTCAGCTCGTGCATCCAGGGCTGATAGAAAATGCCAATTTTGAGAAGATAATTGTTTAATTAAAATCTGATGGGCTTGGCCTCCTCTTGACAGCCACATCCTTAATGGCATTCCCTGTGTTGGGAGCTCAGGATGTCACCAGAGCCCTGGGAGGGGGGAAGAGGGGGATTCTGAGGTGGAGACAATTACCTGGTACAACAATGCACAGGAGAGAGTGGAGGGGTTGGTGAAGATGGACTTTGTCACCCTTTGCCCCAGGTGAGGAACACAGAGACACAACTTTCCAGCCCCAGCACTCTCCATCAGCCAAACATGGTGTCCCATGGGGATACCACCACGAGAGCCCTGGTTTTCCAGTCCCCAGCAGGAAGGGAGGAGTAAGTCTCTCTCACTCAAAAGGAAAAAAGGGAGAAAAAATCCCAACGTCATCAGACAAATAAGTAGAAAAATAATGCAATTCTCTGCTGGCACGTAACAGCAGGCTGGAACATTTTAACCAGCTATTTTCGCTGTGATGTTTAATGCACTGCTCTTTCAGGCATAGTCTGAAATGTATAATTTTCCATTATAGTCCTGTATGTTTGACTTTAATATAATGAAGCCTTCTCCCTTCACTACACCAGAATATTGGGTCTATTAAATTGCTTGTGCGAGGACTGTTTTTGACAGTGGAAAAAGCTGAAGGCCCAGAAAATGGTGGTGCTTGCAAACCCCTCTCCTTCCCCAGCCTGTGACCCCTGGATAATGGCTGTGATCCATCACTGGGACAACCTCCCAGCATCACCTTTCCCAGGGGGACACAATTTGTCTCTTTGCCCCGTGTCACCGTGCCAGGATTTGATCTCTGGCATAGAGGGGGTTTGGTGCTTCCACGTTTTCAATTTTCCTTATAAATAGGTCGGGGATGCAAGCCACCAGGGAAACCCAGAACTGCTCCAAGTGGGATGAATGGCAGAGGCACAGCTTGCCAAAAGCCTTCCCCAGCAGTTGCAGGGTGACCCTGAGCAGGTGCCACCTCCGAAAGGACAAGAGAGGGGAGCACAAGGGCTTTACTGGGGGGAAAAAAAACACATATTGCAAACCCAAGCCACGTCCAAGCCGTGATTCAGCTCCCTCTCCAGAAGGAAGAAGTTTCTTTCAGGCAAAACTAGGTTGGTGAAGGATTCCATCTGCATCCCAACTGCTCTGTTTGCACAAACACACCACGGGAAGCTCTGCCAGCCCAGCAGGAGCTGGGGCAGGGCTGGAGCTGGGGGATGGCACATCCCACCCCGAGCTGCAACCCTGGGTGTCAGCACTATCAACTGGGGTGCTGAACAGCCCTGCCAGCAGTGACCCGGCTGCAGAACCACAGGCAGCCTGGGGCAGCCACAGGTAACACTAAAATACTCCTGAGCGTCAGCAAATCCCACCCAGAACCAAACCAGGAGCTCGTTGTCAGCTTGACTGTATCAGAATTACTGCCAGGTTCATGAAATCAGCTCCCAAAGTGGCTCCCAGCACTCAGCATCCCAGTTCCCAGTCCCTGGCACTCTGGTTCCCAGCACCCAGCACGACTGCCACCAGGAAAAGCTGATGGCAGATCATCTCACAGCTTCCCACAACATCCCATACCCCCAAAAATGTTTTACTGGGTTTTGGCCTGGAAGATGCAAAACCACAGCTGTGGGGTGATTTTTCAGCCGTGCAACAACAAAAAAATAACTAAATAAAATCAATTTCAGGTCAGTTTTCAATTTCCAATGTTTCTACCCATCAAGGAGGGGAAAAATGTTTTGTTTCAGGTTCAATCTGTCTGAGTTGGTGAAGCAAAGGGAAATGCATCATTTTGGATACGAGCATTCCTTTCCATAAATTGGCAGGGTATTTCCAAACAAAGGCAGGCAGATGGGAAACAAACCCATAGTATTTCATTCCAGTAATTTTGAAATGAAATGTTTTGACAGAAAACAAAAAATAAATGGATGGTGGTTATTCTGAAACATAGACAAATTTGTTAGATATTCTAATAACAAAACCCCAGGGGAACAAAACCTCCAGGGGGAAAAAAAAGGAATCAGTAAAATAATTTCTCCAAGTTCCAATACCTGGCTGGGAACAGCAACATTAAACTGTCCAGCCACCAGCTTTCTGCTGTTCCTCCTGCTAATGCCCTTGTTTTCAGTTCCTGCTGTAGCAAACAGTATTTTAAAGACAAGATACCCAGGGATTCCTGGAGCCAAAGCCCATAATAAGGCTTTTAAACCTGTAAGGTAGGTCAATATTTAGGCTTAATTGCCTTGACAGCATCTCTAATAAAGCAGACCTTTCTATTTAAAAGATAAAAAGCAGGGGGGGGGGCAGGAAAAAGAGGTTGCTGTAAGTTATTCACACTCACTCCCTGCTCTGCTTTGGGAGTATTTCTACAATGTCTTAAAAAACCCCAAAGAGGTGAGTTGTGGGATTAACTTCCTGGAGGGAAGGAATCACTCCTCTCCAGAGTGACTGTGTGTCACAATGCAGGGGGGATGTCAGCAACTGGATTTATTTGTTTGAGGCAAATTTAGGACTTTGACCTTCAGCTGTTGATGGTAGTTCCAGGATCTGGGATGCTTCGTGGGAAGGGACTGTGAGGTGGGGGTCCTCGGTCCAAGAGTGGGAATGGGGAGAAGAGCTGAGACAGAGCTTGGTTTTGGGCTAAAGAGGGATGGGCATGGCATGTTCTGGCAAGTGCCCGGTGATGGACACAGTGGGTCCCCACACCAGCTCTTCCCATCACACCACCAAATCCTTCCCTGAAGTCCTTTCTCGTTCTTTCATTTTTAACCAGACATTATCATTAAGCACCTAAATGACCTGGCGCACATCCAGTCGACATCGCAGCGCAGCTGCTCAGGAGCCAGCACAGCCCTTTCCCCCCGCCCTCTCCTTAATTCTCCAGTCATTTTTTAATTATTTTAATAGCATGGCAGCACCAGGCTTCACTATTTTCTTTCTTCTTTTCTGGAAAGGCTGCAAACCTCCTTCCCTCTCCCAAAACAGCTCTCGGCCGCCCGCCCACAGCGCTGCCTTTGCTTCGGGGCCGTCTCCAGCCCAGATGGTGGAGGGTCAAGCGCTGACAGCTGGCCCAGCAGCACAGCAGCAGGGATGTAATTATTTTTAATTTAATTCTAATCGAGATACAGGAATGAATGCACCAAACAACAACTGTTTTCCTAAGTTAGGTTTGTTCTGCCTTTGCGAATTCGTAGAGAAAAGGAGCACGAGGGGAAGAGCTGTGGCAATCGCCTGTGATAAGGTGAGAGACCCAGGCTGATGGCATGGCCACAGCAGCTGAACACAGCCCCCAAACTGTCACAGACACCCACCTCTAGTGCAGAGAAAAGCTAGGATGTCACCTCTCTAACCAGCATCACCCCTGTCCCCCTCACACCCCACGCAGCACTGTGAATCCTGAGCCCCCACAGCCCTGGTTTCACAGCACATCCCCGTCCTCACAAGGGGAGGGCTCATCCCAGGCGAAGCAAATTGCGAGCAAAATGGCTATCAGCACTTTTCTCCCCTGCAGGAAAATTGACTTTAATAATTTGGACAACTTGAAAGGCTCCTGCCACAGGGCAGGAGGTAAATATTCATGAGGGAGCGTTTCCAGAGCGGGCGCAGCGGGAGTGCTGCCTTCCCTGAGGGTCCTCACGTTCCCCCCTTCCCTACATCCCTTCATCCTTCACAGAGGCAACTCTCGAAGTTATTCCTACTGATTTGCTCCATCTGAACACAAATGATCAGCAGTGAAATGGGGGAATGGCGGGCACAGGGGTCTGCAGCTCTCTGGATACTTGCAGGGAGATGCTTTCTGGGTTCTTCTTTGAATCACACCAGATCCCAGCACTGCTGCACATCTCTAGAAATCTCAGCCTCCTGTTCCCAAATCTCATTTGCCTTATTTCAGCTCCCCCTTGCTCCAGCTCTGCCCAGAAGATCCCTCAAAGGCTCAGCTCTGCCCCAGGGAATTGCCTACGATACCTGGTACCAAAGCAAGGTGGGAGCACATGTCCCCCTGAGGCTGCAGGAGAGGAGGATTTCTGCCTTGCACGTGCAAATAATTCCAAAGGAGAAGGAAGGAAAGAAAAGCCATTAATGTCTGAGAGGGAGAGCCAGGCACCAGCAACTGCTGCTGCTGTCCAAACCCAGCAGCAGGGAGATCACCCCAACATCTGCTCTGAGCCATACCTGGGTCCTCATGATGGTTTTGACAGCAGCTTCAAACTCCTCAGAGTTATTGTAGTCAACAGTCCACACATGTGGCTTCCCAATGAAGTCTTCAGCATAGGGGTGTTGGGAGGACACCTAAAACACAGCAGTGTCAGCAGGATTCTGCAATCCCTACTGGAACAGCTGCTCTGTCCCATTCACAGCTGTGATGGCAGAGAAGCAGCAATCGCTCAGGCACGGACACACTGAGTTTTAAGTCACTGCACCCAGGGAGGTGCTGCTGCGAAAAGGTTTCCTCTGAAACCAGCTGCCCCCCCTGACCTCAAGCTGATGTGCTAAAATTCCCACTGGGTTGGGATGCCTCATTCCCAACAATCCCTCCACAGCCCTGGATATCTCTATAATAAAAGCACAATTTAACTTTGGCCTGAGCCACCTGTGGGTCTGGATGGCAAAAACAGACCAAAGCAGGAAAGGTGTGTGAAGGCACCATGTCTCCCAGGTTTGCCAGCTCCAGAAACAAGGCAGAGAGAAAATCCATCACCACTGAAGGCTGGGAAAGTCTGGCACTGGGAGAAAGCAGTGCTGGAAACTGCATCGCCCTGATGCCACAGGCAGCCCCCACACTGATACCCCACAGCCACCCACCCAGGTGATTTTTGGGATCTACTTCTTTTTTTTTCAGCTCCACATGGCTGTGAGGCAGCCAGAGCCCTGATCTCTTCTGGGAAGGGAAGAGAGAGGCTGCTGATCAGAGGAGGTATTTTGGGGGCACCATGAAAACATGGCAGAGGGGCCTGAAACCCTGGCAGCTGGAGGAGGAGAGCAGGGTGTGCTCTGTGTTTTATTCTCCAGCTTGCTGTCCTTTCTCATTTCCTTCCTGACAGACTGATCTCCTCCTTCCCCTCTGGCATACAAACACCCTGAGGCACTTCACAGCCCTCGCCCCTGGCTGCCACCCCAGCTCCAGGCTGAAGCACAACCACAGCACCCAAGGGATGGGTGATAACACCAGCAGCTAATTCAGGGGGTTCACAGGGCAGACATGGGGGGCCAGGACAGCCCAGTGCCCCCCACCCCATGGTAGTGCTGGCAAGCAGGGCTGTGGCAGGGCTGAGCTGCCTGGTCCCCCAGCTCGCTCCCTGAGCACTGCACTGCTTTATCCACTTTATTAATAATAAAAGAGGCAATTTTCTCAAGCCTTTAACTTTTAAAGAGTTCCTGCTCTACTTAGATTGAATTCCCTGAGACGAGCAAGCCTGGGAGGGATTTTATACCCCTGCAAAAACATGGAGGTCTTGCTGTCCCTCCCTCTGGACAAAGGGATGAATGCAATCTGGATGAATCCCTCTGGACAAGGGAGCATCGCCCAGGTTTGGGAGCAGGGTGTGGGGTGTGTGTGGATCTGGGCTGGTGGGGAAGGAGCTGATGTTTGCGGTCTGCAGAAGGCTCCTGCACCACCTTCTCCTTGGAAACCCCAAACCCACAGCAGAGCCCCTTGCACCCAAGTGCTCTGGATGGAGATGAAGTGACGACAGGAGAGGGTACCCCACCTGCAGGTATCCGCATATTTGGAGGAAACCTTGCCAAAAAAAACCCCAAAGGAATCTCAGTTTAGCAACTGCTGTTCCCCAAGCTGGCCCAAACCCTGGTGCAAAGGGGGTGGCTCCATCCATCCCGTCCCATCCCCTCTCCTGCTGCCACACTTGCCTCTCTGGACGTGGGTTTGCCACGGAAGAACTCGTGGTTGAGGGAGCTGTGCGGGGGGTTGAACCGCGCCTGAAGGAAAACGCAGCCGTTGGCGATGGCCTCCAGCGGGGCAGGACCCTCGTAGGGGAACCCAAAGCCAATGAAGAGCTGCCAGGGAGAAAAACCACGGGGTGGTGAGTGGATGTGGCTGACCCCACAGGGAGGTCTCCCAAATAACCCACCAGCACCCCCCTCTGCTGCTGTGCCCCTGCACACCAAGCCTCTAAAGGAGTTCAACGCCCCACAGCTCAATATGCTCAAAACTCCCCCTGCTCTACAGCTTATTTGTACACAGCCATGGGGTGTCCAGGAGCTGCAAGTTCCCCCACGGTGGTCACAACCACCAGACTGCCTCTGTATGGAGCAACATTCCTTTGCCAAGGCTGTTTGGGCTGGTGAATCAAGAATATTCCCCCCAGGCACCAGCTGAAGGCGACCTGGGATGTGCCCGCACCCACACATTCCCTCTGAGAAACCCGTTTATTTTTATCACAGCTATGTGGTGGGGGGAAAAAAAAAATCCAACAAAAAACAACACCCCATTCAGCAATAAACAAATTAATCGGGAAACTTTGTGCTCCACCAGCGGACAGTCTGCAAGGACAAACTCATCAGGCACATCTTGATCTGGAAGGATGAGTTCTGCTCCGTTCCTGCCTAATTAGCCCGGCTGAGAGGCTCACAGCTAATTATCCCAGCTACAGGGTTGGAAGGCAGGTAATTGAGGGGGGGGGGGGGGGGGGGGGGGGGGGGGGGGGGGGGGGGGGGGGGGGGGGGGGGGGGGGGGGGGGGGCAGGGTCCTGGGATGCCCCAGCTGACTCTCCCCCACCTTCGCCTTCCTCAGCAGCTGCTGGAACTCGTGCTGTGGGAGCAGCCCGTGGTTCTTCACAAACGCCGGGACCTCGGGCGGCCGCTGTGTCTCATAATAAACGGTGCCGTGGATCTCCATGTACTTGTTGAGAATGGCCAGGAACTTCTCTTTGCCCTGGGGAGGAAGGCAGAGGTGTGAACTGCACCAGAAGATGGGCCTGACCTATTGCACTGGTTGTGGGGGGAGATTTAACTCTCACACTGCTGTTTCCAGAGCACCTGAGATGCTTCAGGTAAACCCACAGCAGAGCAAAATCCACACCCTCCCCTCCTCATTCCTTGGAAACACATCCTGGACCTCCCTACGCTCCCAGAGAGCCAGGACGACTGCAGGATCCAACACCCTGAACATCAGCACCTCGAGCTCCTGCCTTCCCTGCCACCTCCAAGGGCAACTTCCACTCTGGAGCTGCTGAATTAAAGACTTCAGAGGGAAGTCTGCAAAGACCAAACCTTGCTAATAGCCTCTTATTCCAAGTAACGAGTCCCCAGGATTTTCTTGCTCAGGTTTAATCCTGTTTCACTGCCTGGAAAATTAAGGGGGTCATCAATTCTCTTCTTTTGGAGCCTTTCCTCCTTTTGCTTTGCAAAGCAACCTTTCCTTTTAGCAATTTCTCTACTGCAGAACTTCTTCTGCTTGAAAAAACCCACAAAGGGACCAGTCCTTGGATGCTGCATTTTCAGCTTGTTCCAGTGCTGCAATGGGCTCTGAAAGAGCAGGGACCAGGAGGGCATAAGGAATTATAAATCGGGAATTTGGGAAAACTGGGTCTGTTGCCTTAAAGCCTCCCTGGACTGCCCTCAGCCATGTATCCCTGGACTTCTCCAAGGCTAAAACCAAGCCTTTCTCACCTTATTAAAACTTCAGCTCCTATTGCAAGCTGGAGGTGAGAAGTTCAGAGGGGTAGGAAATGAGAAATATAGGAAAGGCAGGTTTAATGAAATGTTTCTAAATGTCAAAACCATCCTGCTCTGGAAGACAGCGTTTGGCTCCAGAAGATGGAGGTGTTCTTTGCCTTCCTAGACTTCAAATCACTCAAAATAAGGACAAATCCCTCTGTGCCCTTATTTTATTCCATGGGGTGGCACAAGATGTGAAGCAAAGCCCAGGCAGCCTGGCCTCAAGGACCAACCACCAGCAAGAACCAGCTCCAGCCCCTTCACACAGTAAAAAATGACCCCAAATATGCAGTTTTGTGGAAACTGATGTTGTTTGTGAATTCTGACTAAAAGGAACAAATGCTTGTAGCACCCAGGGTGGAGGGAAATGTCCGTTCTGAGGTTTTAACTCTCTTTAGTGCCTTCCTAAATTAACCTAACTGAGCTCAAATGCAACTTCTGGTTAGCAAAGTGCGAGGGAATGGTAGAAAAATAAGATAAGATATCACAGTTCCCCTAAAATGAGATTTAGTGGGTTTCAGCAGGTCTTTTAGGGAGACAGTGTGGCTGGATCCTGGCCCACCACAGGCATCCCTGCTAATTAGCGGCTGCTAATCAGGAAAGATGGGGAAAGGGAGCAGATACAGCCCCCACTGCATCAACCCACATCCATCCTGGCAGCTCCAGAGGACCAAGCCCACGTCAAGGCAAAGTCGACTCCTGAGAAGACGTGCAGAGATAAAGCCCAGCAGCAGCTGGTGAGGTACAGTACCTGCAACTGCAGCAGCCCCAGGCAGTGCATGAAGGGGAAAAACAGAAATAAATCAAGAGACAGCGAGAATGAGCTCCTTTCTAAAGCCCTGGAAGGAAGAGAAGCTTGCTGGCTCTGGGTAAGGGGGGGGAGCACACACAGCCCCTGTAAGAGATGCAGGGGGGATGTTTTGGGGGTGCTGTCCCCATACAATCACCACCCTCTCCCCCAGGTGCTACAGGCACGGGCAGATGGAGGGAGCACAATCCCTTTTCACAGGGTACTTGAAAGCAGAGACAACCCATCCCCATCATAACGCAGCAATCACTGCAATTAATTAACGGCAATCACTGTAATTAATTACATAAAATCATTGATATGAAATCCTCGACCTCAGCAGCTTGCTGGGAGCAAGCACCGCCCAGAGCAAAGAGCAGGGAGTGGCGTCTCACCAGCCTCTCCCTGTTTGCTCAGAGGCACTGGATGTGTCACATCCCTCCTGCAGGAACAGGACAAGAACTGCCCTCTGCAAACACACTGAGATAAGCCAGAGGCTGCTGCTGCCTCCCAGCTGTGCCTACAGCTACCCCTGCCTGGGCTCTCCCCACCATCCCAAGGACACCCACCTTCCAGATGCTGGCCTCCTTCCCGTACACCACTGCCATGCTGCTCACTTTGTTGGACTTGATGAGCTGCCTCTCTGTCTGGTTGAGCTCCTCTGACACGAAGCCCATGAAGGAGTTGTCAGGGGTGTGAGCTGTGGGCACCAAGGGGAGAAGACACGTGGCTGGATAGATGCTTTCTGGGACCTCCCCAGGGTTGAGGATGCAGCCACATTGCAGCACAGGGGCTGGGATGAGCCCGGCTCCAGAGCCTTGCTGGAGCTTGGGAGGAAAAATGGCATGAATCCCCATCCAAGCAGCTCATGAAATCCAGGCTTTAGAAGCCACTCAAGTGGCTCTTCACAAAGTGAGGCATTTTTAAGGCTGCCAAAGGGGCTTTATCCAGCCAGGAAAAAGCAACACTCGATTCATCCAGCAGACAACGGGTCACTGGGCTCCTTTTAGACAAGCACGTCTCCTGACTGTGCCACAGGCAAATCCAGATCACTGAGCTGCCTCTCACCTTTAGCATCCCAGCTGAAATCAAACCAGGCTTTGCAAACAAAACCACCCCACGCTTCCCCTCCCTGGAGCTGGAAGCTGCTGGCTGTGCCCTGACTGTGCTGGAGCCAGCAACCCACCATGGTGGAAGGAGCCTGGAATCATTTCTGCAGCCCAAGAGGTGGCCAAGCAGACTTGGGAGCTCCTTGCAGATGGGAGGAAGCAGAAGCAGAGCCAGGGAGGACGGCACTGCCCGTGCATCACCTCCCGGAGGAGGTCAGACCTGCCTCCGTGGTACCTGTGAGACCCCCCAGCCCACCCCGCCGTGCCCCTGCCCCTCCACTCACGGAACATGGTCATGAACTGGGTGGGCTGGAGGTTCCAGTAGCCCCAGTTGGTGCGGTACCCGCGCAGTGTCGCGTACTCCTCGTGGTTGTAGGCCGGCTCCGTCCCAAAGGTGTCGATGACCCGGACGCGGCACCTGCCAGAGCAAACACGACCCCGGGACCTCACTGTGAGAGAGTCCCGCTTCCAGGGACTGCCGGTGGCCCCAGGCAGCTTGTCCCTTGTCTGCACCCTGGAGCATCCCAAGGAGCCCTTCCCAACTCACTGCTCCTTCCTGCAAGGAGCAATTTTGCCTTGCAGGACTCTCAACTCCCCGGCAGTTGTGAGAATGATGAGTCTCTTGAAGACTTATTAATGCTTTTCCCAATATCCTGGGAATGCTGAGGCAGGCATTACCAGCGCAAGACTGAGGAGAGAAGGGGAACAACAAGCAAGGGAAGAGCAAAACAAGCTGAATGCGAGAGCAAATGCATTTATAATAAAAGCAATAACGCAGCCTGTCATTTTTCTCTCTAATAAAATTGTGTAGGATAGTGGAAGAGATGGGAAAAAACCATAATAAATAGCAGGACTATCAGCACTAAATTAAATCGCATATTTTCCTGGCTGGTGATGTACCAGGGGATGATGACATTTGTCTTGATGCTGAAGGAGCCATGGACAGGGCTCCGTACAAATCCACAAGGCTCACACTTCCCGCTGAGCTGTGCCCACCCCCGGCTGCAGGCACGGAACTGGAAGCACACACACCCCCCTGGCACATGCAGGGTTTGGTCTCTTCCCAATTCAGTCTCTTTTAATGAGTTTTTACCTTAAACACGTGAGGCTCCGGAGTGAGCGGAATGCCTCGTGCCACGGCAGCAGGGGACACGGCAAGGCACCAGCCAGGCAAAAATCAAAGGTAAAATCAAAGGGTCTGGCTCCTTAGATGGGGAGGGCTATCCCTCGAGGTCATTACCATTAGTCTTTGCTTGCTAATTAATGAAACGGAGAATAAGAGCAGGCACAGGCTTTGCTTACCTGTATTTCTTAAAGGAGAGCCCCATGTGCTGCTTCATCTGTTGGAGTCCATGGTAGTCGGTGTAAATCAGGTCGAAAGGCAAAGGGCTGGTCAAGGGGCAGTTTCCCCGTCCTGGAGGCACCCCTAAGTGGCTGGGGAAAAGCAGGAGGGATCAGGGCCCAGCACCATGAAAGCCCTGAAACACATACACTCATTTCCCTGCCAGGCACTGAACAGGAGCCACCAACCAGCTCCCTCTTTGATGGACAGGGATGCAGATGGTTTTCCTCTCCCCCAGCTTTTATTTCCTGGGCCAAAGATCTGGGGAGTTATGGTCTCTCCTCATCTTTGCACCTGCTCCAGCTGAGTTCCTGTTCCTCCCAGATGGACTTCGAGGCTTTTGCACAGCAATCCCAGACAGGGCTCACCACCATCTCAAGTCACCACACACACTCCCTTGGATGTCTCTTGTTGTAGACACCAGATTTCATTTGGTTTCATTGCTATCATATCAGTGACAGACTTGTAAAACCACATCCTTTCTCGCCTCTCTGCCTGCAAGGCTCCCAGCTTAGCCTAAAATTCCCTACCAGTTCCTTACAACAGCCATACTCAGCCCCTCTTCCCTCCTCCAGTGGAAGAAAACCCAGATAAACTCCACTGATTGCAGTCTCTTTATCAAGACCATCAGTTACCTCACTGCCAGGGTGAGATGTGATTAATCCAGCAAGATACAAGGCTGGTAAACTCGCGGTGTGTCTCCTTCCATTTTCAGTTACCTCTCTGAACCAATGAATCCCTCTCTCCAAAGCTGTTCCACTAAGTGTACCACTGATGTCAGACTGGCAGCCCATCTGGACCACGTTTCCACCTTCTCAGAAAAAAACCTGTGACACCTTCCAGCTTCAGCAGGTTTCTCAAAAATCCTAGTTACATGTACTTGTGATTTCCAAGTGCCAGTTTGTTCAGAAATACAAATGGTTCACTCCTCAGTTTTAATGCTCTATAATTTTTCCCCCTAAAGACAATAATTCCTCACCCTCATAACCCCACAAACACCCAAAACACCAAACACCCAAAAAGCAACAGCAACATTGTCATGGAAAACCAGACCACTGAGCTGATCTGGTCCACCCAGACTGTCTCACTCTCCCCACGCAGTTGTCCCATTTTGTTCTCAGTCCTTCCAGCAGGGCTGAGGAATTCCTGTTTTATTTCACAAGTCTGAGCTCAGACACTGTGAAATCTCACCCTTCACTCCTGCCTGCCAAGACGTCTGTCTTTGTTTTCTTCTGGGCTCTTCATTTACTCCTAGCACCTATTTGGAGATGGGAATTTATCCCAGCCACGCCTGTAAGTATTTTTACTTCTCTTAGGAATAAAAGTTCTGGCCAGGTCTTAAAACTCCCAGGCTTTGAATCTTTCCCTCTTATGCACGCTCTCTTACTGTTTCTTGTAATCTCTCTGCATTTTCCCTTCTGAACATGAGAATCCTCTTTCCAGCCCTACCTGGGTTTTATTTGTTGCTCAGCTGAAGCTCAAATGAACCCACAGCCCAAGGGTCCATCCTCTGATGAGCACTTCCATAAAATCCTCATCCCTTCCCTAGCCCTTCAGCATTTAATCTCTCAATCCCATGGCTGCTTCCAGAGGAAATCAATGGCTCTTCCACCTGGGGAACAGCCAAGGGACACAGTTATCACAAGCATTTGCTCTCCAGTCTCTCATACACTTCGTCAACATCAGAAGTGGGTTTGCCAGAAGAGATACTAATGAAGGGCTCTTGGTCTGCTCCTGGCTGTATCCCCCTCTTCTTCTGAACCTGATCTAGGGAAAATGTCCCTGTTCATTGCAGAGGGTTGGACCACAAGACCTTTAAAAAGTCCCTTCCAACTCAAACTATCCCATGATTCTATATGGCTTGCAAGCCCTTGAGCTCTGAGCACCTTCTTCCAGCCCCATTCCAACCTCAGACCAGTGAAGGGTCATCCTAAACTTCTGACTATGACTCACAGAAAGTGTGTAAATGCGGACCAACAAAGCCAGGAAAAACCCAGTATTTCAATTAAGGGCAAAGAGCTGCTTTTGCAGCTGCTTCATTGCTCTTGTCACAAGGAATATCAGCATCAGCTCAGGGCAGCCCAGCCAGGGCGGCCGCAGGGGGAACAGGTTGCAGTTCTGTCACTTTTATGCACAATTTTACACGACAGGACTGATTGGGAAGATGGCAGGGATAGAAACGCTCTCACCTCCCACAGCCACCTCTCTACGATAAATAGGGCAATGAGGAGACACCCTCCTGGGGAGGCTGAAGGGCAATTTTTAAGCCAGTAAAAAAACCCCAAGATTTTATAGAGATGCAATTCCAAACATCAGATTTGCTAACATACATGCTGCTTTTTCCTCAGTCATCAGCGAAACAGTGATTTACACCAACATGGCAACTGTGGCCGAAGCAACTCAGCCAATCTCTAAACACTGTATTTAACTGAAAATCCCCAAACCATTACATTTTCCTTGCAGCAGACCCCATCCTCCAGCTGGTACGTGTCACACGAGCCACTCCATTACAAAATAACCTCTAATTTAAGAAAGCCCTAACTAAGCTTCATGAGGGGCTGTGGGAGACAGCAAGTAGCATAACTAATTCTGAAGCCTCCAGAAACTTTCCACCAATTAGGTGGAGCAGGTCTGGCTCCCCCAGCTCCTTTCATAACTGCAATCTGCCACACATCCCCTTCCCCAGGTGCTTGGGACTTGCCACATCCATTTACACTCTCAGTGCCACGGATGTGTGGTAGGAATAGCTCTAAGAGCAGGACCAGTGTCTCTGAGCAGAGCATCTCTCCATTTACCCCTCTTATCCTCCCTAAACACTTCATAACCGCTGATTTTAATATTCCAGTCATGCAAATCCAGGCTGCACCTCTGAGATGGCAGGGGGGGATTTTTTATTTTTTTCCCTTTCCTCCTTATTTAAACATTTTTTATTCAAGCTTTCATCATTTGCCAGTTAAGTCAACTAATTTTCTACTAAACCCAATTTCACTCATGGTTGGAGTGCAATTTCCCTGATTTTTCCTCGTGCCATGTACTATTAATGGCGCTTGAAATTACGCAAATAAAATTGATGAGCGCAAATGCCGCTTCCTCAGCCGGCACAGCCCAGAGACCTGTTTTGGAAGTCACTTGATCCCAGCTCCTGGAGAAACCTCCCCTCCCAGACCAGCCAAGCGTGGTGACCAGCTCAGGCCACGGCTCAGCACCTCCAGAGCCCCAGATGGTGATCCAGTGGCTCGTTCCATCCCGGATTAGCGCATCGCTCCTCTTTGGGCGGGCGCAGCCGAGGCAGCTTCAATCCAGTGGATGCAAGAGCCGAGCTCGCCTCACCGCCAGCTGCCTCCACCAGCTGTGCCTACTCCAGAATAAATCTACAGCAGCTTCTTGTCCTGCTATTTTCCTCTTCTAGGTACTTTAATCAAACCAGGGGACCGTTCCCTCCCCGGGCGCGGTGCAGGCGCTCAGAAATCAGATGACTGCGGGGTTATCTTTACATCCCATTGACCTATTTTCAAATTAACCCAACGTTCTTTCATGCTTTATCACTCCTGGCGCTGCAAAGTCCAGCACTAAATGGATCTCGTGGGCATCTCCGGGCAGCCTGGGCCAATATCCTCTATTATATTTAATTGCATCTCCTCTGCCCGCATCTGCTGCCATCAGCAAGGCAGACGGGGGGGAATGGAGGAGAGCTCCTGCCCTCGCTGCTCACTCACCTTCTCCATGTCTGCAAGAGCCCAGCAAGCACAGGGCTGTTATCCAGGGGTGAAAAGTGCCAGAGCTGAGCCTGAGCAGTTCATGGGAGTCTGTGACAACCCCATCACAACCAATTTAAAGTGCAAATCTAAGCCTACAAGATGAACATCCTGCTGCCTGCCCTCTGCTCCCAGCTCTTCCCCCTGCTAGAACGAACACTTGCTAGAAGCAAGGATTTTCAAGCAATTTCAGCATGATTTTTAAGGCACCTGTAATGGTTTCACCTTTGCAAGGTGTGTCTGGACTGGTTCTCTGGCCCATCATTGATCTTGTATGACACAGCCCTACCCATCTGTGAAGGGGGGGGTAGTTCACGAATCCATTTCTTTATTTCCAAGGCCTGGAGATGCACAGGAGGGTGCCAGAGCAAACATTTTTTTGTTTCTGGTCAGAGATTCAGCAAATAATGAAGAAACTTCCCAGAAAAGGAGAAATAAACACTTGGGCTCCTTCAGAGAGCTGCAGAACTGAACAGTCAGATGCTCGTGGTGCCTGAGCAGACCCTGCGACAGACAGGCTGTTTCCTGCTGTCCCAGCTGCTTCACAGCTAAAGAAAAGGAAGAAATTCTTCCCTGTGAGGGTGTTGAGGCACTGGCACAAGTTTCCCAGAGAAGCTGTGGCTGCCCCATCCCTGGAAGCGTCAAGGACAGGTTGGACTGGGCTAGGGGAAACCTGGGCTAGTGGAAGCTGTCCCTGCCCAAGGCAGGAGGGTGGAAAGAGATGAGCTTCAGGGTCCCTTCCAGCCCACCAGATATATCTGCTGGAAACGTGTCCTGATTAAATTACAGAGTGGAAAAGCCAAGGAAGCTCAGACACACAGTGTTGTGCCCAGAGCCTGCGTAACCTCTCGGTTCAGTCTTCATCATCCCTGTCTTTGCAAGGGTTTGCACTGTCAAGTACCCACAATCATGAGCACCATCTTCAGCTCCCCCTGAGCCCTGTAACCAAACACCCAGCCTTTCCAAAGCCCACAACAGCCCTTACACAGCAAGAACATCAATGCCTGGCCAGAAAAAGAACAACCCAGTAGCCCCATCAGCTTCCAGAAACACTCGCTCTCAAGTACCAGGAGCACCTGATGCTACTCTAAAGGCTGAAGGTTCCTGCCCACTGGTGCAGAGCTGATGAATCCCACAGCCATGCCACACAGCCCCACCAGGATCACATGCAATTGGTCACTTCTGGCTGTTTCCACAAGCAATTCCTGTCTCTCCCACACAACAGCAGGGCTGTGTTTGCCAGCTGGCGAGGGGAGGTGAGGCCGGGAGCCTGGGCACGGCGCAGGTTTTCACGCGAGCAGATGCAAGACAGAAAGATGGCTTTTATCTGCCAGGAAATAATTAGAAATGTATTTGCCTGGACATCGTGTTTCCATCTGAATGGCTCTTTCTGCAGCATGAACACACCTCGGTGAGCGTGGAGAGTGCAGAAAATGGGAGCTCTAACTGTGTGCCAGGCGCAGGGGTGGCAGCGGGAGCTGAGCTTGGTACCAGCGTGGGGCCAGTCCTGGTGCAACCCAGACACACCAGCCCAGCACAGGGAGGGTGGCTCGTCACCCAGGACACACACTGGCCACAGCTACTGCTGGGCAGGGAAAGGGCTGCCAGCACAGGATAAAAGCATGTGCTGAAAATCAAGTACCTTGCCAGGGAAGGTATTACGAGTCCAGAACTCGACACAGGAGCAATTAAGCTCCAGGAACACTTTGTAAAGCCCTGACCCCACAAGGCATCAAATCCCATTTTCTCCGACTTTCTGTCGTGCCTTATGAGCAGTTAATTTCAAGGGGACCATTGCAGAAAGCACCTTTCAGCGTCATTGAGATCAGCACTCCCGTGGTTTCAGCAGCACCACAGCCCTGTCTCCCTCCAAGCCTCTCCTTTAGTCCCACAAAAGCAGCTGGAGATGCTAAGACGTCCACTGTCACGACCTAAGGATGGGAGTAGGAGCTGGAGGTCCCAGCACTGCCTGTGATGATGCCCCCTCTCCTGGGGACAAAGGCTGAGCACATGCTTCATGCCTGACCCCACGGCATGGGTGCTCCAGAGGAGAAGCCTCGGCTTACTGCAGCTTTTGTGCTGGCACAGCCATTGCTCGAAAGTGCTGCTTGTAATTTTCCAACATCTACTCATGAGCTGCCTCATTATCAACCCAGCTCAGGGCTTTCAGGCACTTCCCACTCCACCCCTACCAAGCAGCACACACAAATGCCGGCCTCGATTCTCACCTCCCTGCAAGCACTTCTGAGCTACCAACACAAGACAAGGTGTCTTCAGCAAGAATAAAGTGTTTGCATTCAGATTCCGGATGTTTCTTCCCTCCCTGCTTCGAGACAGGACTCAGAATGCTGCTGGCTCCCAACCCAGCACAAATCTCAGATGGAAAACAGCTCCTGGCTCCCTGTTCCACCTCAGCGGTTTGCTTTCCTCCCAGGGAGCTGCACAAAGAGCCACAGAACAGTTTGGGTTGGAAGGGACCAGATAACCCTGTGTTTCACCCCTTGCCCCTCAAGATGCATCAAAAGCACTTCATAAATTCACTGAGAAATGCAAAAGAGGACAAATACCTGAACTTAGTTCAGCTACAGGAGAAAAATTAGCCCCAGGTAGGACACAGAAGAATTCACAGATCTTTAAGGCCCAGTCACACTCATAGCCTATTTTCATCCCCAGACCTCCATCACCAGTTTTTCTGACCAGGGCCTCCTCATCTGCCCAATCCCCAGCATTCCAGACCCAGTCCTGACCACCCCCCTCCAGGCACTGCTGCATTGCAATCAATACAGATGCTAATAATGAACAGCTCTCAGATAACCGCTGGCTGAAGTGTATGCAGGCAAAACCTTCCAGCGATCCCTTGCCAATGATCAATACTCACAGAAAAAAAATCAGCTCAGAAATGTGAACAGACGAAAAAACAAACCAGCAGAGAGGTTAATCCATGCTGAATAATTTATGAGAGCCAGTGAAGGCTGTGCTGGGCAGGAGCAGCTACAGCTCCCAGCCATGAAAGGATCAGGAGTTGCCAAAGGAAAAATACACAGAAAGTGGATTCAACATTTCACACTGCTGGAGCAAAATATCCCTGAGCCCATCTCAGCACTGGTGCCTGCACTGCTACAAGCTCAGCAAGAGACACCTGGGATGGGAGAGGACAAATTCAGCCCCAGCCTACAGCAAGGCAAAACTCCAGCCCCTTGAGCATCAAATAAGCCCTGCCAAAAGCTGTGGCTACAGGTAAAGTCCCCTCTGGGCTTTAACAAAGAGCCAAAGATTAACTACTAGCATGACTCAGGATTAATTACACATGTTCTGCTAAGCCTCCCACTCGCTCCTGGTCAGGCAAAAGCTTTCCCCAACACTCCTTAGAGCCATGAGCCTGAGAGCAGGGATGTTGCTGAGAGATCTGCAGGCACTGAGCAGGATTGCTGGCACCACTCAGTCCTCCCCTTGGGCAGCACCTCTGCCCCCCTTCTGACACCCACATTAACCCATCTCTTGGTGGGCTGCAGGAGGGTCCCAGTGAGTGCTGGGCCCAGTCTTCAAAGGGGCAGAGGGGACATGGCTACAGCCCCAGGTCCTGCCTCCACTGGCCCCAGCCCCATCAACATGAAAGTGGGCACTTAACATGGGTGTCCAGCATTTATAATGTTATCAAAGCCAGGTACAGCACATGCTCTTGGGGAGGTGGGGACACAGTTTCTATCACTGGGACACGGAGAAGGGTGAAATGTGCGGTCCCAGCCCAGCTCGCTCACTTCCCATCTCAGCTACAAAAAGAGACAGAGCTGCCTTTCCCAGGCATCCCAGGGGACACATCCAAACCCACGTCAGAAGAGATCTCATCACTGCCAACTGACGTTGAAGCTCCACACTTCTGAGAAAAGCAAAATACTACAGGCAGCAACGCAGCTCTCCAGTCACTCACAGAGGGAACTGGGCGCTGCGAAACCGCCTGTAAGACTCACCAGCTCCTTCCCCTCCTTCAACAACCACCACGAGGCTCTTCATCAAAAAACCACAAACAAGAGCCACGCAACAACAACACAACCCTCCCAGCCATTAACTTCTTTCATCCCTGAGTGCACGGGTATTATTTAGCACATCAGCTGAGCTCAGCACACCTCGCACATCGCTGTGACGCGGGCACGCCTCTTTGAGGAGCTGCTGCCTCTTGCATTAAGACCAGGATTATTTTTTGGAGTTAATTAGTCGGGAGCTAATTCCATTCATTAATTCTGAGTGCCACAGGGGCTGGGTTGGGTTTCTTTTTTTGCTGTTTTTTTGTGTTTTTTTTCAGGATTGTTGGTTTTCTTCACTCCCTTTTCAGCACGGCTCATCATGTGGCCAATGCTGGTTTAGCATGTCCCAGAGCCTGGCCAGTCCCTGAGGCAGCTTCAGGCTCTTCTTGACTTATAACCCATCTAATTTGCATTTTCTCTGGCACTTGCCCTCCACTCAGGATGACAAGAAAACCTTGTGAGGCTACAGGAGGCAGCAGTGTCAGCCTGCTAATACCAAAACTGCATCAGCAGAGAGGAAGGTGGCATGTGGTTCGCTTCTCCCTCCTACTTTTTCCATCTAATATTGGTCCCTCTTGGAGACTCTCACGCTGCATCGCCCCATGTCCCACGTCACAAAAAGCCCATCCCTCTGTGGGAAGTGCCTCCAGCAGCAGTAAATTCCCCTGCAGGTCCCCAGGCCACCCCCAGTACCTCCTGAGGAGGAACTCCCTGGGAGCTGCCACCCCCCTGCAAGGGATGCAGGTTCTATTTGGCAGCCACACCAGCTGCTTGCCTTGTGGCAGAGCAGGAAGGGAGGGAGGGAAAGAAAGGAAGAAAGGAAGGAAGGAAGAGAGCACAGTCACTGCTCAAACAACACCAGCAAAGCCATGGGGGTTGAGTGCAGCCATGTACAGTGGGAAGAGCCAGCCACTGCAGGACACCTGCATCCTGCAGCCACAGGGCCAGCAACCGCACAGAGAGCATCCCTGGGGAATGATGGGCGAGAGGGAGCCTTTCCCATGCCCAGCTCTAGGCAGGTGTCAGGAGACAGGATGCCAGGAAGGCAGCAGACAGGATGCTGTGTGCTGGCAGCAGGGGATCATTCCGCTCACATCCAGTGCCAGGACCAAAGTGCCTTCCTGAGACATGTCCACAGCAGCCCCATGCAAAGTGTCACCAGTACAGCACCAGCACTGCCTGAGATTCAAGTCAGGGAAAAGCCACATGCAACCTGTTCTGACCTCGTGCTTTCACACCAGACCACGAGGCAACCCACACACATGCAGGGGGCAGACCCTCTTGGGGGGGCCCAAGCACCCACAGAACCCAGCACCCACCTCTGCAGCTCCTTCAGGGAGACTGTGACCCTCAGGCTGTGTCCCAGGAGGAAGAGGGCAGCCAGGATGTCAGCCCACTGCACCATCTCGCCCAGCGGGCCCCCCTTCAGCACCCGTGGGCTGAAAACATCCCCCGACTCCTCTGTCAGGAAGCCAATGTGGATCAAAATCTGGAGAAACAAGGAGAGGGGTCAGCACCTGAGAAAGAGACAATTTGAGCTTTCCAGTTCAAAATTACTTTTGGCTCTTGAGTCCCTCCAGGTCCTTTGCACACTGTAATTACACAGGGAAATCAGTCAGGGATGAAGGCAAGTGCTCTGTGCCCAATTAGCAAAGACCAAATGGCCAGAGTTTGCCAGCTCCCCTTGTCTGGTGCTCTGTGTCCTGGGACCAGGCTCACATTCCCGATTTACACCACAGCCTGAACCACAGACTGGAGGGAGATGTCCCAGCACACAGGGACCGAAGGGAAGGGCACCACAAATGCACCAAGGGGAGCACCAGCAACCTCAGCACGTCCTCGGAGGAGACGTGCCAGGCTCCCGCCCCCTGTTGATGGCTGGCTGCCAGCTGGACACTGTCTCCCACCCACCAGGACCCAACACCAAAATCCACCCCATTGTTCAGCCGCCCCAGTCCTGCCACATCCCGAATTCATGTGGAGCCGCGTCCAGAGGCAACAGACCGACCCCGCAGCCCCGCGTGCTTCCATAAACGAATTTTCCTTCCAGCTCATTCACATCCCAGCTGTCTCCACTTCTCCGTGCTCCCGAGGGCTCAGCTTTCCCATCTCCACACCACAAACCCCCCGCTGTGCGATTTGCCCGTACGTGTTTCTGGTCCCGCTGCCGCCCCTTCAGCTTCTGCTCGAGGCGCCGGGCCGCCCGCAGCCACTGCTGGGCCAAGTGCCGGATCCTCTTCTTCATGAAGCTGAGCGACTCCTTGCCCGTGCCAATCAGGTCCAGGAGGTGAGCCAGGTCGCTCCGGAGAGCTGCCTAGGAAAGGAACACGCTCTGCATCGGGAGTGTAGGGAAAGCGGCCGCGAGAGGAGCCCCCGGGCCGCCCCAGGGGCTGCGGGAGGTTCGTCCGTCGCAGCTCGGGTGCTGCGGGTCCTTCCTGCGTGGACAGCACTCCCCAGAGCCACCACAGCCCCTCCACTTCATGCACCAAATCCCAAAGGCCTCACTGCACCCAGAGCAACCACCTCATAATATCCCAGATTCCTCAGTAGAGGAAAGACGTGGGCATGTTGGGGTGGGTCTAGAGGAGGACACAGAAATGAGGACAAGCTGAGAGAGTTGGGGTTGTTCAGCCTGGAAAAGAGAAGGGTCCAGGAAGACCTTCTTGAGCCTTTTCAATACCTGAAGGGGGGCTTGTAAGAAAGACGGGGACAAACTTTTTAGCAGGGCCTACTGTGACAGGACAAGGGGGTGGTGGCTTTAAACTAAATGAGGGTCAATTCAGACTAGATTTACAGAAGACATTTTTTATAATGAGGGTGATAAAACACTGGCACAAGTTTACCAGAGAGGCGGTAGATGTCCCATCCCTGAAAACATTCAAGGCCAAGTTGGACAGGCCTTGGAGCAACCTGGCCTAGTGGAAAGTGTTCCTGCCCATGGCAGAGGGTTGGACTAAATGACCTTTAGAGGTCCCATCCAACCCCAACCATCCTGTGATCCCATAAAAACCCACAAGAGGCATCGTGCCCCTGCTGACACTGCTGCTCTGGGAACATCTATTTCCAGCTGATGTCTCCCCCCAGACCCCCCCAGAGGGGCAGAACACAGGCTGTCCCCACCTTACCTGCACGGGGGGCCGCGGCGGGGGCGAAGGCGCAGCCACCGTCCGGTTTCTCCAGGGCAGGGGAGGGCAGAACCACTCGACCTCGCTGAGGTAGATGAGGAACGAGCACTCGGTGCCGTCCACGCCAAAAAACGCATAGCAGGGGTCAGAGGTCCACCTAGCCCTCATCCACTGCAAGGGAGCAAAGAAACACGTGGGGCTCGTGCTGTGGTCAGGAGGGGATGTAGCAGCCCTGCCAGCTGGCCCTGCTGTGGGAAACCTCTGTTCTCCATCCCCTTTACCTGGGAGATGGAAATGAAGGGCAGAGAGGGGAAAAAAGGCTGCGAACCCAGCACCTGTCTCAGTGTCAGTGTTGACCCACCTGGTGCCTCCACAGCACACAGGGCAGAGGAACAGCCAGAAGGGTTTGCTGGGGGCTCCCTGGGTTTCTAGCACTGATTGCAGCACCAACACGTGCCTTCCCTGTGGGCACAGCCATTAATCCCCAGGAAATAATACACCACAGGGATTTCTTCCCGCTGGCTTAGCCAGGGAGCAAGAGGAGCTGCTGATTTCATTGCCCTGGGCACAGCGGGGCACAGAGACAGATCTGCTGGCAGTCCCCAAGGATGATTTCACATGGAGGAGAAGAACCAGAGACCAGAGCAGTGATTTATCATCCCCCACCATGGCTCTTGCCAGCCCTTTCCTAATTCAACTACAAAAACAAATCTACTCAGAGACAGGTCGCTGCGCCCAATATGTAAAGCACAGCAATCACCAGGAGAGGAGATGGGATTACAGCCTTCCAGAATTACATTACATTCTGAATTTACTCAAATTGTGGAAGGAGAGGATGCCTAGCACCAGGGGAAGAGAAAAATACAGCCCCCCTATATCATTTTCATATACCCTTCAACATCTTTTCAGCGAGACTCAGCCCTGCAGAAGGCTGAGCTTGAAGCAGGAGGTTGGGAAGGGGAGGGAAAAGGGAGATGGTTTTTAATTAGTTCATGTAAATATGCTCTCTGACAAATTCATCATGGTCTGGGCCAAATGCCAGGCTGCATTCAGGTGTAAAGAGCAGGTTGGGTCAGGCAGGACATCCTACTTGAGATGGAGGTCCTGGCCACCTGAACGAGATGCTGCTCTGTGCAGTGCTGAGGTTATTCCCCAGACACCAGGGAATGTTCCAGGTATTTAGAGACGGTGTGACAGTGCTTCCTCCTCGCTGTGCTTCTGGCCTTAAACACAGAAACTCCAGGCAGGGAGGGCTACAGGTAGAGGTGGTCTCACAGAACTAATTCTGCTGCTGCCTGAACACCTCTGGATACTCCGTGGCCTCAGTGCTTTGCTTTTCTGCATCTTTAGCTCTGCTCCTCCTCCTGCACCTTTACCACATTAAAGTAACCAGTTTTATTCTGGAAAGCATCCCATTTCCCACTGCCCTTCCCAGTTTAACCCCAAGGGTTGTTGCTTTATGCCCTTCCCAGCAGCTTCTATTCCAGGTCAAGACCCTCTCCCGGACACAGAACACTCACCTCCACCTTCCCAGCACAGTCAGGGTACTTGGGGTCCCTGGGCACCTCACACTGGTCCCTCCTGCCTTCCATCACTGCAGAGAGACAAATTGGGCATGGGGAGAGCTGGGATGTACCAGTGGGGCAGACAGAAATGCTGTGAGAGGAGGGGATGGGATGGGGTGGGTCTGGCAGCCCCCAAGCATGTTCATCAGCACCGCAGATGCCAGCCCCATCCCACTGAGTGGAGCAGGACACCACGATATGAAGCATCTTCCCCAAAATCAGGGAGGAAACAGAGGAAATACACCCTGCTTCCATGCTGAGAGAGTGTTCCCCTTTCCTAAATCTCAGCAGGTCCATTTATAGCACCTCCCTGCTGCCCTCAGCCTGGTCCAGACCCCAGGTCCCACCTATCCTGTAAGCAGGATCAAAGGATGCATTCAACAGCCTTTATGCTGTAAACTTGCAATAAAAATTGTCCTGCTGAGCTGTTGAAAGAAGACTCAGCCCCCAGGGTCAGCTCCAGAATAAGGCATAAAGTGGCTAAAAAGGTAATAGGATCTTTTCTCCCTCTGTGGTTGGGTTAATAAAAGCTCCCACCCCTCCTACAAGACCCTCCTTTGCCCATAACTGAAAAGGCTTGAGGTGGAAGAGGCAATGGAAAGATCTTCTACCTAAACCCCAGGAACCGTACAGCAACGTGGAGAAACATCTGGAGAACCCAGCTGCCCTCCCAGCGGTGCCAGAGTGGGATGGGAATTCTCCTGGTGCCAAGTCCCATCAGTCTCTGGGAGTTTGGATCCAAACCACCACATTTTTCTGCCCAGGTGTCTGTGCTGGCACTGCTCCTCATCTTTAATTTTGCGTTTAATTCCGTGGCATTTCTACCTGACAGCCATTCAGATTCGTCACCACTCCTCCCCCTTGTAGGCACGAGCTTCCCAAGGAAGCTAAACCTCAGATACCTGCATCCATTCCTAGCATTGTTACCAAATTTTTCATGGTAGGCTTGGCTGGATCTTCCTGTTCCAGCAGCAAAACACATAAGAGGTTTGGAGCACTGGGAGGAGCCCCAGGGGCACTCACCTTTGCTGTTGAGGAGGCTGTTCCGGAGGATCTGATCCACTTTTATTGCGATGTCCGAGACATTCTGAGCTATAGCCTGGATCCTCTCCATCAACCCTGCTGCTGGTTGCAACCTGGGGAGGAAAACAAACTGACCCTGAAAATTTAATGGTTCACACTGGTGACACTCAGAGCAAAATTCAAGCCCTTGGAAGCTGCCAGCAGGCTGAACTCAGCTCCAGGATGCAACACAGGAACTCCTGGTCCAGCATATAACAGGCAAAGAAGTCACTCTGCCTTCCAAGAGGTTTGATTTAAAATGTATGTAAATCAGCATTTATATATAAACTGTGCCACTCTTCACGGCGTGCTGATAAACACGGATGCGCCCGTGCATTTTATGTGGGGGAATGTTAAACAGGCTGGGAAAAAAACCTGGTTTTCGTATTTCAGATGAGCTGTGTTTGAAAACCCTCTGCTGTTATTATTGGCTTTGCAGTGCACGTAGGAAGCCGTGGTGGGGGAAAAAAAAAGGAAAGGAGAAAAAGAATGAAAGTACAGAGGAGAGAAGGTAAAACCGAGGAGGGCTGAGTAAGCTCATGGGCCTGGAGCAGACTCATGCAAAACACACGGGACACATGGATGGCCTGAGCCAGCCCAACCACCAAATTTGGGGGGGGCAGTTTTTTCTCCCAGGTAACAAGAACTAGGACAAGAGGAAGCAGCCTCAAGTTGCACCAGGGGAGGTTTGGATTGGATATCAGGAAAAATCTCTTCACTGAAAGCGTGGTCAGGCACCAGAACAGGCTGCCAAAGGAAGCGGAGGAATCACCGTCCAGGGAAGCCCAAAAACATATAAATGTGTTTAGGGACCTGGTTTAATGGTGGGCTTGGTAGTGCTGGGTTAATGGTTGAACTTGATAATATGAGAGGTCTTTTCCAACCTTAATGATTCCATGATTCAGGGGAGCGGATTTCCAGGAGCCCATCAAGGAGCAAGGGCAGGGACAGGGTGTCAGGGCAGCACAGGAGGACCTGGGGCTGAGCTGGGGATCACAGCCCAAGCAAAGCCCACAGACACCTTGTGATCAGATGCCACCAGTTTGAACAGCTGCACATGCCTCTATGGAATCAAACCTGGCAGTCAATACCGTCCTTGGTAAACAGCCCCATTAAACTCATCCACATAACACACCATGTAGACTGAACTACAGAGTGCTGTGAAGAGGCTGGGTGGGAATTAAAACCTGGTGTAACTTGCAAAAGGGCAAAGAGAACTCGATCCATCAGCAGTGGTGTCCTGCTAGGCTCGACAAGGAGTGAGCTCTCCTGCCACTTCCATCACAAACAGCCACCCCGTCTCGACAAGCGTGGTTATCACAGTAAATAATTTCCCCTCCTGCAGCATTTGGGTCGTAAGTTTTCCCTCCTGTTGCTGCCAAGATCATTATAATACAAGGAAGCGTCGTTTGCAGTGAGCAAAACCAAAAGGGCTACCTTGAATACTCGTGGCACAGAAAATATGTGCTGATGTCAGGTCCTCCGTGGTGGAGTTTTATGTTTGTTCTCCAGCAGATCAGTGAACCCGAAGGCTGGGATTTAAAGTACCTCTGTCCTCAAGGCTAAAAAAATCCCGGTTTTATGAACCGATGCTGCTTCGGTTGTTGATTTAAAGTCCATTTGCCAGCAGCGAGCAGCCCACATTTTTCCTCCTGGCGTGGTTTACGACCATCAATATTCAGGCTGCACAACTCCACAGGGAGCCACCCATCTTGGGCTTTTAAGAAATAATAATTAAATGCAGAGGGCACCATTGCCCCCGAGTCATTCCCAACCTTTGCAGAGAATAAACCCCAGGTATCCCGCTGTAACCACTGCAGCAGGCAGGTTGCTCCCGAGGCCCTGGGAAAATATGGGCACAAAAATAACCTGTGAGAAGCTCTGCTTGTCAGCACGGCTCTGAGGAGACAAAATTATCTGGCTCTGAGGGTAGTGTGGATCAGCCAGGCCTGAAAGCTTGCAAACCCCCATTTCTGCAACCCTTTTGCCACCGGCAAGCAGCTTGTCAGACCCTGCAAGTGATGCAAAGGCACTCGGTAAACAGCTGGGAAGGGCAATTTAGGAGCAAACATTGCACGGATGCAGCGAATTTAGAGCCAGTGAGCCCAAACTCCTGCTTCCAACAGGAGAGGGATGCTGGTCTGGTGAAGATGTTCCCCAGGTTTCTCTAACGCTTATGGCAATGAGAGGGTACGACCATAGGCATGGCAGCGCTGCTCCCACACTTCAGAGCACCCAGATTAGCCCACAGTCCAGCTCCTGCCTCTTCCCAGAAGCTATCCGAGCTCTGACTTGTGTCCAAACCTGCTCCCCAACGCTCAAGTAATTAGGTGAACCTCAAAAGTCAAGAGCAACCTTGGTCCTCACCTCCTCACCTCAGCTCAGCCAGGGCTGAGCACTGGGCACCCACAAACACACTCAAACAAAAATCAGGACCATTATCCTAAATAAATGGCTTTCTTCCAGGCTCAGCCTCACAGCCAGAGCTCTGGTGCTGGTTTCCACTGGGTGATGGATCTGGCCTAGCATTTATGACAGCTTGCCCAGCTCTTGTAAAGCTACAGATGCTGCCCAAACACAAAGATTTCACCTCAGAGCCCTTAGATGTAAAATGTACGCCTGAGCATCACAGTCGGCACCTCCAGTTCTCCCAAACAAGACAATTGCTTTGCACAGGCTCTGCAGGGCTTTCCCCAGAAAACACAGAGAGTTACTGCACAGTGACTGAAAAAAATCCATCACGGCTCTTGGCATGCAATTAAAGAAGGTGGAGAAAGGCAGAAGATATCCCTTCAAAATCTCCCAGCGCTTGCACGCTCATCACCTTGCCAAACTTGCTCTGCCCAAACCCCCGCGACTTCGAGCGAGGGATTTCACGCTTGGGGTGAAGAGCTCCCACGTCAGGAGCACTGACAGGCCTGGTGCTTGTACCTGCTGGGTAACAAGGCCATCGCTGGAGCAGCAAATTTCGTGTAACGGAGTGAGGAGGTGACGGGCAGGTTAAGCGTAAGTTACATCACCCATGAGCACAGCGATTTGTCAGCCGGGCAGAGGACAAGGAAACGAGACACCGAAAGCAAAATCTCAAACGTAAAAAGGTTTCCCCGTGCCTCGTAGGAACTTGATGCCTCACTCTGAGTAACTGGAGACAGTGGGAAGGACGAGAAAAGTGGTTTATTCTGCTCAGTCACAGCTAAGCAGAGGGGAAATATCCCAGCAGGTGGTTCCAACCAAGCACGGCCAGCGGAAAGAACTCCTCACTTCCAGCACCACCACTGCCCAGGGAGTAGATTTTTTGCCTTTTTTCTCCCCCCCTCTTGCTTTTTAAATTCTTTCACAGCAACACTTTAAATGCCACCAAAAGGCGCTGGCGCTGTGCCAGCTGTTGGAACTACACTGAATCACTACGGCTTTTCTAGAACAATTTTTTACCTGGGACCTTAAAACCGTTTACTACAGCAAATACAGTACTTTTACTCCTAACCATCAATATTGATTTCGTCTTTATTATTTTCGGATTTATATTTCCCCGCCTCGATTAAGATTCAGAGCACACTGTGCCTTATAATGGTCTGTATACAGTATTCATCTCGTTTCAAAAACTGCTATTAAGATGTATCTTTCCCCACTGGCAGATCATTTGCCATATAATACAGCCGGAGGTTGAGTTTTCCTCCACTTTTTTATGCATTAATTTGGTTGCCTTCACTTTGTCTCTTGTCCCCAACCACACAGCACCAGCTCGGATTCAGCCTGTTTATCCCCTTACAAGCCACTGTATTTTTATTGCCTTTTATAAAAGTGGCATTATGAAAAGATGAATCTCTTTCTATTTGTGTGTTGTCTTCATAATACAAGCCCTAAACATATTTGCTTGCTCATCCGATATTTCTCGCTATTAACTGGTGAAAGCCACGGCTTTGGGAAGGCCAATACAGATGGAGAAAAGCAGATGTTCTGAAGATAATACGTCAACAAATTCAACATTCACACAGAGCAGTTTACCACAGGATTTCAACTTGCTCGTTACAAGGTCTGCACTGCCATTTACCTCTCTAAATGCGTTAAATTTTTTTGCCCATCCATTCATCCATGCAGATGGCATGAGCTCAGACTCATCCAACAGCCTGTGGGGGACAAGCCGAGGAAAAGTCACAGGGATGTGGGGAAAAGCCCTCACAAGTGCTGGATAACTAAAAAAAGTGATTTAAATCTCCAAGAAGATAGACAAATTAAGAGCTTTTCTCCCCTAGGTTTACTCTTCACAGGTAGCTCCAGCCAGTCAGCTGGATGAAAAATTAAAAGTGAAATTAAAATATTTGTAAAAAGTCAGAGAAAAGTGTTGGTTTCCAGTGTAATTTCTGGGGTCTCTGTATAATGCAATGTTTTCCAGCTCAGGGCTGAGTTAAACAGCTCCATTTCCCCTCCACAAACACCTGAAAAAGGACCTGAGTTCACTCTGGCCATGTTTGTGCTCACAGGGAAAATATCCCAGAGAAGCGGATTTGGGATGGGAGCATTCCTTGGAAACTCATTTAAAGCAAATACCAGATGATGCATAGGCAGAGCCCTGGCTGAACTGCTCCAACACCAAGTTCCATAATAAATCACTTAATAAATACCAGAGCGTTTAACTCACTGAAGTACTTCCATTTATTCTCATTTCAGCTGATTGTGGGTGATGTTTCTCACACAAATACTTTCTCAGAGAACCAGACCAGAGCTAACCCAAAGCCCACAGCTGCACATCCCAGGGGAGGACACTGACATTCTAGAGAGCTGGCAATAAATTCTGTGGAAAAAAAATGATGAAAACCAACTTTCCAAGCAAACCCTGCAGCTCAACAACACAGAGAGAAATCGTCAGCAAAAGTATAACCAATATAATTAGCTAAAATATTTTATGAATGTTACAAAGTGATCACAGATCCTTCCCAGGTAGAACACAAAGCTGAAGCCACAAGCCCAAATCTTCGTTTTCCTTCTGACTCCCAGAGCAGAACCAAACTGAACCACGTGCCTGGACAACAGTGAGTTTATTTGTGGGAATACAAGGGATCATGAAAAGGAGAGTTAAGGGATTGTCACTTTGTTGGGACATAAATCAGATGTATTTATCTACAGGTTTGAGTAGCCTGATGCAGGCTGTGAGAAACCACCTCCAGTGACCTGGGAAGGCATTGCCAGCCTCACAGTCTTGACTAAAAGGGACATGCCCAAAAGTCAGACCAAACCCACTAGTTTTGATCACCATCCCTGGGCAAGACACAGCCCTCAGCCTCACATCTCCTTTGCCAGCTGTTTCGTGGTCACGCTCTGTTTAATTTTAGCAGGGTTATTTTGGCAGCCTGTGTTTCCACTGTCAGCACTGCAGCCTCCCCAGACACCCCCCTCCATCATGTCCATGCCCCATAGCTGGGAAACCCCCAAGCTCATCCCTCTGGAGGGGGCTGTTTGCTCCCAGGTGCTCTGAGATCAGGGACATCTGAGGGAAGGTTGATGGGATCTGGTTTTCCTTGTAGGGTAAAGCAGACACAGCCTGGGAAAAGGCACAGAGGTGCCACACTGCTCCCCACCCCACACCACCAGTCCCTCAGCACTGTCCTGATGTCCTCTCCCGACCCTGATGGGGACCCCAGACCCTCAGTGACCCCCTGAGCTGTGCCCATCCCCTCCAAGCTAACACTGAAACCATCCAGGACAAGGCTGGAGTCGCCCTCAGGAGCTGGAAAGAAACAACTCACAGCCTCTGCCAGGATGAAATAGGTTGTGGAACCTGTGAGGAAAGCAAGTGCCAGGGTGGATGGCTCCTGTCTCCTGATGCACCCTTGATGCTGTTCCTGTAGGTAAGCTCTGCTCAGCAGAACAAACACCCAGCAAAGCTGGACCTTCATCACAGGACAGCTCTCACTTTTCTCATGGGCTGCTCCAAACAGCTTTCACACCCTGCAGCACCACCTCCCCTTGCCAGTGCCCTCACTGAGCCCCACAGTGCACTGAAAAGATGGGGAGAAGATGCACAGGGGGGTCTAAGACCACTCTAGGCTCACTTGGGTAGCCAGAGATCATGGCATTTGGCAGTGATTTCACTCCAGCCAGCTTACCAATGGCAACAATTCAGGAATTAATAGAGCCAGGCTGGCACGATGCAGGAACATCATCCATTTAGTGTCATATTGCAAGACTTTTAATTACTGGGGGAATATGGAGCCATGTAATGATTACAAGAACAAATACTTAAAGTGTGTGGAAATTAGCTGAGCCTCAGCAGTAATTAAGCTTGAAGATTAATCAGTCGTTAGCAAATAACACCCTTTGCAGGCTAACCACTATATGGGGAAGAGGGACGACCAGGGATGGCAGCGCTGCAGACCTCAGCCTTTCCCTCTGCCACATCCTTGTGGGATGAGGCGGGCAGGGGCAGCCCAACTCTTGGAAAAGGGCTTCTCTGAGCCCCAACACTGTCAGGTTCTGGTGCCAGCTGGGATCAGCCACTTCAGACCCCCTGCTCGCCTTCCTCCCTCCCAAGCACCTTCCACTGAGAGATCAACACTTCCACTGCAAACTAATATTTCCCTTGCCCAGTAAACAGCTCTCCAGGAGGCTTCCATAAGTACTCCTAATTTCCTTCCCCTCTGATGATTTACGAGGGTTGCATTCAATTAACAGCAGTATTGATTTTTCTGCAGCTGACTGGCAGGCTGCTCACCCTCGTTAGGGAATCCATCGCTTCCCTTCCCAGCACGGGCAGGGTGCAGGCAGGATGCAGGCAGGATGCAGGCAGCAGGAAGCCCAGGCAGGGCTGGAGAAGGGATCCAGCAACACCCGGGGCTCACAGGTGCAGCCTGAGTCCTTATCCCAGCCTGACATCCCACAGATCCCTGGGGCGGCTCTTCAAAGGAGGATGTTGGACATTTGGGTTTTCCGAGGGTTTTATCTGAAGCGTTTCAAGAGGCTGGTGGGCACCTGTGTGGTTGGTGTTCAATCAGACAGCCCCCCACGGAACAAGAAAGCTCTTAGAGCAACACGTGAAGCTGCCTGCCCTGGCAGCTGGGAGGTTTTCCGAGGAAGGTCATTAATTCCACCCTGTATATTTAAATTCCTCCTTGCGCTTTCCAAGGGGTAAAGCCACCCCAGCCCTCTGCTGGAGTGGTTACAGCGCTCAGAGACTGCTCCACAAAGCCCACCAAAGCCTTCACCTCCTTCCTCTCAGCCAGGGCTCTGCAAAACCAAGCCCTTCCGATTTTGTCGGAGATCCAGCACTAAGCAGGGGAGCGCTTTGTAAAAACAAGAATTAATCCACTTTTGGGCAAGTGGAACCACAAAGCCCCCGCTGGCGGCTTTGCTGAGCGGGAAGGACACGAAGGCGGCCCCCGTGCAAACCAGAGAGGCTTTGAAGACTAAAATCCCTTTGAAATTAGCACCCTTTAATTGTATTATCTTTCGCTGACAGCTTCAAGTCGGTCACTGGTGATCAAAGAGACAGAGAGAGGGGAGGGAAGGAAAGAAGCCCTGGGTGGAATCCCGAGGTCCTAATGACGAACAGCACCCCGGCATCTCCGTGGGGCTGATCGGGGCCCAGGAGGCGCTGCTCAGTCCCAGGGTGGTTGGAGGTGCCCATTCCTCCTCAGCAGAGGGGATCTCCAGGTTACCCCCAAAGGAACAGGGACCTCAGCACCCCCATTCCACAGGGTCTCAGCCCAGGTTTTGCACCAGACGCTATTTGATTCCCCCCAGGATGCTCCACTCAGCTCTGGAGAGCATCCAGCAGGGTCAGCATGGAGCCAGGCTCTGCTCAGAGCAGGCTGGCAGACAGGGTGTATTGGCTCTACACCCTTTCAGCTGCCCCAGGTACCCTGCAAAGGGTGGCAGGGGCTGGGACAAGCCAAGAAAGGACATTAAGGACGAGGGAGCAGGAGCGGTAGCAGAGATGGATCCGCTCAAACCCAGCAAAGCTGTAACACTTCCAACACATCTCCTCCAAGCACAGACCAACACAGGGCTGCAGGGAAGGAGGGAAGTGCTTGGGAAAGGCTTCACAAGTGTTTGCAAATGCTGCCAGTGCTTTACAGACCGTCACAGCAAGAACCCACCCACAAGAAATCCCATCTCGGTTGTTGCTTCCCCTGGAGATGCTCTGCCCCATGACCAGAACCTGATCTTCAGAGGCCATGGGAGGAAAAAGGGAGGTGACAGTTCTGTTCAGATGCAGGATCGAGTGAAGGGACCTGAATTCAACTGACTTATAAGAAGCAAAACGTGATTTATAAAAAACAAAAAGTGAGTAACTGATTTCTGATTTTCTATACCTGAAAACCAAGACGTGTTAATCTCAACTGCTTAGGCCCATCTGAGCACACACACAAAGCTCGAGGCTGTTTTGATGTGGGTCCATAAGCTCCCACCCTCTCTGCTCTCCCTAAGTGATGGCCTTGGAGTCACCAGCCACACAGCAGATCTGAAACACCAAAACCCCCCCTGCCAACAACTGCTGCCAGTCCTCACAAATGCTTTTAAGTTTATCTTTTGGCTGCTGATGTACAGAAATTACCACCACCTGAAGTTACTGCTTCTTTTTAACACAAGACTGGCCAAGAAAAACATCAGATGCGAGCAAGCACCTCGCAGTGGCTGCTGCAATAGCCCCGGCCATTCCTCTCCGGGATTACTGGTGATCTCGTACACTTGGGCACCAGCCAGACTCATAATGACAAAATCCCCAGTGCCTGCCATTACCAAGGTAAATCATGGTTTTTTTCCAGTGGCTGCAATGATGCTACATAAAAGGCAAGCCCAGGCGCTCCACGGCCGCCTGTGCAGCTCTAACTCAGGTGTGCAGGCAGCGTGGCAGAGCTCAGCCCCTAATTACAGGCTCACTTACTCTATTTTCCACTGCAGGCGCAGAAGAGACTCGTGAGGAAAGCGAGGGAGAGAAACGGAAATGGTGATGGGGAAAGGGAGGCACGGGAAGCCCCATGGACTGTGGAGCACAGAGATGGCAGGAGGTGGAGGTGGAAATGCCAGGTGGGAGCCTTTGGGATGCACCACAGCTCCTGCACTGGTGGCACGTAACAGAGGGCAGCAGTGACCACTGCACGTCACATCCCCGCCATCCAGCTCTCATGTGTCACCTGTGACTCCACCTGAACAAAACCCACTCTGGTGTCTCTTCCACACACTGCAGTCTGTCCCCAGTGCTGCCCACCTTAGTTTTTTTCATTTCTGCTCCACTGCCCTTCCAGTCACCATCTTTGCAGGTCTTGGCATGACACTCAAATTAGTATCAATAAATGTTTAAAGGCTCCCAAAGCACGGGGAAATGACTCTTTAGCAAACTAGCACGTCACAACAGGAAGGTCTGGTGGCATCTCTTAAGCTGCTGGCTGAGATGTGTGTCATGGGGAGCCAGGGCACTATTATAAGCCCTTCTGCACATTTTAATCCTAGTTCAACTCCAAGGCTAAACATCTCAGCCCTGGACTTCAAGTAACAATCAGTTCCACAGCTGCCTGAGGGTATGGACACAAATAAAGTGTCCTGAGCTCACTCTGGATTTAATGACAGAGGGAACAGAGCCCATGTAGCAGGTGCTGCTCCAACCCTGAGCGAGTCCCACCTCCAGCTCCATCACAGCACAGCACCCTCCCACACTGCAACACCAGCAGCCAGGACAGATGCTTCAAGAAACCTCAAAAAAATCACTGTAAATTGAGAAATCCCAAAGGAAAAGGGTTCCAGGAGTAGCAAACAACAAGACCACACAAGATCAACCCCTTGTCCCGGTGGGCTCTGCCCTCCGCACACAACAGCTCAGCACACTGGGGTGTTTTGCTCCACAGGGTCTGCACGGGGCATCGGCCAACTGACCTGTCCAGAGGGAATCGTGCCTCATCCCCTTTGTGGAAGTCAGTGCTATTCTCCAGCCTGGCCAGGATGTCCATCCTCTTCATCAGCATCTCCAGCATGTCGCTCATCCTCCGCAGCAGCCCTCGGGACTCCAGCGTGCCCATCACTGCAGGCACACAAAGAGCAAGCAAGACACGGTCACTGTTGGGCACTGCTGTGTCCCACCCAGAAAACCCCCCTCCCCACAGCTTCAGCTCCATAGCTGCCCAGGGTCTTGTGCTCCCCAGCCCCACAGGTGGGCTCGGTGGTGCATGGAGCATATCAGTGCTCTGCTGTCTCCAGTTTCCCTTCCCTGGCTCTGCCAACAGACCCACAGCCCATCATCCGCCCAAGCAGGGTGAATATCCCTGTCTGTGCCCAAAGCCAGCTCCTGAGAGCCAGCAGTTATACTAGCCCCAGACACAGCCTGTTCACTGGCCTCTCCAGGTATGAACTCCTGAATTATCCAGCCTGTCCCGAGGGGTTATGATAAACTAACTTTATTCCCAAGCACTAACCAAACAACCTTTCATTTTGCACTTCTATTTTCCACTCTCCAAGACCCCACCTAGCCCAGCATCCTGCCTTTGACAGCAGCCTGCAGGGGATGCTTAAGGAAAAGCATGGGAAACTGAGCAAATAGGTGGTCATCCCCCAACACATCCTCTCAGCAGCACCGGATTTTCCTGTTACAGAGAAGAATTTATTTCCTACCCAAATCTGCTGTGGGCTGGGTGGTCCAGCACTGGAAATAGCTCTGTCTCAAACACTGCATCTCAGCAAACCCAATTTCCCCCCCCCCCCCCAAGCAGAAGAGGCCCCCAGTTCCCAGCCCCATTTCCCACTCTGGGTCCTGTGGGTTTGCATGGCACTGACCTGCTGCTGCATTGAAAGCATTGGGGACACACAGGAGCCCCTGGCTCCCAGTTTGATTTGCCATCTAGTGACAGGCAGCCTGAGCCTGGAGCCAGGGAACGGAAAATAAAGCTCCTGTTTCATCTCAGAGCGGCTCATTTCACGTTGGTAATAACTTAATCAGTGCATAATCCCCTGAACCTCTCCCGTTTAGCTTATCTCCACCGTGCCACTCACATGTGCTTTTCAAGAGGCAGCACATATTTAATTTAGGGAGCAGCAGGAGCCGGGCGGGCAGCGCTGGGAAGGCGAGCGCCTGCTGGACACCCTGGGTGGCTATCAGGTGACTATCAGCACCGAGGAACACCTCCTGCATCCCCCAACAGAGGCACCACCAGTCTCGCAGAGCCAGAGTGTGGCTGTGCTGGCGCATCCCTGGGATCCCCCACCCTGGCACAGCCCCACGCACCCAGCTCAGGCGGTGGGATGGGCACCCCCACGGCATCGTGTGCCCTGGCATGGGTTTCTCCTCATCACAGGAGCTGACTCAAGCTGCTGAGAACATCAAATAGCACAAAGGCCTGAGTGGTTTGGGTGTGGGATGAGAGCGGTGTATGGCTGTGGAAGGATCCAGCTGCTGCAGAGCCCCAGCTCCATCTCCATCCCTATTCCCCCAGTAATTCACCCACTAACTCCAGCTCCAGATGCTGTAGTGCTGGAGCCGGGGGTTGGTTTCCAGCTCTGATGGAAGAAGGCTGCACTGGCACTGCAGCTGAACGGGGGGCTCCAGCACCCACACAGCCTGGCTCTCCCCCCTGCGGGCGCTGGGAAAGCGTCGGATCAATCATCGCGGCCGTGTCGCCGCCGGACACACGGCACGCGAGCACAGGCTTAGGAGCCAACCCTTAACCCCCTCCAAGCAGCTGACACCGGGCCAGCCAGACCTTGCCAAGGGCTGCCTCCCATGCTTGGCTGAGATTATCAGTGACACGTTGTTCTTCCTGACACTGTCTAACCAAACGGCAGAAACGCGGAGAGCAAAAGCAATTCCTCAAAAAAATAAAAAACAAACAAACAAACACCACCACCATTCATGGAGACCGAAACTGGGCTCTTCCCCAAACATCCCTGCAGTCCCATGGCAAGAAGTCGGTGGCCTCTACTTGAATTGGTGGGTGCCCACACCTCCCTAGGTGGCTCTGGGAATGCAGGAGCCACCTTTGTCTATCTCACAAGGAAGGTCTCCCAGTCCCCTGGGTGAGATCCGAGTCACAGCCTGTCCCACTGAAGAGGAGCAGCACTAATGAACTTGCAATTAAAAGATGCTATGGGGGGAAAAGCACGGAAACTTGGGAGACTCTGGAGCTCCATTTTGACAGAAGCCACCCCAAACACAGCTGAGCAAATTAGGCAAAGGCACAGCCAAGGAAAATAGAAAAGCTCCAGGACGAGCTTCGGTCAGAAAATCCACATTACTTATTTGCTCACAGACTGAACCTACTCCAGTGACATCCCTCCCACAGCCAGGCTGTGCTCATGGATAGCAGCTCCCAGCACCCTCTGCCCACCCCAGGACTGACCACCCCCCAAATGGGGATTTCCACTCAGAATTTGCTCCTGCTCTGACATCCCAGCATGGCCAGCATGACCATGAGACCTTGAACTCAGTTTCTGAGTGACACAGAGATTGCTCATCCTTCTTGGATTCTCCTGTGCCAGTGGGTGAAGCTGGAGGTCAGGAAAGGGACCTGACACAACACAACCATCAGGTTTCCATGGACAGAGCAGTACCCCTGGCCCAAGGATTTGGATCCCAGCTTGTGGTGGGGGGATCAGGCTGTGATGGTTTGCTGGAGAACACAAGGATCATGCCTGGGAAGGCAATGGAGATGACCAAGAGCTGCTTTAGCAGCTCAGACTGAGCTGTCACCCCAATCTGTAGGCAGGCTGCATTTTGTGAGTCACAGAGGCCTGTTTAGTGGTGCAGCTCATTTCAATTTTGAATGGCTGCTCTAAAAGCTTGGGCAGAGCTGGTCCCTGCAGAAGAGACCTGGAGGGTCCTGAGGGGTTTGGGATGGGTTCCAGGAGCCTCTCCAGCCCTGCCAAGGGAGCCCAATCCTGGCCTGGGCAGGGGGACAGGGAAACTGAGGCACGGAGTTAACATTTCTAGCAGGCAGCACAGAACTGATGTCTGTGCCAGGCACCCCAGGGTGCTCAGTGCCAAGTCCCCACTGCCCAGATTAAGCTCCCCAGGGATCACCAGGGGATGAAGATGGAGATTTCCTGCTGCTCAGGCCACATCCACACTCCAGGCAAAGATGCCTGCTCCTAGTCCTCACCACAGAAGCACAGCTAACAAGATAGTTCTGCTCCCAAATCGCTAATGAGGAACAAGGATATTCCCACTGGGGAACAAAACCATTTCCCCTGGGATCCCAGAGAAGCCAGCAGCAAGCCTGGCCCCCCCAGTTCTCCCACTGGCTTCCCTGAGATTTCCCTTCATGTCACTGCCACCATCCAATTTCCCAGCTGGTTTCGAGCGATTCCAGGATGCTTTTCAACAGCAAAGCTCTGAGCTTGGCTGTCAACAGTGAGACGAGATATTCCTTCTCCAATAAAGAAATTAAAAAAAACCCCAACCAAATCCTAAAGTAAAAATAGTAATAATAAAAAAAAAAAAATCAAAAAAAAAATCCCAGCCTTCCCTGCGTTATCTTTCGGGGCACCCTGCCAGAAAAGCAGAGCTGTGGAGGGGCACATCCCCCCTCAGCCCTCCCCTGGCATCGGCACTTGGAGATGAAGTCGAAGCTTTCCCTCATCAACACCCCTCTCTTTCTGTTCCTGGTTTTTGTTGATGTTGTTGTTGTTGTTCCAGCAGCTTAAGGAGGCTAACAACGACCTGACATTTTTTGGCAATGATTATTACATCTCTTGGAAAGTGTGTCTCATTAAAAAGCAAAAGAAAGGAGGAAAAGTGCTGAAGCGACCCTTTTAAAAATGCAAGAGCCAGGATTAATTTGTTAACCTGCAGCAGAGAGCCAGACACCTGCCAAAGGGCTGCTCAGCTGCCTGAGCCATCGATGGGGATTCAGAGGATGGAAAACAAGCCCAGCCAGGACCCCCAGCTTCTCCCTGAAGCCAGGGATGAAGATCCCCAAAGAGACTTCCAAACAGCACTGCAGGCAGCCAGGATAAACCCAAACCTGACTCAACAGCACGAAACCCCAGCAACACAGTCCTGCAAACCACTTCCTTTAACCAAGTTGCTAATTACTAAGGAGAAATATTCTAATTTCCCTTGATAATCAGCAACGATGGGAAAGAAAATTCAAGTAAACCCGATCGACAGATTAATTGGAGTTTGCTAAAGTGTGACAGGGTTTTGACAGTTTTCCTGAGTGGCAGCCACGCTTTCAAGGCAATCACTGAACTGACAGAGGTTTTCATAGCAGCACTAGGAAATAATGATTGCAATCAATCATATCTTACCGGATTTCATGAGACATGCTGGTAAACACAGCAGAGGGAGGAGAATAATTTATGGTGCTTCAGAAGAGCATACAGCTAAGTAATTGGATGAAATCAGGGGAAAAAAGGAAAGCATCCCCTAAGGGTGATGTCTTGTGGAAAAAGGAATAGTATCTCTGAAACCAGTGGAATAGTCAACAGCCAATATGCTCAAATTTGGATGGGTTGAAACCCAAGGGAATTCACTAATGATGCACTTCTCTTTAAAATACCTTCTTGGAGTGAACACAGCCACGGGCAGGCATCACCCCCCTGCCACTACCTGCCACTGGAACCTCCAGGAACGGGAGCTAGGATGAGTGTGCAGGGGAGTTTTGCTGCATGTGCTGACCTGAATGTGAGGGTGAATTCAGTTCAATGCCAGATGCCTCAAGGATTCAATGACCCTTGCGGGTCCCTTCCAACTCAGGACATTCTGGGATTCTGGTGTTCCTTTACCAACCCTGCTGGGTCTGGGGTCTCCTTCCTCCATCAGGGCAGCCCTTCAGCTGTGGGACCCCCCAAGCTGAGCCTGAAGAAGGAGCTCCTGATGCTTCTCTACCCCAAGTAGCTCCTGCTGTTCCAGCATCTGAAATGAAAAGCCTGTAGGAGCAGCCTGCAGCTCCATCTCCACCCAAACACTTCCTATTTCCATACAAATAAGAAAAGGCACAAAGCTGAGCAATACAAACAGACACTTACACTCCCAGCTAGGAGCGTTTCACTGCTGCAAAGGAGAGCACAGGGCTGTTTCCCCCAGCTTTTACTACTTCTTACCTCCCCACACACACCAGACACCTGGAGTTGCCTCTGGGACATGGGGACAGTCCCACAGGATCATCTCCTCCTTTCCCCAGCAGCCCCAGGAGATGGGCTGGGGGACCTGTGGAAGAGGAGATGAACACACACAACCCCAGCACAAGCTGCAGCTCAGCTTTCATTTAATATTTTTCTTAGCCCATCTTTTTTCCTCCTTTTCATCCCAATCCTTGAACTTTCTCTTTTTAAAAAAGTATCAGCAGGGAATTTTTAGTTGCTTCTCCATTGCCAGCCAGCACTATTTTAAACTGCATTTTAAGCTTTTCTGCAGTGCTTCAAACACCTCACACCGCAGGAGAGGCTTCCAAATTACAAGATTAACATCGATTTTAAATTGCTTCCTAAAACACAGGGGCTCCAGCACAGGGATGGATCAAGGGCAGCTGCTGGAGCAAAGCCCAGAGGACACGGGAGCTCCTGGGGCACAGCTGGACCCCACACTGGGCTGGATGCTGTTGGCAACACTAGAGAGGCAAAACCAGACCCTGGTTTTGCACCTGGGACCCCCAATTCCAGGTGAGGAGCAGCACACACACAGGACAGGGACCAGCTTTCCTTTGGGTTCTTGGTCTTTACAAGACAGGCTTCTCTACAAGGGCATCAGCACTGACTCAACTGGTTCTTCTCCTAACACCCCATTGCTGATCCAGAGAAAACTGCTATCAGGAGCCAATGCCTCAAGAATTGCACAAAGGAAGGATTTGAACCAGCATTTGCACACACCAAAAGCAGCCAGAGGAAGGTTTCAGGAAGCTTAGCACCAGCATCACTCCTCCAGCTCTGCACATCCAGCACTCAAGCCCACAGCTGCATTTACAGCTGTCCCAAAAAACTTCTGCTTCAGGAACAGCAGAACTCACTCATTTAACATTTCCAAAATGATTACCATTCCTCCTTCAGCCAAAAATACTGGCCAAACAGTGCTGGGCATCCTGCCACCCTGCTTCCAGGGGCTAATAAATCATCCCCTTCCTCCAAACCCATCCATCTCCACGGAGCCCAGTGGCTGGATCCCTCTGGCAGCAGCGCAGTGGGGCAGCAGCCCCAAGCAGAGCCCGTAGGACGAGCCTCAGCTAATCTCTGCTCGAGCTGAACCGAGCCCTGGACTCTCATTTAAGCCAGAGAAACAAATAAATCAATGGGAAAACCCAGCTTTTACAGAGGCTGCTATGGTTCCCACTGTGCTAGTTTTATTTCCTGAAGTACCTGCTGCCTCCCAGGCTCCAGATGAATTTTGATTTAGGAGTGAGAAGGGGTAATAAAAGCATAAAGAGCCATTAACATTCCTCCTGGCCATGGTGGGGTGTTTGCTCATCGTGCATTGATGAAAATGCCATTTGACTTCCTTATGAGCTATAGAAAATCAATTAATTGATTTAATCATTCCCTGGGAGTCGTTGCTTACGGAGATAACAGAGTGCCAGGGCAGCAGGATGCTGTTCCTGCCTCCTCCGATCTGGGGACAGCAGGGAAGGGGCCAGTGCACATCCCTGCACCGAGTTCTTCACCTCTGCTCCACCCAGACTCAGGAATTTACATTCCCATCTTCCAAGAGGTTTGGTGGCATGATTTTTTTCTTCTCTTTAAGCCTGCAGGCATCACATTCTGAGCAGCAATTCTACCAAACAGGCACTTCTTCAGTGAGAGAAACGTTCACGGGGTGGATTCAGTCTCAACCACTGAAACAGCAGCCTTGACACTTCTTTTTACCACCCCCCCAAATATGCATTTTGCTCACCCAGCATATTCCCACAGAAGTGGGCAGCAACCCCCGCAGATGCCTTTACTTTCCTTATTTTGACAGCAATCATTTCCCTGCCTGCAACAGCAATTTAGTAAGAGCAGTAAAGTTTAACATTTCCATTTGTAACTCCCTTCCCAAGCGTGGGCTGGGGGTGGGAGCACAGTGCACGTCCTGAGGGGGCACACCAGCAGCAGCAGGAGAGGACACTTTTAATCAACCCCCACTTTCTCCACCCAAACAAAACAACAGCTTGCCCCCCAAAAAATGCAGGTTAAGGACATCCCTGAGTTGGTCATGGGGGTGCAACCCCAGCACGGTAGAGCCAATGGCACTCACGAGTGCTGTGTTACCCACTTAAAAGAGCTCTTGGAGCAACCAAGCATCCAGCAGGAGCTGGCAAAAGGCAATGTTTGAGGCAGAAAGCCCTCACCCTGGGTTCTCCATTAACTCCCTTCTGCCCACCAATTCTTGGACAACAAGGACGAGGGAGAACAGTGCCAAGTGGCGGGAGCTGCCAGAGAGCTACCCCCACTTCCCCAGGAAAATCAAAAGTCCATCAGCCCCCCCAGCACAGCTGCTCACCAAGGAGATCCTCCCAGAACCAACCACCTCCACTTGGCACCAACCAGCCAACTTCTCGTAGCATCAGCTGCTCCAGCCTCCAAGGCAGCTTGGAGCGGCTTTGGAAGGGATGGATGCAGCGAGGCTGGAAACGAGCCCCAGGCACTGAAGAGCTGCCCAGCACACTCCTCCCCTTGGGTTCCCCCTGGCTGGCACCCACAGGAGACTCTAATCCAGCTCTGGATGCAGCAACAGAAGAATGAAGCACTGGGGATATGCAGGATCTGCGTGTCCCAGCTGGAGCCAAGGAGATGACACACACCCACTGACCCACACCCTCTCCACAGGGACCTGGGAAAATGGTCTGGATAAAGCCCCACAAGCACTGCAGGAAAAGGTGATCAGAGAGGGAAAACCCCTGCTGCCTTCAGAGAGAGTTTTGCACGAGCAAATTCTGGATTCAGATCCTGAGAGAAGCCTCATCCCCCTGCCTGGACCAGCATCCAGCGCCATCCGGCGAGACACGCTCCAGCATCCACTGATCCTGACAAGCTGCTTACCAGCCGCTGCAGCTACCCAGGGCTGATCAGCAGACAACATCAAAACATGACACAGGCAGCCCGGGAGAGGGTTATAACTCACTCAGGAAGAAACTGGGAATAATTAGCACCAAGTTTGCTGAGCAGAGCCTGCCCAGCTCCCTCCCTCCTCTGCTGATGCCCCCCATCACTGTCACTTGCTTACACGAGCCTTCACAACTGGTTCTCCTGCCACCTTTGCTGTGCATTAAAGCTTGCAAGATAAATTTATAACTCACACAGCTTTTGAAAGCAAAGGGAACACGAGCATCCCTGGAATTACACATCTGTGCACCGTGTCTCGGGGAAGGAGCGGTCGAAGCCCTCGCTCCTGGGTGCTCTCTCCGGCCAGGTCAGGTAAGAAAAGGGATTTTCAAAACCACAAAGCAACTTTTGGGTATTTTGCCCAACTCAAGCTCCTGCAAAAAGAAGTGTGTGCTCTGGAGAGAAGCAGACTGGGATCTGTCACAAGTGGCAGCGACTCAAGTTTGCAAATGGGTCCTGAAATTACCTTTCCCAAGAGAGAGGGAACTGGGATGGGAGGGTGAACACATCTGTGTTTTGCTTTAAAGCTCCTTCAGGCTGAGCAGCATCTCACTGCAGCCAGGACAGAGCCCAGCCAAGCTGTCCCCTCCTCTGCTGTCAACCCTCATGAAGAGAGGACACACAGCAGGTCAGGCTCATGGACACAGACCTCCTCCTCCTCCTCCTCTCCCAGCACAGCTGACTGTGAGGGAGGACAGGGAGTTTTTCAAGCTCACTCCGAGCACTGGCAAATCCAAGCTTGACCTTTCTGCATCTTCTGTGAGAACAAATGTCAACGTTACCTGGCCATGTTAACCCAGCTGGGTTGCTGCTAGAGCAGAAGGGAAAGCAGCAGAGACAGGAGCAGGAGCAAAGGACCCCTCTGAGGAGACCATGCAGGTTCTTACATTTCTGTTTGGCCTCTTTGCTCTGCTCCTCGGGGAGCAATTCAAGGGACTGAAATAACATGAGATCCTGTTGCTTCCCAGTGCTACAGCTCTGAGACAGTGAAGATGCCCTGCAAAACCCTGGGCAACTTTCAACATTATCTTTTTTGCAGCACAATTCCCACCCCTTCACCAACATCCCTGCTCTGGAGAGAAACAAAAGGCACAAACAACGAAGCACTCAGCTGTGCTGCACAGCCCTGAACAGTCTCCCTCTCACCTCTTCTGTGTTCACTGATGGAAGAAATCGCTTTAAGCAGGTGAGATTCCAGGAACTGGAGCAAGCATCAGCTGCAGGAGAGGCAGAGCACTCCAGTAGCTGGAATACAAGGAAGGGTGCTGGGTTTGTGGAGAACAGGGCAGGATTCCTGCCAGGTCACGTTAAACACCATTTCCAGCACAACATGCCTTGGCTGCTGTCTCTGGATCTCTCCTGATAGCCCAACATGGCAAACCAGAGCCACTCTGACAGCTCAAGGAAGCTGCAGTGCTGTTTCCTCCACAGCCTGCATGCAGGACAAGGCACTGCAAGCCAGTAAGGGGAACTTCCCTAACAGATTTTCTTCACAGCTTTTCCAGATGTTTTCCTGTTCCCTCAAAAGTGAACATGAATGCTCAATCTCAGAGGTTTTGCAGCAGAAGTTGTTCCCTGCTGCACTGGCCACCCCCAGACAGATTCCAGGTCAAGTTATCTTTGCCCTGCTGCAGAAAGTCCCAGTGGTGTAGGACTGGGAAACCCCCTGTCCCAGTCCACAAGCTGGTTATTATCCCATCAGGTTCCATATCCTGCAGCCCTGAGTAGATCAAACCCCGAAAGACATCTTGGCGACCTAGGAAAAGGTGCAACAGCCTTGCAGAGGATGTGCTTCACCCCTGCTTGTTTATATTTTCCAGTTTACGCTCTAAAATCAGCTCTCCACCACCCTTGTCCTTCCTTCATCCCATCCCCACAGATCCCTTTTCCAAGGCCGTTGAGGAAGCACAGTGCAGGAGCCCAGCTGTGGTCATTGACAGGAAAACAGCTGAAGATGCTGCTGGGAAGCTTGTTTTGGGGGTGGGAAAAGGCAGGTGCTGAGCTCTCAAGCTGAGAAGCAGGAAACACTTGAAAACAGGTTAGAAAGACAGTAAACACACAACTCCAGTCGCTCAGCAAACCATCACTTCCCAAAGGCATCGAGATTCAAGGACTTCAGCACGAGAGCTGCTGCAGTTCTCACAGACCCCAAACACTTCCATCTCTCAAAGCCCTTGTACCAAAGCACCACCAAGGTCAGCTGAAATTAAACCAGACCCCACCCCCCGGCAAGAATCAGAAGCCCAGCGGGAGGGCAGAGCTCAGTTCCAAACGATTCAGGATATCAGGACCCGTCCTACACATCCCCTGGGTCTGCAGCAAATCCCTCCAGCACCTCACACCCAACCAGACAGGAACCAACAGCAGGAGGAACCCAGAGGCTTTTCATTTTTTTGAACGAGCTACAGCCGTCCCAGGCAATATTCCAGCCTCATCTAATGGCGTTTTAACACTTAATAACCTATTTTCCTCTGCTAATCCCCTGCAGCAGCAAACTCCACCAGCAGGATGCACATCCCTACCAAATCCAGCCTGGGGCACGGCCACGGGCAGGGGGACCACTGCCAAATCATTCCTGGTTGCACTGCCAGCACCAGGATTACAGATTTTTCAGGATCAGCCCCCCACCCCTTAACTCTGGCAGTAAAACAACCCCAAGAAAGATGCGTGGGGAAAAAAATAAAAAAAAAAGAAACACCAAAACATCTTAAATTCTAAAGAGCAGGAGAGAAGAGGACACAAAAAACTCAATCTCTTGAGTCTAGAGCCCTTCCCAAAACATCTCCCACACTGAAAATTTATAGACCTATCTGTTCCCTTTTTTATCTACATCTTTGTTTGCAGAACAAATTCTCTCGGTGGCCATTTCAAAACAAAGGAACCTTTGTCTGTGTTTACTTGACAGCAGCGGATTAGGATAAAATAACTTGCATTTCAGAAGGCTTTTTTTATTTATTGTCAAGATGCAAAGCCTCTGCTGCATCGAATCACCAAGCAGAGAATCCATCTGAGGAATGATTTCTGGCACACACCGAGAAACTTGGCTTTTGGAGACAACTGCCAAGAAAGGGATTCACATACAAAAAATCAAATTTTAAATGGGATTAACTTTTGGACTGTGACATTATCCATTTCTCCTTTTCATGCTTCTGCCTCACATCTATCTTTATTTTGGTTATGATCGGCTGCTCGCGCAGCTCAGAAGCCAAGAAAGCTCTGGGCAAAGTGGGGGGATTTTCATGTTTCCCCTTGGATTGCAACACCTGAGGTTCAGGGTTGGGGTGGTCAGGACACCCAGGGAGAAATAGGAACAGCCCCAGCCTAAATTGGACCATGAGCTTTAGCATTTACCCACAACACAAAGGATCTCTTGCATGCAAATGATTTTTAAGCAAGTGATTTTTTGACACCTCCTGCTACTCTGCAGCCACCACCCCAACCCTGCAGGCACTGAAGCACAGGGGCAGCTTCCCCTGCACTGCTGAGCTTGGCAGGACACGTGGAAACAACAAGCAGCACAACCAGCCCTAAAAGCTGGGATCAGCCCCAGGAAGGACCACAGGACCTGACGCTCACCAGCCACAAGGCTACCCTGCTAAGGACACCAGCTCTGCTGGTAGAGCAGCCCACCTCAGAGTGGCTAGGAGAGGGTGCTGCCAGCTTCCCTGCAACATCCAGCAGCTAATGAATAATGCTCAGAAGGGCCCATAAACCCATTGCTTCCATGAGTCCAGGTGGAGCAGGGAACAGCAGCAAGGGTCAGGCTCCTTCCCCACAGAGACCCCAGTCCCAAGAGATACTCAAGCCTGGGCATAGCAAAAGTGAGGCCACACACCCAGGAATTCCTCCAAAGCCATCAGCCCTGAACCTGTCCAGGTTTGTGGGAATACCAGCCCGATTCCCACCACTCCCCACACCAAGGGCTGATCGGCCCAGCAAAATTAACCTGCTCCTCCGAGCTCACCCTCAGCCCAGCCCTTTGCATTTAACAGCCACAGTAACCACCAGGAATATTTCTTGGGTTTCCTTGGGATCCACAACACATGTTAATTAAATGCCAGTTTGTTATTAAAACAGACCTTTTGAGATTTCACAGAGCTAATAAGCAGCATATCCATTTTTTCCCATCCCCCTGACTTCGATGTGCATTCCCACCCTCCTCCATGTGATCTCCACACCCCCCTGTGGGACAGCCAGTCCCTATGTACCAGTGTCACAGGAAAGGCTGAAACTGGTATTAAAGAGCTGGAACAAAACCTTTCAGGTTGCACCTGCCAAGTCCTGGGGACAAAGAATATAACCCTCCTCCAATTTGGCATCCTTCCTCCAGAGACAGGAGAGAGGATGCTTTGTGTTCAAAAACAGTGTGTGAGACCATGAATGAGCCATATCTTCCCCAATGAGAAACACAGCAACAGCCAAATGTGCAGCAATTTATCTGGAAGCAATAATTTGCTTGGCAAATCCACAGAATAAAGGAAAAAAACCTGGGTTTACATTGAATTTTTGAGCTTTCTAACAAAGCGGGACTTGCCTTAGCCAGATAGAAACCTAAGAGACCAAAACCTTGAAAAATCAGAGGACCTAAATCATGATTTATTTCTTTTCTTCTTTAAATGAGACCAACCAGGTGTTACCAGAAGCAACATTCGACCTGCACCAACTCAGAGCAAAGCAGCTTCTCCCCCGACCAGCCAGGCTGGTGCTCACAGCCCTCAGCGGAGCTGAAGGGGCTCGGTGCAAGAAGGTGAACCCATTTACACACCTTGATTCAACCACCTGAAGCAGGAAGCCTGAAGAACTCAAAGGTGAGAGCCTGAAAAAGGAGGTTTGTTGTGATCCAGCTCCAGCACCGTGCTGACATTGTACCCATGAACGAGACAAAGGAAAGATGGAATCAGTGCACTCAAAGGTCTGGGTTAAATTGATGACAAGAATAAAGATGGGGAAACTACTCCACTCCAAGGCGTTTAGAAAGGGGATAAAGAGATGAATCACTGTCTTTTTGTCACCATTTCACTCCAACTTTAAGGTCCTCTGGGGTGACACCAGTTGCTTCTGCAGGTATCTCTTTGCAGCACAACCTGTGCCTCGTCTCAGCTATGCTGGCCCCACAGTTAATCAGGCCCTCTTTGCCTTTCTTCGAGTTCTCTGCAAGCTCCTTGGGGACACTGGAGCTCTCCTGGGAGAGGGAGCAGCTGTAACAGTGACACCTTTAATTTCAAACTCAGGAATCTTTGCAGGATGCTGCTCCTGAAAAGCCAGCCCTGGAAAAGGGGGTGGTCGGGGGGGCTTCTACTCCTGTAAGGAAGCAATTAGCACTTCTTCCAGCACCAAAAGGAAAGGATTTAATGTCCCAAAATCACATTCCAGGTGAGGCTGTGGAGCTCAGATCCCTCCATGCTTTTGGTACAGAGGAAGAGAAGACCGTGGTGGCCTAACCAAGCCTGTCTCACCCTGCTCAGTGGAGTTCAAGCTGGGAATTTCCCTCTGAGCAGTTCAGCCGACTGGAATCGCAGAGGAAAAGTCAGGGGGAAGCTCAATTGCTGGCAGCAGCGTCCTCCCAGAGCAAGGGCAGGACATGACGCTCCCACCACAGAAGCTGTCTGCTGAGCTGACTTCATGCCTCGCCAAAAGAGATGTTTTAAAAAACGAAACAGAACACACACTTGCTAAAAATTGGATTATTCTCTTCTATGTTTCAGCAGATCCACAAAACCACAAAGGCCTTTTCATTTTCCCTTCCCTAAGAAAATTTCCACTCCCTGCAGACCAAAACTGCTCAAAACCACTGACCCATCCGAGCACCTGAGCCAAATCCTCCACGTGCCAGACCAGGTGCAGCCCATGCAACCCACACTGCTGCCAGCTGAAGGTCTAATCCCACTGCTTCCCCATCCCTCTGCTGCGAGCCAGGGTCGGTACCCACACTCCAGCACTTGTCCCCACTGTGTCACACCTCTGGATGTGAACACAGCCAGGTTTTGGACACGTGGCTGCAAAGTGCCCCACACCGTGGCAAGAAGGGCCAACAGGACCTTGAGCCATCCTGACGTTCCCGAAACGGGCCAGGAGAGACCTGTGGGAATGGAGGATTCAAGCACCATCCTCCTGCATCCTTGGCACCAGGCACATGAGGGTCACGGAGCACCCCACGGGACAGGATGGACATGGAGCTGCGCTTACCTTCGTTCCGGATGGTGAAGGGCGAGTCCCCCAGGCGTTTGGCTGAGAACTGCCCTCCCAGAGAAGTCATCAGGAAGCACAGGGTAAAAAATCCAATGCCCAGCACGAAAATCCTGCGGGAGAGAAAGCAGAGCTGGAGGTGGGATGAGAAACCAGCTCACTCCTGGAGCAGCTCCACCACCCTCCACCCCTGGGGTAACCCCTCTGCACAGCAGCAGGAGCCACTTCGTTTTGAGGTGTCTGGGACCATCCCAACTTCCCAACTGCTCCATCCCCATGGGTCACTCCATTCAGCACAGGCAAGGAGTATCTCTGCAGCCCCAGTCCCACGAAAGCACACCAGCACCTCACCCCAACCACAGCCAGACCCAAACGGGCTTTCCAAGAGCCCCAGGGGGCTTCTGCCCAAACCGGGCACTGAGCAGGCAGGTTTTGCCTGAGAACACCCTCCAAAATCCCTGCAGCCTGCCCTGACAGGCAGGCCCTGAAGGGGGAGTGAAGGAAGCTGAGCCAGACCACAACTGTCCCCACGATGCTCCACTAGATCCAGCCCTACAACCTCAATTGCAGGAACCACTACAATGAACAATACCCATGGTTCTCCTGGGAGAGTCCAGAGTAAAGAAAGGCCTTGTACCTTCCCTTCCTCCCAAAGGATCTTCAAAAAAACCCAAAGAAAACACCTTTTTTTTTTTTCTTTAAGTAAGATCTTTTGTTGCTCTGTAACTAGGCCACCGGCATTCGCCATTGTGTCTGGCACGGTGTGTGCAGCACGGGCAGCCCTGAGCACAGGGGCACAAGGAGAGACCTGCACTGGCAGCACACACGTGGCCTGGGACTATCCCATCATTGCTTTGTTCATCCTGGCTGGCAGGAAAGCAGCTCCCACAGGGACACACTGGTCGGGATGTCACCCGAGCTCGCGGTCACCTCCAGCTGCACGAGGAGCAGGAGCTCTCAGCACCGCTCCTGCTCAGGCCAGTAACTTTTTGGAGAGTTAAAAGGCTGAAGGCAAGAGCTCTGTGCCAGCAGGAGGGTTCATTGTGCACCAGGGAGCATAAAGCAGAGCACACTGTGCCAAGGGATGGATGCCTGGCCTCCTTCCACTGCTCAGAGATGCTGCCGTCATCTCCGAGGCTCCGTGGAGGAGCAGGATCCTCCAGCAGACACACGGGAAAAGCCCTGGCAGAGCCACTGCCAGGTGCCATGTACAACAGCTCCCAGAGCCACGATGCACCAGGGATCTCAGCCACCAAACCCAGGGAAAAGTTCAAGAAGGCGAAGGAAGAAAGACATCTGCCAGGCAGCCTTGTGAAACAACAGCTTTGTCATCTGATAAAGAAATCACATGTGGGACAGGGAGCTGAGGAAGACCTTTGGGTGCCCACTGGTATTGCTTCCTCCCAGCATCCCTGAGCCAAAGGGAAGCAAACCACAGAGGACAGGAACCAGCAAGTCTCCTTTCAGCATTATCCACAGGGCTCGGGAGCTGTGCACACAGACCCACAGCACAGCCACCCAACACCCAAACCAGGCTTTCCAGAGAAAGGCTTGCAAAGGAGTCCCCCATCTAAGCACTACTACACGGTTAAAAGGCAGAGGATTAGGAACCTCTGAGCTACAATGCACCAGCATGGCAATTATCTGCTGCTGAAAAGGGCTAGCAAATAAAGTGACCTGCTTCAAAGCCCTTGTTAGCGGCAGGAGATGTTGTGGAGAGCTGAAGTACAGGGTCAAGCAGTTCAAGAAGGACTGGGCTTCCCGAGGGAGATCTACAGGAGGAGCTCCCAGGGCAGCTCCCTACTGTCCCAGAACAGCATTGCCAAGCTTTCCTTGCCTGGAAAAACTCCTGGGCAGGACATGGCACCTCCACAGGACCCCCTGAGCTCCCTACCTCCATCCCAGGAGCTCCCTACCTCCATCCCAGGAGCTCCTTACCTCCATCCCAGGAGCTCCCTACCTCCATCCCATCAGCTCCGACGCTGCTGTCGCACAGATAACACACACAGGTGAAAGTGGCAGTGCAAGAACAAAGGGTTTTCTCTCCCCACTCCGAGGAGGATCAGCCTCGCTCACAGCAGACAGGAACCTAACTCTAGTCCATCCCCTGCTCGCAGGGATCAGCCCTGCCCCATCCCCAGCAGATCAGGGGCACCTGGCCATGGGCTCTGGGGGAGCAGCACGGCGCAGCTCCCCACCCCCTTCTCACCTAATCAAGAGAAAAAGCAACACCCTGGGCTCGTCAGCATTAACAAGCTCTGACGACAGCACACTCAGCACCAGCACAAACACTCCCTGACAGCCAGGCCGGGAGATCTGACCCACCTGGGAGAGGGGATGCTCAAGTGCATCACTAAAACTGCCTGACACCCCTGTGCAAGGCACTCCAGGTCCCTTTCATTTCTGAATGAGCCTGCCCTGGAAGGGTGGAAAGCAGTTTAAACAAGCTACTTAAGTCTCTGCTAATCTGGACTCCCATCCCTAAAGGCCTGGCTGCAGGCATGGCTGGAGTGCCCTACAAGCAGTAACTAATGGAGCACAGCCATCCCCTCCCCAGCAGATGCTGATAAACCATCGAGCTGCAGCATCTGCACACAGAGATAACCACAGACCTCAGTCCCAATCCCAAAGCAGACCTCAGAGAAGGGTTTCCAGAGAGCTGTGGTCCAGCTCCAGCAGGGAGGTGATTGTGGAGGCAGCAGAGCATCCCTGATGCTGCAAAGCAACGTGGTGTCCCATAAATAGCTTGGAGAGGGGGTGATCTGGGGACATTAGTGCATCCCCACCATCACACCCTGTTCCCAGCCACACAGCGCAGTGCTGGGTCTGGAAAAGGCTCTCAGGAACACGATAGAGGGGTTTGCAGCACCCAGCTTGGCTTTGGAGGGCTGAATTTGTCCTCAGAGCAGCAGAGGGGGGCTATGGCACTTCCCTGGCAGGACAGGACAGCAGCATAGAGGAGAAGAAACAAGCTGAAGGAGATCAAAGCCCAGCAATGCCCTGAGACCGAGAGTCCTTCCAGGGAGCACATCATGGTACAAAACACACTCAAGGCCCGTCCTGCTGCCAGCTGCCCCCTCCCTCTAGGGACATTTTAACAAAGCATCACCTGATTAAATAGATCTGATCTTGTTCTTTGCTCTCACCCCTCCTATTGACAATATCTTCATCATTATGCAAGACCTTGTTTACGCTTTTTAATCTTCGTAATTATACTCTGGCAAGGAGTGGTGGTTAAACACCAAGCAGAAAGAAAGAGGGGAAGTGAAACAAAAGGGGGAGAAAACAAAAAGGGGAAGGGAAGAAAAAGGTATAAAGGTGCTCTACTACCTCCCTAGGAAACAAAACCTTTTTCATTTTGACTGGATTACAGAGAGAGTAGGAGAGATGCAAGATGCTTTCTCCCTAGAAAAAAAAAGGATAAGAGCCTAACTGGAATTGCTGTGTTTGGGAGAGAAGTGGATCCAGCCCAGCAGCAGCTCTTCAGGGAGCAGGGAGGATGCAGAGCTGGGCTCTCAGCCCAAGGACCCCATCTCTTTTACTTCTCCTGATCTTCTCCAGATGATTTAAAATGCTTGGCCGAGCCTTAACTGAGCAGACTCTACATGCAGAAAACAAATACCATGAAGTAGGTAAAACATACCAGTCCCCAGATATTCCAAATTGTCCAAAGGCACTGAGACCTCTGCCCCAAAATCAAGTCTGACTCCCTGAAGACTATGGAGGCTCCAATGAACAAGTAACATCTATCCTGCATGCTGGCCTTGCCTGTCATCCCACGTCACGTTTAATTCATCTCCCATGCACAGTTCTGGTGCCAAGTCCCTCTCCACATCCTCCCAAAACTGAAATGTTCACAGTTCTGGGTTCTGGCTTGGTGCCAGAAGAGAAGGAAGCCAAATTCCCTGAGCCTTTAGTGAAAATTGGAAGTGATGCCCCAGTCGTGGCAGATTTTGGCCCATGGAACTGAAAGCTGGATGTGGCCAGGAGGGTCTGAGCGCTGAGCTGGGAGGCAATAGGGGGGGAGAAGGCCAGCAGCACCCAGCAGGACGGGGCTGTGACACTGGGACTGTGTCCACAGTGCTGCATCACCCAGCTGGGACCCACAGGAAGAATATTGCACAGATGCACAGGGGAAAACAAGGGCTACAGAGAACAGGTAAGATCTTTTATCAGACAAGTTTTCAACACCCAAGTCTCTTAAGCCCAGAAGCTGAGCCACCATTCCTACCAGCAGCAGCAGTCAAGTTAATAAAAGATGATCCTTCTCCTGCAAACGTTTTTTGCTCAGAGCCCAACACCATCACAGCACTGCTGAACTGATGCTCAGCCGTGGGCATCGTCTTCCACAAAGGGGACCAGAGTGAACTCTCTTACTGATCAATGTTATATCAGATGGAAAGCCCAGCTTTGGTTTCCAGCTGGCAAACTTGCCTAAACTCCCCAAGTTCTACAGAGCCAAGAGCTGGGCAAGCTGGACCAGGGCTCCACAGAGAATTCGTGACTAAATCTGGCACCGTGAAACACGCACAGAGAAATGTGCTCTCTCTTCCCTTCCCCTTTGCTGCAGGAGCTCTCACAGCTCAGGGCTTTACATTGCTTTGCTAAGCATGTCTGGAGGGTGGTTAATGAAATGTTTTGGTGCAAAGGATCAGGTTTCCTGTTCGCTGTTTGACAACGGGCAGGGCCGCCAGGAGTCTACACCAGGCAGGGGATCGTACCCAGGGATTCCCTGGAGCAGCCAGGCTTTGCCCAGCCAGCAGCAAGGAACCAATTTACATCCTGACTGTCACAATCTACTCCCACTCCTGTAGGTGATCCACATCAGCTGAGAATGTGGGTGCTGATTTTAGGACAGGGGGTGCTGATTTGTGCCAGGAGCAGGGCAGTGCCAACACTTGCCCACACTGGGCTGGGAGCAGGGTGACACACGACTGTGGCATGGGAGGGTCACACTCACCATGACAGCAGCATGGAGGAGGTGCAGAGGTCCTGGACACTGTGGGACAGCTAAGAGAAGGTCCTGGGAATTTCTCCTCTTAAACAGGGAAAGCCTGATGGTTAACAAAGGCAGCCCTGCTGGTTCCCATGGAACCGATACTGGTCTGTACTGGTTTGAGAGTAGAAGCCAGCCCAGGGCACACAGACAGGACGGTGCAGGTCCTCCACACTGCTACAGACACCAAGGACCCTCCAGCCACCACAGACCTTTCATCCACACACATCTCATCTCCCTGATCAGCCTGTAACACACTCCCTGTGCTCCCCCACCCTGAGTCCAGGTCTCTGCTGAAGATGGGTTTCCCCTGCCCCAGGAGCGATGTCCAGGGCTCAGGGGACAGGGATGCTCAGGCCAGTCACTTCCTCATTATGGACTTCAAACCTAGTTAAGAAAGCAAACAACCAAGTGAAGAGCCCACAGCATGTGTGCCCTTCTCATCTCTCTCACAATCCTTCCCCACTCCACACTCAGAGCAAAGCTGAGCCGTGGGGACCCTCACGCCTCTGCCACCTCTTACTGACATCCCCTCGGCCAAGTTCTGCGGGATCCAGCAGCAGGAATCCCTCCAGGCAAGCACTGCAGAGCCAGGCAGCTCCCGGGCAAAGGCAGTCAGCACCTCCAGAGTGCAAGAGAGCGGCACAAGCACAGCCTGTCCTCCCTGCCAGCTCCGGGGGTAGCCTGGGCTAAGGAAAAAGGCAGCGACCAGATCCCTCCGGTGATCCCAGACCTTCAAACACAGCGGGGTGCGCCGGCAACCGCTGGGCTGGGATGATCCCACCTTGAGCTTCGTCCCATGGCACCATCCGCTCCGGGGGTTTTTGGTGCCTCTCCCCATAGAAAAACCAAGCAACTACGACCGTCTCCCATGTGTCTCCAGTCTGGGAGTAACCCAAGAGCATCTACAGCGAAGCAAGAAAGCTGAGAGGAGGGACTGGAGAGGGAAAGCGAATGCATGGAGGCAAACACGAGGAGTTACACCAAGGGGAAAAAAGCAATGGGTCGGTACGGGTGTGCTGGAGCCGGAGGGGTTCAGGTTTGGACATCGACCCCAGCCCCGCTGCCCGTTCAGGGTGGGTTTCAAAGTCATCATCGGCACCAGCGGGTTCAAACCAGAGGAACCGATTTTCCCCGAGCGCCAGCATCCCTGAGGACGGTACCAAAAAACCCAGCGGCGAACAGCGCGGTGATAACCCCATAGACACCGGCGGGAGGGGTGAAGCGGGGGCCGCAGGACCCCCAGGCTGACCCGCGGGCAAACCTGCCTGGATCCCTGCCATCCTCATTCCTCTGCACCCAACCCACACAGACACCCCCCGTCCAGCCACAGCCCCCCACGCTCCGCCACCCGCTTCCCACCCGCAGGAGCCGGGCGAGGCGGGAGCGAGGGAGAGAAGGAAACACGGCAACTTTACCTAAAGGGTCTCAAGGTGACGAGGCATCTTCTGACCATTATCTTCCCATCCGCGTTGACTGTGATCATCGTTCAAAGTTGCGGGGAGGGGGGGTTGGGGAGCGGCCCCCGCACCCCCCCGACACGCTCCGAGGGGCTCAGCGGGCGGAGCGCGGGGCTCCGCGGGGGCGCATGGCGGGGTGCGGGTGGGGGGCACCTCCCCGCCCGCCCTACCCCTGCCCCTGCCCGGCGCCGGCCGAGCCCATGGCCGGGCCGCTCCGCTCCGCGCAGCCCCGCGCAGCGGCTCCGCTCCGCCCCGCACCGCCCCGCACCGCCCCGCGGAGCCTCCGCCGAGCTCCGCGTGCCATCTAGCGGCAACCTGGCCCCGCGGAGGGGGTGCCCGGGCTGGGGGGTGCCCGGGGAGGGCGTGCGGCAGCCCCCCGAGGAGAGGGGATGGCGTTTTGGGGGGGGAGGATGGCCAGTTTTCCGCCGAGAGCGCGGTCGCATCCCGGTGCGGGGGACCCCCGGCGTGGGGACCTCGGGAGGTGGGGATGTCCCTTTTTGGCAAAATGGTGCAGAAATGCCACTCTCGCGGGTGCTGTTCGCTTTTGGGGACTTCAGGAGCAGGGCAAACCTCTTTTCTTAGTAACGGGGGGGTCTGGACTCTGGCTCTGACAGCATCAGCCTGCGGCTTTGCAGCCCCATCACCCTCTTTTTCTTTCCGGGGGACAACAGTCACAGCCCATGATGGGGCTTCCCGAAGTCCCCGGACATTCCTGGTCGCTGCCGAAAGGACCAGGGTGGTGTCCTTGGGAAAGACAAAGGGGCCGCGAGAGCTGAGGCGGGAGGAGCAGCTGCTGAGCTCAGCAGAGGTGTTCCCGGCTCTCCAGTGAAAGGTGACAGCCACAAAAAGCCTCCCAAAGCTTGGGACTTAAAGGAGCCGAATGTGCCCAGAGCTTGGAGACATCCCCCTCACCAGGGGTGAGGGAGGGGATGCAGCACCCTGGGTGGGGAGCACAGGATCGCAGAAAGCTGGGAGGAGGACGCTGTTCTGGTGTGCTCACCTGGCCAGGCTCCAGGACAGGATGGGGGGTGAAGATTGTAGTCTGGGGGTGCCAACAGGGCCCCCTCATGCCATGCTGACCCCAAGGCTGGCTGTCCCTCTCTGCCCACCACCACAAAGCGTAGGCTGACACTGAGGGAAAGCTGCCCCTTTGCCTTCCCTACTGCTGGACATTCTCCTCTTTCCCAACACTTCTTCATCCGTTCCTCCCAGGACAAGTAACACTCCTCCAGCCCCAACTGCCTGGAATGGCTCAGCAATCTACCCCCCCAAGTGCTGAGCTATTTCAGCACTCCCCCATCTCAAACAACCCCCTCCATGTAAACTAACCGTGGGCTCCCTTGCTTGTGCACAATCCTAGTGTTTTCCCACAAGGCTGATGAAGAGGAAATGCTGCCGTGATACTCTGATTTCCATAGGGATCCCAGACACACTGCTTCCTTCTCCCTGATGGAAACCGGCGGGGGGCTTTGGTCATCAGAGCTCCGGGGAGCACGTGCTTCAACATCATCAGCCACAGCTGGAAATCTACCACGAAACAGCACTTTCTCCCCATGAAACAGCACATTTTTTTTTCAAGCAGAAGTGAGAAGCAAAACCGTATTCTTTAGGGCTTCGTAAATACGGGAGGATTTTTGTGTTCCCCCACAGGGAAGGAGTCATTGCCACACTGGGGCTGCGCAGGATAATAGTGGGCTGAGGCAGACGGACACACAGGCAGAGGATTTGCAGGAATTGTGGCTCAGGAACAGCAGCCAGCTAAATCCAAACCCTCAGGTCAGCTCTCCCTGAGCTTCAATACAGGCAGCCCAACATCTTGGCAAGGACACCCTTCTCTGAAGCCCATCCTGTGTGTACCTAATGGATGCAACCACTGCATGGGCAGATCCAGCTCTGTCCTTGCCAGTTTAGGTGCAATTGGGAACATCTGGCCTTCTCTGGTTTTCTTCACCTGGTCGTTGGGCAAGGAGAGGAGCAGCAGGCTGATGAAGGGCTGTGGGGATCCTGCCACTCCTGATCTCCTTGCTCCTGACTGCTCCCCCACTTTCCAGCTCCTGCTGCTCTGACAGGACACTGTTAGTCACCGTCTGAGCTGTAAATCACCTACAACCTGGTGTTTCCCTACTTGCTGCCCTCAAGAGCCCAGCTCCAGCTGGCAGCAGGAGGCAGAGCCCTTCATTCTGAGATCAGCTCAGCTCAATGGGGCTGGAAACCTTCCAAATGCACATAAACACACTGCATGGAGTGGTCAATGGAGCAGCCAAATCGCTGCCTCCAGTGTGGCAGGAGCCAGCTGCGCCCTCCCAAGAGGCTGGGAGGAAAAGGTATCATCCCATCCCAGGGAATGCAGAGAAGGGGGCTACCAGAGATCCAGTGTGGGATGAACTCTGTGAGGTGAGATCCCCCCACTCACCTCCTCAAGGATAATGCCAAGGTCCTTCTGTGCATCCCATAGGTTCTGGATCGTGCGAGTGGCAGCTTTTCCTTGAGGCAAACTGCAGGAAAAGGCTGGGCTATGGTGAGTACTACACACTGACTTCTTAAGGTATAGGGGTCAGTGATACTGAGGGGGAGAAGGGACCCCATTCCTCTCCTCAGGGCTGATCCTGGGCTGGAAATGGTCCCCTGGGGGTCTGGCTGCTTCTTGGGCAGCAGAAAGCATGTCAGCTACCTTGGCTTCCTCCAGGTGCCTCCTGCAGCACCAGCCAGGAAACAATATCAAATAAAATAACGTAACATAAATAAATAAATAAATAAATAAATAAGTAAAATACAGAAGTCGCTGAATACAATTGCTCTTGGCAATCTCCAGGCACATCCTGGCAGGGTGCTGGGGTCAGCAGGGAGCAATTGCACTCACACTGCTGGCCAGGGAGCGAGGCAGAGTTACCTCTGCTGCTCCTGCCTCCTGCCAGAATCATCCATGTGGGATCCATCACCCCATGGACGGGAATGTGGCATTTACTGCACCCCCAGGGCCCTCATCCCTGAGGGGAAGCGCTGCAGCAGACAGTCCTTTCCCTGTGCTGCTGCTTGAAACAAAAGCTTAATTAACTACCAGCTCGCTGTCTGTTTGGAGGGATAAATCTAAAATCCAAGGATGGTAATAAAGCAGTGAATTATCTTCTTCAGCAGCTGAGAAGCAATGGCCCCAAAAATCAATATTCTGAAGTTATACTACACACACACACACACACACTACACATACACACACACACACATATGCATGTTTGTTATTCCAAATTCAGCAGCAGCAGGGAATGGAGAGCACCAGCTCAGCAGCCAGCTGGCACAGAAGAAACCAGTGTTCCACCAGTTAGAGCCCCTGCCCAGCCAGAGGTAGATATGGAGCATCCCCAGTACGGGCCCCAGGCAGCCACTCCACAGCACTGCCTGTGATTGGGGCAGGCCAGAGTTCCAGCTCCGACACCAGAGCATCCTCTGGCAGCCAGGACTCACCCTGCACCCCTGGCCCAGCAAAAGACCTTGGGAATTTTTAAAGCTCCTTGAGGAGGCATCGCTGGGCAGAACGCTAAGGTTTAGATCACCACAGCTGGAGAAGAGAGGTTATGAATGCAGGGTGGGCTGTAACCCACCAGAAATAAAGCTGTAAATGTCACAGTACTGCAAAGGGCACAGTCACTCATCACTGCTCTGCTGTGGGCACCTCCAGACAAGCCACACTGACAGGATTTATGTTGGCTTTTGGTGAGTGATGCCCGTGTGCCAGGGCTCCAAAGTCATCCCAGGGCCCTCCAGAGACTCCCCACTCCAGCCTGGGACCCTTCTCCGGTGCTTTCCAAAGCCTGGAGGATGGATCTGCCCAAGTTTCCTCTTGGAGCCTCCTCTCAAGCCTCAAGCTACTTGGTTCTTCATGGAAAAATAATGATGCCAGAGGGGGAGAATCACAGCAAGCCACCGAGCTGTAATGTGCTACGACAAGCCACTTCCTTAAGTTCTCCCCGCACACAATCTTGCCCTTGAGATAAGAGAGATAATTTGATTGCAGGAGCTGCAATGCCCAAATGCTCTGGGCATAAGATCACTTAGTCACCACAACTTCCCCGTGCCCCTCGAGGGACATTGCTGGGGACAAGGAGCTCTTTATTGATAAAGAACAACTTCTCTCTGTCACCGGCTCACCCTCAATTGCTGCACTGACGCCTCTGCCCATCTCTGTAGCAACGAGGCGGAAAAGCTCCAAGCCTGGCACTGACCTCCCTCACTGCTGAGCATCACCAGCCACTTGGACTGTGCTGGGGGCTCCCACAGGCACTGGAGGGCTGGTACAGGCAGCCCTGCTCCACCTCTGCTTTCTGCCATTCCCAGGGGCAGCAAAAACAGCCCTGAAGTCGCTCACAGGTCGGTGTTTGGAGAGAGCACCGAGCAAAGGGCAGGGAGGGGATGGCAGGGCCCTGAAGCCACCTGTGCACCCCCAGGCATGGGATAATCAGGAGCTCTCCAAGACTGCAGAAAGGGACCAGGAGAAACCAGAAGGGACCGTGGTTGATGGGACACTCTCCAGCAGCAAGCAGACAAATGGCCTTGCTGCTGACAGAGCACCGAACCAGCAGGGAGTGAAGACTCATCCATGGGCTTAGAGTCCCTGGGACTGCAGCCTCCAGAAGATGCTGAAAGGCAGTGGTGAGAGGGCACTTGACACTACACTGAGGAGTGTTTTACCCACTGTGAGGGTCCCCAGGGCAGTTCTCTGGTCCCTGGGGCTGTTCCCTGGGGCTGTCTGCATGGCTGAGGTATCAGTAGGGTGCCAGGTAACACCAGACACCAACCTCTGCCCCCTCCTTCCCTGAGACAGCAGCTGGGGGGGCAGTGGTGATGTACAGCACTTCTGCACCGCCTGAGAGTCAGAGCCAGCAGCATCCCCCAGGTACAGGGTAAGAGGCTGGTTGCAGAAGCCAGGCTGGATTCTCTGAGCTCACGGGATTGTCTGTGCCACTTGGGGAGCAGGAGGAGTGTTCCAGCCCTGGGATCACCATGGTGCTGGCAGCACAGCACAGGACACGTGGTTCTGGTGCTCAGGTACCTGCTGGAGGTGCACAGCCAGGTCAGATGTCAAACATGGGACTCGACAGCTCCTGTCAGCACAGGGCCATGTCAGCACAGCCTCTCATGGGGAATTTGGGAAGCTCTTGCCCTTGCAAGCCTGTCAGCACTGTGAATCCTTCACTTCCATTAGCTGCTAATCCACTTAGAGCAAAGGAAAATAATCGAGGTGAGGATCCCTCCTCAGCTCCCAATAGGATGATGTGTTTTGAGAGCAGCGAGGAAGATGAATTTCCCTTTCTCTTCTTGGTTAAAGAAACTAGTGCATTTTTCTTACTGTGTTAATTAAACCCACTGACCACCCTGGCTTCACCAAGAAAACACAAAAGGTGAAAGGAAAGCCTGAAGCAGCTTTATCAGTCAGAAAGGGCTCCTGGCTGCCCTGCTGCAAAGGGAGATGCTCAGAGGAAACAAGAGCAGCAATTAAAAATTAAAGAGGGAGGAAGATCTGTGCAGCAGAGAATGGAGATGCATTTGTATTGCTGCAGTGCATTAAGGGGGGGAACTCCTGACCCCCTCGGGGAGAACAGCTCCCTCCGTGGGCAGCTCTGCCCAGCTCAATCCAGGCAGGGAAGAGGAACAAAGAAGGGACCAAGCCCGGGGTAAAGGGAAGGGTGGGAGATGCTGAGCCATTCCTTCTGAAGTGAAGAGACCATCCTTCCTCCCTTTGGGTGAGGTTATTTGAGGCTAATCCCCTGGAGAGCCCCCCCAGGGAAGGGGAGCAGGAAAAAATCAGGGAAAGAGTCAGCTCTGAGGGCTGGATCTGTCCCTTTGCCGGGCAGACTTCTCAGAGCTGCCAGTTCAGGTTTACCTCCCTCTCTGCCTCACTGTCACACTCAGCTGAGCAGCAGTTCCCAGCCTGGTGCAGTCCCAGGAGGACACTGTTGCTCAGCCATTGAATTAGCATTGAAAGGGCAAAAAAAAATCCGGCTGGAGGAGCCTTCCAGGCTTGTTAGCACGTTATCCCGAGCTCCTGCAGCAACTGCTGCCTCTCCAGACTGAGAGTGTCCAGGTGCCCCCCCCCCCCCATCCATCCCACTGGACGGATTTTATGTCCCCCGTGTCCCTCAGCTGAACAAGCTCACTGACCTGGTGGCATCAACGTGCACAATGTGGAGATGTGTTTGAGCTCAAGATGAAAAGTGCTGCACCACAGGGCTGGGAGGAAGGGAGAGGTTATAACCTGTCAGGTTATAACCCCCCTGACAGGCTCCCACATGCACATGGGCCCAGGGTTCAGGTCCCAAAGTGAGCCTGGCAGGACACTTCCACCCCCTGCAACATGTCTTGGGAGTGCCAGCAGGATGCTGAAGGAAGGCTTGCACCACCATTAGCCAAATTAAGAGGGAGAAGACATGTCAAGCTTCAGCTGTAATTAAAGAAAATCATGTCAGGGGGCAGAAGAGCAAGAAAGTCTCCAGCCTTTTAATTACTGCAGGAGACTCGCTGCTGTTTGCACGGCGCTCATGGCCCTTTCTGGGGGGTCTGTAAGGAGTTTGCTGCCTCAGCCCCACGTGCAGCCACAGCCCAAGGGGAGCTGAGGATCTATACGTCCCCCACACCATCCTTTTTGTCCCATCAGAGGGGAGAGAAGTCGTCTCAGCTCCCCCCAGACGCTGGTGCACCCCAGGCAAAGCTCTTCTCCTGCTGGCACACACACACGATGGGAGCCACACAGGAAATCATACATTGTCCTGACTTACCCAAATTCATGAAACAACAAATGGAACCTCCCTCCCACCCCCCCCAGCTATGGGCTGAGATCATGCAATCAGACTGTTAAAAAATAAACCTCTGAAACCCTCAGACGTTCAAACCTGAGAGGCCAGACGAAGAAAAATGCTCGCTTTTCACATACAATGAGTGGAAATAATTTTAGATTTTTATTATTATTATTATTTTAGAAGGGAAATAAGCATATTTCAATCCAGTCAAGAGTGAAATTGAGTTTAACAACAAAGCAATTTCTATTAGTGGAGACCCAGGGAAAAAAAAATACAGATGAATAGGAAACTCACAAAGAAATGTGTCAGACAATGGTGGAATTAGGAATTAAAAGCAACTTTGCTTTACTGCTGATAATATAAGCACATAATGATCTACCTCACTGCTAACGTGCTCCCTTCCCATATAAACACTGTAAAACCACAACAGTGGAAAAGATTGGGATTTAATTCTGCCCTCCATCCAGCAGGGAAGGGAAAGGGGTTTTGCAAAGATGCTTTGCCAACCTTGGGGCTGGTCCACATCTCCTGGAGAGCACTCACTCACTTGTCCCATCTTGCCCTTCTTCACCTGCTCTACTCATTGCTGATGCTCCCGGGGACAGGCAGCACCCAGCTCTCCCACCTCTCCCACCACCGGGAGGGACTCCGAGGGTCCCCATCCCAGGGCACACAGTGTCACCACGGGCTCCATCCAGGATGCCAGGGTGTCACTGCTCCTCATCCCACACCATCCCCATTGCCAAGGATTGAAGTCCTTGGGTTAAAAATTTAAAGTTTGAATAGTCTGGAGTATCAAACCTTAAAGCAATTACGCTGCTCTAAATCTTTAGTGGTTTTAGAGATTAATTTCTCATTTCCAGTGAGACAGCTCCGCTTGTTTCTCCTCAGCAGGATCTGAATAGGATTTGAGTATGGAGACAAAGGAATATTGATCACACCCTATAATGCTGAACAGAATTTTTTGTACCCTTTTCCTCCATTTTTCTCTTTTTCTATTGTTCTTCTCCCACAGAAAAGCCAGTGAAGGTGAACTGCTGCAGGAGCTGGGGATGGAGCCACCAGGTGCTCTGTCACAGAGGCAGAGAGGAATGCAAAACTCAATTTTAAGTAAGTCCTGTTCCCTTTGAAATCAATTAGGTGACTCCTGAGGCCCTTGGCTGAAAGGAGACAGACGGAGGCAATCAAGGGGAGAAGCACTTGAGTCAAAGAACGGTAAAAGCATGGAGCAATTCCCTAAAATGCTGCTGATCCATCAGCTAAGAGGGTCTGGGAAGGAAGATGGGGTTTTTAACAGCTGATTTTATACCAACCTTTCTTCCCAGGGTCCCAATAGGTGGGACAGCTGTGACACAGCACACGGTGGGTTTCCCTGGGGTCAGATCCAGCCATGGATTAGGGACACAAATGTGCCCATTAGGGACGAGACCTCAGCCAGCCCCAGAGGGCACTTGTTCCTGTCCTGCCCTTTCCTCAGGCTCAGCATCCCTCTGGAGTGACAGGCATCCAAAAAGTGACACCACAAAGCATTCCTGTGATCCAGAGGGGCCCTGGCAGAGATGGAAAGTCAGACAAGAACAGGCAGTTCCTCAGGGCAGGATGGTTTAGGTTTCTACCTCTACATTTCCTTACTCAGGAGGGAAGAGCACTCTGCTGCTGGCAGAGCTTGTTCCCACATTTACCCACATCAAAGCTGTCTTGTTGCCCTTCTCTCCTGAATTTCCAAAGTGAAGAGGAGAGAATCAGAATTAGCAAACTGAGGAGCAATCAGAGCTGCACTTGGCCTTCATGAGGATTGATAAATCTCTTCCAACACCAGTAAATAACCAGACTTTGCTCCTTGCCTGGAGGAGGGAGCATCCCCCCTCCAAACACCTGCAATAAGACACTTGCAATTACTGCTTTGTCTCCTGGAAACTAGTAAATAATTCAAACAACTCTCTCTTTTTTTTTTTTTCCTTTCCTTTCCTTTTGTTTTCCATTTTAATTAATCCACCTAGAATTCTGTCCTCCAAACACAATCACAGCAGCCCAGGAACAGCAGGTAGAGAATCTCATTACCCAGCTTCCCAGCCATATCCTCGAGCCATTATTAATAGAGACTTCACCGAGTGAGGAATTAATAAAACCCGATGACAAGGGGGAAGGGAAACACTTCTGGAGTGCATCACCCTCTCTACCTTGTCCTGGGGATGGGACCTCCGATGGTTAGAGGTGCCAGGGGGCTTAGGCAGAGCCATATCCTGCCTCCTGCAGCCCCCAGGTGCTCGGTCCTGCAGCCAAGTGCCACTGTTCTGTCAGCTCCTGTGGTCCAGGAGGAGCTGCTGGGTTCAAAACACGGTGAAGAGATCAGAAAAGCCACCTCAGCACACACAGGTCACTGCACACCTCCTGCCCAGCCGCTGGCAGGAGGCAGAGCCCAAGCACGTGTTCTCACAGTGCTGCATTAATCCTTCCCTTTTCTCCTTACCCCAGTAGCAGCCACATCCTTGGAGCACTGCCCTGGCACCAGGAATTGCTTTCAAAGAGGGGGTGGTGGCATTATGGAGTGCAAACACACAGGCTCCTCCAAGTACCTGCACTAGGAGGAGGGAGCAGCATCACAGCCCCCAGCACCCCAGTTGCGAGGGTAAAATCCAGCGTCCAGCTGATCTGAGGGATTTGGATCCTGCCCCAGCGCTCAAACCCACACGCTCCCTGTGCTCATGGGTGTCCTGCAGCAAGCACAAACCCACCCACCCACCCCCTCATCCTTCCCTCCCTCCCTCCACAGATGCTGGGTGACCCCCCTGGGAGGGTGTTTCGGAATAAGAAAACGTCTCCTCCTTGGTGCACCCCCCTGTTCCAGTGGGGTTTTCCTGACACAGGGCACTCCTGATAGGGCGACACTGACCGCAGGCACGGCCACAGGGCACACCCTTCTCCCGAGGGATGCTGCACACCCAGCACATTCACGGCAGGACCAGAGAGGACAGTGCCGGTACCTGGAGTCCCCTGTAGGCAGCTCACACTCGTTCTGCACGGGTTTTTTCCCATCTGGATTCTTTTCTCCTTGTTTCTCCAGGCCAGGGAAGAGCCGTGCTGGGCGTGCAGGCTGCGGGGAGCTGCGATTTCACTTCGGCTCGGAGGCTTCCCTGCCTTGATCAGCTGCACTTAGATAAACAGCAGAGCATCAATAAGCAGCTCTAATTAGAGGTGTTAATAGCGCTGGGAGCTGGGGAAAAGCACTTCGAGGCGGGAGGGAGAGCAGTGGGCAAGCTGAGGAGAGGGAGGGGAGGAGATGGGAGACCTGGAGTGCTCAGGACCTTCCCTTTCTGCTGCTGGGGGTAGTGGGTTGCACACACCCCGCGGGTGGGACAATCAAGCTCCGGGAGCCCGCATGAAATTGCCGGGGAAATATCCCCCGTGCTGATTATCTTGAATAATTTATGCAGATGCTCTCATGCATTCATATTTTATGGCAGTCTCGCAAAGCTGTGATCATGGTTATTCACAATTTGCTCCCTTCCAGAAATCTCCATCGGTGGTGGGCGTGGGAAGCTGGAGGGCAAGTTTAGAGGGCAAGTTACACCTCAAGGACCTCAACTCTCCGTGGCACTGGGGACAGGGCACAGAGCTGCTTCAGGGCAGCAACATTCCCAAGGCTGGTTGTGCTCCTCCGTCCCACCATCCATCCCCACAGGACCTCCAGGGGACAGGGGACACTGACTCCCACCCTGACCCTGCACCCACCACCTCAGAGCCCTCCCCAGCCTTGATCTCACAAAGCAGAGAGGCTCAATGGCCCCAGGGAGGGACCTGGGACAGACTCAGTTCCCACAGCACCATCCCCTCTGCCCAGAAAGTTGTCCCCCAGGAATGTAGGAGCTGCTCCCAGGGCTCCCTCCATCCCCTGATGGGTGGGATATGGGCTGGGGCAGAGAGGATGCTTGGGGTACCCACTACCTGGTGGTGGGCTGTGCATTCCTGCCAGCTCCAGCACTTCCACTGCTTTCCCAATGGCTGTCTCCCTGGAAACTGGAGCAGAGGTGGGATGCTGGAAAGGACATTGCTTCTCTTTAGGGAAGGTGGGTGGACAAGCTGTGCAGCAATTCCTTCCAGCAAGGGAGGATTGGATGAAAGGCCAGGGCTCCTCTGCTGCACAGCTTAAGCTGTGCCAGGCAGGATCCTTCCTTCCTGGTGCTCCCCAAGGCTGTGGAGGGGCACGAACCACCCCCACAGCTCCCCCTTGCTCCACCTCTCCACCTGTTTTAGGGACAGGAAGACTCAGTGCCTTGACTGAAAGCCACACAGGGAAGGGGTGATGGTCACTGCAGGAAGAGGCAGGTGGTGGACAGAGTAGAGGAGAAAAGATGGGAGTAAAGGGAAAATTGGAGGAAACCAAAAAGAGGTGCTCAGAGCATACTGGAGGAGGATGTGGCCACAGAAAAGCCTGCCAGCACCCAGCAGAGCAGAAAGTCAACGCTATTAAAGATAAGACACTGGATATTTTCATTCCCTGCAGTTCCCTCTCCTCAGAGGAGAGCGAGGATATCTGAAACGCAAGCAGAAATCAAACAAGAGGTGCCTCAGTCTGATTGTTCAGCCTGTAAAAGGGTTGGGGAGCAGAGCAGAGACACAGCTCAGAGGGGGCAGAGAGGACTGGCCCCTGTGTCACACACCACCACACTCTGGGTTTTGCTGTTTTCTTTTCCTTTGGGGACACCCTGGGAAGCTTTTGCTCAAGCCTGGCTGCCTCTGCCTGCAGCAATTTCCATCCATTCCAATTAGAGAATCTCCCCTAAAAAGGGACCAGAAACTTCAGCTCCTGCGAGGCAGAAAGGGGGGGACACAGACAAACAGCCTCTGCCACGCTTGGGCTGCTGCTCTGAGCCTCATTCATCATCTGCTGACCCCACGGGCATGTCCAGCTCCCTGGGCAGGGGACCAGCAGCACCCCATCACTGGCAGGTTAATCAAGTTTGGCCTCTGCCAGCAGCATCCCACAGCCCAGGGAAGGAGCACGCTGTGAATCCAAAGGCAAGGAGGTGCCAGGGGACTCACCCAGAACCAAATTTCCTCTGGGAGTTTGCATCAAGCTCAGTTAGAGCACTGGTGATTTATTAGGAGAGCTGCTCTTGGGAGCAGCTGCGAGCTGTAAAGCTGTAGGACAGGGATCTGCTGCACCAGGGAAGGGTTGGGAGCAACACAGGGGGGGTTTCTGGGGCAAAAGCTGCTGGTTTGGCGCTGGGTTTGTAGCACAGGGTCACCCTCGGGGCAGGAGAGCTGCAAAGGAGGCTACAAGCCCTGCTGCCAGCAAGTTGAGAAACAGGAGGCAGGGAGACCACAGCTCAGCTCCAAATCTACAAATGAGCCTCTCTTTTTAATCTTTTCCATGGAAATGGCTTCTCCAGGTTTTGTCTAGAGCAGCCAATCAAACCCAAGGAGTTGCATCCGACTGTGAGGGGAAAAAAGAAACCCAGGTCTATTAAAATTGATGAAAGACACCTTGACAGTGTCCCCTTAATGTAATTAAAAATGTATTTAAAGGCATGCCAAATGTTTACTAATTAAACGAGCACTTCATTCTGTAGCCATAATGAAAAAAGTAATCGGGATACTTTGAGCAAATCCCGGGTTTTTAAAGAAATAATTACTTTATAGAAAATTAGTTACTAAATTAAACCATTCTTTACCTGCTGTTACTTTGGCTCCTCTTCTCATTTTTGTGCTGCTGAATCCTGAAATTACATGGGACAGATTTTTATCCTGGATAATGAGTTTTTCAAAGGAAACAGGGAAAAAAAGAAAAGTGGGAAGTGCTGGTGGGTCCCCAAATGTTAATATGCAGCTGGTGGGGAAGACACAACCGGGTTGGAACAGACTGGAACGTGGCCACGTGGCTGCACAGCTGGTGCTGTGCTGACAGATCTCCATCCCACCATCCCTCTGCTGCTCCAGCACTGCCACCAAGACACATGAGGGTCACCAGCTGGGGCACAGAGAAGTCAGATCACATCTTGTGCCCTTGCTGCAAAACAGGGATGCAGGAAGTCCTCAGCTTGGACCATGAGTTCTTCGAAGGCAGGACTGTCCCCTTGGGGACCATCTGCAGACCTGACACGTTGGAGCCACACATCCCAGGGCTCCACAGACACTGCCAGTGTTCCAACCCTGAACAGGTCTGAGGTCAACATGTTCAAGGCCGGGTTGGATGGGGCCCTGAACAACCTGGTCTAGTGGAAGGTGTCCCTGCCTGCGTCAGGGGTTTGGAATGAGATGATCTTTAAGGTCCTTTCCAACCCAAACCACTCTGGGATTCCGTGATTGACACAGAGGGAGGGGGGAGGGAAACCAAGCACTCCCACTCATGTCATTAAGAAATCCCCATCACAAGAGCTTCTCTCTGTCTCCTCCACCTGCAGACACTCTCCAGAGCAATCCTGGCCAAAGACAGGGCTCTTATTTCCATACCAGAGCACACAGCACTCAATTTACCGTGGCTCTATAAGCCACTCGGTGCTTGCTTTTCAGCCAAGGTGTGTGTGTTTGCTTCATCCTCTCAGCTTTACCTGGCTCTTCTCGAGAGCAGACACAGACTCTGAACACAAACCCACTAATCTGAGATGACACCAGGCTGAATCCAGAGAGAGGCAGCGAAGGCACATGGTGACCAAGCATCTGTGCAGGAGGCAGCGGGGGCTGTGGCTCCCAGTTGTGGGGCTGCAGGGGCCTGTGATAGCAGATGGAGAGTCTGATTGCATTTGCTGATAATGGATTAGGAGGCTTTTCTTGGATCTCCACTTTCTCCTGCTTAGCCAGTTCCTTGAGGGGCTCTGCGGGGAGGTGTTACAGGAGATTTATTAACAAGATGAACTGCAATGCCAGGGAAAGCTACTCCTGCAAAATGCACTTTCCCTCTCACATGTGCACAGGCTTAAACCCACCTCGTCTGAAAGCACTCAGCATCCCTCCTCCTCAGGGGAGCTCCAGCAGATCTGCTCCTTCCCTCACAGCTGGCAGTTTCACCAATGCCATGGGAAGCTGCTGCACCCCTTGCCCATCCATCCAACATCCAAAGTGTCCTTATTTGCCAACAACAGTGAGTGTAAGCCCCTTAAAAGCAAGGCACCCCTGTCAGGAGAACCTGTGGGTAGAGGTGGTGTGTCCCCAGCACCACCACAGCCTTTTCCCAGGGCCAAATCCCATCCTGCAGGTGAGGGAGCCAAGACCTGCCCTAAGGCACCTGCCTAAGGCCAGCAAAGGAGCCAGGATCAGGAATCCAAAGCTCAGCTCACTAGGCTGTATCCCACAGGGATATGGCCTGAGATGACACTGCTGAACCTTGGAGACAGAGGTGACCACAGCTCCCCACCAAGCTGGAGCTACAGGGGAAGGAGGGAGCGAGCAGAAATGAGATGCAGCGAAGGGGGAGGCAGACAAGAAGCGGGGAAAGTAAAGGAGAGAGAGGAAAGCAGGGAGCTGAGAGCACAGGGGTACAGGAACAGGAGTCTCCCTGCTGCGTGCTTCATCTCATGCTTCATTACAAGTGCAAGAAATTGTCTTTTTCTGAAAGGAGGGATGCAGTGCACAGAGCCTGACAGCACCTCAGAACCAATGTCCAGGGTGAGCCGTGGGATGAACAAATGCCAGATCAGAGCAGTTGTGCTGCCTTTTAGCAGCTTGATTGCTCCATGAGAATTAACCCCTTATCTTGTAACCCTGTCTCCCTGGGGAGTGCTGTCAGACTGTCTGGTCCCTGAATGCCATTCCAAAACCCCAGCACAGGTAATGCCCAGGGATGCAGCCCAACAAGCCTTGGCTCTCCATCAGCATATCAGATATTTGCAACAAACGAGGCCACGGCCAGAGGCCCCTGGTGACAGAGTTACAGCCCAGGCTGCACAGGAGCTATTCTTGTGTCTGCCTTCAGACCCAAAGATGAAAAATGAATTCAGCAACTCAGCCACAATTCATCTCGGCTGGCTGAGCTCTGCCTTTGCAGCCAGAATCCAAGCACAGGCACCACTTAGCCTGTCCAATTTCCTATGTCTGTGCTTCACCCAAGACCCTGGAAGAACAAGGCCATTAATTACAGAGGCTGGAATTGTCTCTCCTCCAGATAAGAGGGAACCAAATGCAGGTCAGGGGCTGGATGTGCCCAACAGAGGAATGAACTGCTACAAACCAGCCCAGCAGGGATGACGTGAGCACTGAGTGCTCAGCTAAACCCCAGCTACAGGTCCTGCCTGGTGGGTGGAATATGATGCCTTGGGGAGGAGATGCTGCCACGCTCAGGACTTTATTGCCAACTGTAGCCAGTGAGAAGAGGCTTCTCCACTCCCCTCGGGCTCTTTGCAGGTGCTTATTCCCACCCACTCAGCTGCAAAAGAGGTCAGGAGATCCCAGAGGTGCTGTGTCCCTGGTCAGCCAGCCTCAGGGACAGGATTAATTCCCCCCTCCCAGCTGTGACACATCCCCAGAACAGGGCAGGTAGGTGGGATCTCACCTCCTGCATCCAAGCCCAGCACAGACCCTGTAACCCCTTTGCTCCAAGGCTGGCTGTGCCATCACACTGGGAGGGTGAAGGGGCTGTGGAGGTCACACACAACACCCACCCAAGCCAGGCTTCTGATGATTCACTTCACTGCAAAACCATCCCAGAGCGCCTCCCATTCCACACAATATTCTCAGAGGCTCTTCCTGAACCAACAGGATGAAGCTGCCACAGCACAAAGAACAGAGGAATTTTCCAGGATGAGCCTCATCCTCAAATGCCTGACCAGAGCAGTATCCTGTCCACCAGTCCCTTTACCGGCTGGCTGTGAATTTCCCACCAGTGCCACATCATCTCCCCCTCCTTTCCTGTGTTCTTCTTACACTTCCCCCCCCCTCCAAACCTCCCTCCTCCACAGCTACAAGCATTTGCTCCAAAATCCAGCCCTTCCCAGTGGAGAGGAGGTCAGCCCCACACTTCTCCCAGTTTCTCCCTTGATTTCCCACTGGAGCTGACCCTGCAGCCTTTCAAGCAGGGACAGCAGCTCCTGCTGACTCGTGGCTGGAGCAAGGAGTTACTTTTACACCTGGGTGCTGATGCTGGTTTGCCCATCACAGGGGACCCAGCTCCTGTCCCAGCCCATCAGCAATTCCTGGTTTATGTCCCATGACAGCAGGGCAGTGGGGTTGGCTCACATTTAGTGCCTCAAAGCAAACAGCATCACTTCGCTCCTTTCCTTTGGCTCTGTACAAAAGATGCTACAGAGGACTCAATTATAAACTAAAAAGATCTTCCATCTGTGCTGTAGCACATCAAACAACTTCTTAAAGAAGAACAGTTATCATTATTGACACTTGGGTAATTGCAGAAACACCATCAGAGCAGCTTTTATTTGTGAGCAGCTCTGTCCCACACCACGAACCACAAAGCATCACAAAGTTCTGGCAGCTTCAGGTGGATGCAAGACACCCTTTGCAAGCACACAGGACCTGCCCTCACTCAAGTCTCTTCCTGTTTTCTAGTACTTAGAAATAGGCTCAAATCCTCCAGCACAAGGTCTGAGAGCCCTTCTGCTATTTCTGTGGTCATTAATTATGAGAACTGGGTCTCTATCAGGGTTTTACAAGCTGGAAGTGCTGCAGGTACAACACCTAATTAACATTATGCTCTTGGTCTGCACGACCTCCCAGCCGAGCCACAGCTCTGCCAAAAGACTTGCTACAGAGAAGGAAGGCAGAGAAAGAAAAAGAAAGAAAGAAAGAAAATTATCTTGGCTCCCAGCCCAAGCCTTTCTCTTTTTAAGATGCATTTCAAGAATCTGCTGGCTGGTGACCTCCTCGAGTTACAAGGGAGGCTGCTTGTCAAAAGCTGACCTGAGCTGGATTTAATTGAAAACCAGTTGCTGGTGGTGGGAACAAGATCCAAAGGGCACCTTGGGGAGGCTCCGTGGAGAGCAGGAGAGGACGGAACAGGCGCCAGGCGAGCAGAGAGCACCCTCTGCAGCCACATCAAGGACAGCCAGTGCCTGGATGTGCAGAGGGTTTGTGTTGGAGAGCCCGGGGCTGTTTACAGCTACAAGCAGCTCCCAGGAAAGCAGTGCAGACCGGGGATTTGCAAACTGGATTAGCTGGGAGCAACGAGCAGCTAATCCCAGCTCCTCCTCTGAGGCTGCCTGTTGCCTTAGGCTTTCCACTTCAAAATTCTCCTGTTTTGCAATATTTATCTGCTGAAGTTTTTTGGAGAGGAAGAATATATTAATAGAGGGAAAACAAATCAAATATTCTCCAGCAGTACTTCCCAGTGAAAATATTGACCAGTTCCCACATCTAAGCATTATCGATATCCTCAGCCTTTAATTCCACCAGAAACAAAACAACTCTCACTTGAGAGTTTCAGTCAGTGACTCAGGAACATTATCATTCTTGCTAAATATAGCCCCTCAGGAAAATATTGACCACCAAACTGCACTTTCAGCTGTGTAGAACTATCCAGGGTATTCACACTCCTTTATTCCACAGCCTAAGCACCTGCCTCCTTAAAGCTTCATCACCACCTGAAAAGAAGTTTAATTTTTAATGGAGCAACGTGACCTTTCATTCCCCTTAAAATGAAGTGACACATGTTCACACAGAGCAAAACCCAACCAACACCACGACATGCTGTGAGATCAAAAGCCAGTGAAGAGACACAGAGAGCTCTCTCTCAGCTCTGCGCAAGGCTGGCTCACAGGTTCACCTTCCCAGACAAGCAGAACCCGAGGTTTGCTCATCCCATGTTGTCCCTACCTATCAACACATCATCATTTTGCAGCTCCCAGCTGCTTGAATATGAAAAATAAACCCCTGTTTTCCTTCTGCATATTTAATCACTCACCTCTGCTTCCCACCTGGCTTCTGATGAACCTCACCTGGCCACTTCTGGCTCCCTCACAAGCCAAAATCTTTGGCTTTGATCCTGCAGGGAATCCAGACCCACAGTGGGGGTGAGATTGTTCTTGGAAGGCAAAGTGAGACCCATATAATATATATATTTGTTCCCCAGAGTTTGGGGGCGGGGAGCCTAAAACTGCCCAAGCAGAAGCAGTTTATGGGCTGAGAACCTTTTCCCCAGCCCGGTCACGAAAGCCAAACAACACTTGCCCTGCCTGCTGAAAGGAAAATGCTCACAGTAAATAAAACCAGGATCAGGTTGTCCATGGCCTTGTGACAGCCCCAGGAATGCACCCATGGGCCCAGAGCTCCATCCATGGCAGACCCACCGGTTATCAAGGCAGGCTGAGCTGCTCAATGTCTGGGAGCAGCAGAAGTGACAACCCTGCAAGGCAAGGCAGTGCCATCCCTTGCAAGGGCACAGGACCCAAACAAGGACCTTTATTAACAGCATTACACAACACGCCAGGATCTCCCCCCAGCACAAAGGTGTTTTATCCCAGAAGCATGAAATCTTTGACATGGAGCAGCACTTCAAACCCTCCTTCCCTCCCAATCCCTGCAATTGGTGGTTTGTTTGCTGCAGAACATCATAAATATTTTTCTACCCGCTGGCAAACTCTAAACCCAATTGCTTTCTGCATGAAATGAAAGCCAGTGTGCATAATGCCCTTTTTCTTCCCCTACAGTAATTTTTTTTTTTTTTAATGTGTGTACCAAATCACAGCAGCACTGGGATGAAAGCACAGAGCCTGGGCAAAAAGTGCTGTCCCACACTGAGCCTGATGAACACCCACGGGGTGCTGAGCCCTATCCCTCTGCCACGCTCTGCAGAAGGGCAGCACTTTGTGTCTTACCAGCACAGCTGAGACTTCACAGAATTAGGCCTCTTACAAAGTATAATTATTATAATTATTCATAAATGTCATCGAGATGTGCCTGTGATTGCTGCTCTATCTCGCTCTGCAGTGAGGTAAGGGTGGCAGATGAATGTGAACGCTGGAACACTCATTCTTCAGGCTCGCTCATGCCCTGTTTTCTCCAGAACCTCCAATTACAGAGCAAGTGGCTGCTGAATCCCAGCCCTGGGGGGAGGAAGAAGAGAGATTTTCCTGGCTGGGTCACCTGCACACAGAGAACACACCAAAAGGGAAGCACAGCGTTGGGTTTGCCCTGTGTCAAGCTGAGCACAGGAACACATGACAGTGGTCATTTATACCCCATATAGATGGGAGACTTCATTTCCTATTTTACAGGGGTACATTTAATGGGAAAGAAAGGCAATTTTAGAAGCTTGGCCTGCAATTTTTAAGATGTGCACTTGCAGAAATCTCAGCAAGGGAAAAGGCTGAGCACTCACTGCTGTCCCCCACCTGCACTTCCCTCCATCAGTCACGCTGTGGGAACAGGGCAAAGACACTCCAGCAGCTTGTGATCCTTTCCACTGCCCCTGCTTTCAGCACCTAACACTCAGTCCCACGGCAAAGGAGCTCAGCACAGATCCTGCTGCAGAGGAAATACTTCCTTAGCACCGTCACTCAGCTCTGGAGCTGCGAAACAAATGCTCTCCCCCACAGTTACACTTTTGTGAGCACAAAACAAATAATGATGTATGGTGGTGAAGCTCTTTTAAACAGGTTATTATCTGTGTAATTGGCTGTTGGCTTTTAGGTGTTTTGCCTTTTTTTTTTTTTATTTTATACAGATTAATAATCATAAACTCTGCAGGTCAGGCATTACAAGATGAGTGGCTCTGACAATAAGCAGTCACCACTGCATCTACTCAAGACGCTTAATTGAAGCTAATTTCACTAAGTGACCTTAAATAGCAATTTCCCTTTCATATGACAGAATGACTAATTTTTTTTCCTTCATTTAGGGCATAAACCTTCTATTTTTCTCCCCCTTCACGATTGACTCTGAAGTGCAAACTCGTAAATGTCCTTTTATCCAAGATTTAAAGGGCCGTGAGCAGCAGAAGTTAACCTGCAAGGTTCTTTTCTATTTGTTCACATAAAGGACTGTACAGTCAGGTACTGAATACAGATTCTTTCTCTCAGAAATCAGAATGCCAAGGCCATCCAGAGATCACACCAGCAGAACCACAGTGAGATTTGACGAATCTGCAAATTACCAAATCTCGAGGGGAAAAGTGCAGCAGGAAGAATGAGTCTGTACTGGCCTCCTTGTTACCTTCCCGCGGCATCCTCACCTCTGCAATCGCATCCTTTCATGTATTACCCAGACAAAGGAGAGGCAGCAAAGCTGTTCCCTGCTGCTCCCTCCATGCCCTTCAATCACAAGATAAAGCCTGCACCGAAGCCTGACTTTTAGCCTCGCAGTGTCTGCCTGGACAATGGCCCTCAAAATCTACGTTTAATTTTAGACAAACAGGACCCAGGCACTCCACGACTCTGACTCATATTGTGGAGTCTTTCAGACATAAAACTCTTTGAGTTAAAAGTAACTGAAGTCACGGGAAAGGACACTGAAAAAGAAACCCCCCCAAAAATCCCAAACTAAGATTAGACTCGTTCTCCTCTCAGCAGCAGCATCAGTTTTTATAAGATGGGCTTTCAAACAGAGAAGGAAAACAGGCTGAGGCAGCCACCCTGATTTCCCCGAGACACTTAATTAGTCTACACCACGACTAGAATTAAGCGGTTCCTAAGGGCTACTTAGCACTAAACCGAACATTTCCCTTTTCCTAAGCAGGCCCTTACAAGGCACTAACAAGAGCCATCAGTTCAGTCTCCCTCTCCCTTTTCCAAAGCCTCTGGCGTAACTGCTTAAAACAGTGACAAGAGCAATTCCGACAGCTTAACAAGCCTATTAACAAAAACAATGTCTGTAATTCACTTTTATTTGCATGGCTGTGACCATGAAAAGAAACAGTCGGTACACTCAGTTGAAATCAGCGTTTTCATTAGGGATAATCATTGTGTGAGCCTGCTCTCAATTAACACCAATTCGAACCCAAAGACACCTTTCATTAAGGTAAAAAAAAAGCTTCAATCATTTGGAGTTCTGGCCAGTGTCAAAATGTAAAGAAAAGGAGGGCTTGGGGGAACCCACTCACCAGCTGAAATAACCAACTTAACAGAGGGAGAACGAACTAAATAGAAATTGAGCCACTGCCCAAACTCAATTGAGCAAAGCACCCTCTTCATGTGCCCACTGAGACTAATTCTCACTCCCAGATTTGCTCTCTATAGCACTTAAAGGATATTTTCCCCCCTCTCCCATTAGTGCTTCTCTGTGGTACAACCTCTGGAGTTAAACTTACTGAGGCACCTTTCTGAATTTATCCATGAAAACTACAGGAGTCTCAGCCTCACTTCTGAACCAGCCTGGTCATATCAGAAGGGCAAGGACCTTGCTGAGCAGCAAACTTCCCGATTTCAGCTCCATCTAAGTTTCCCCATCTTTTAATATATCCCATATTTAATAATCTTTAAACTGCATGTTAGCCAGGGATCAAGGAAAACACAGTATTAACAATCCCTGCCCTAAAATGCAATCTTTGGGGTTCTCTTTCTCCACCCCTACTCCTCAGGAGCCAGCTGCTGGGGCACCTCTGTCACTCAGGTTGGAGTCCAGGGAACCACATTCCCCATCTGAAGCAAACTTGTGGAATTAAAAGGAAGTCCAATGGGACTTTCTCTGTCTGGTTAACTGACTTTCGGGTTTCTACACTTATTTTTTTCATAAAGTTCCATCAAACACCTCCAGGAGGTTCTCTTTCCAGTATACTTTAAAAGGGTCACAAAAACTCTATGAACTTACCAGCAAAAGGCTTTTTTTTAAGTGTTTAATAACTGTACCACAGGGGGGTTCCTGCTAAGATAGGGAAAGCTTAATGTTTTTTGGGGGGGTTTTGGTTGTTCTGTGGGGCTTTTTTTTTAAATATCCCTGCTGAGTTTAGCACTATCTGCACAAAAATTATAGACTAGAATTATTTATAAATGACATTTTATAAAGGGTTCTCTTCCTTATCTCAACTTGACAACATAGATTGTATCTAATCAAATTAACACACAGAAGGTCTACAGGTGTAGAAATATCTCTTTCCATACATTCACGTATCAAAAATGAAACTCAACTGGCAAGACAAAAATACAGATATGTTTATATGGTATTGATCAAAGACTAATTTTTTAGCAGCTTCTTTGGCACTCGAATGTCAAGAATATAAGTTTTCATTTCCACTTTAGCATCTGTTTGAAAAACTTGGGAGTGTGATATGTCAAGATATTAAACCTTAGTAACAACCTAAAAGGATGAGAGGGGGGAAAAAAGAGGTCTTTTTAGTAAACCCAAACTTAAATGTCATTTTGCTTAAAATGATAAAATCACCGATACAAACCAAACCCACAATACCACAGATACAGAAATAAAGCTTTTCTAACATCCCACTTAATTTAACAGCAAGCTCCCAATTCAGATTAACATTACAAGGCCACTGAGGTGAAATGAAGGGGGTGCAGCCTCGTGGTTGGTAAGTGCTGATAAACAGATTTAGAGATGGAATCAGAAATGGATGTCAGCATTCCTGTTCTTTATATTGCTGCACCAAAGACTTTAACCAAACTAACAACTGTGTATATTCCAGAGGATTTTTCACCTCTTGACAAACCAAAGAAATATGAATAAGTGGAAAGCAATCACAGCAGCAGCAGCTTGAGTAACTGAAACCTGTCTCTTCAGGTCAAAATGTCAAAAGCAATACTTATATTGTTAACAGTAAAAAAGAACAGTTATCCACGATACAGTTTTGAGAATTTTGCAACTTCTTGTAAAACTTGTCACAAAAGAAGACTTCCCTTTAATGACCCAATAAATAGTTCTGAGCAGCCTTCCAACATTGCCTGATACTGAGTCAGGCCAGAACAGAGAAAAAGAATAGGAAAAAAAAAAAAGTTATTAAACATCAGATTCACAAAGGTAGTAAAAACCCACATTCCTAGTTCATTATTGTCCCTCTAAGTTGACTTCAAAATGGTTTTTGAAACCACATAAACTTAGCAAATTTTTGATTTCTAATAAAATAGTCCATATAATTTATATGGCAAATGAACATCACAGAAGTTCACAATTAAAAGGAATCAGTTTAAAAAGAAACCTCATGAGAGCCATAACCTACTTACAATTAAATGACACTGTTTTAAAAGCATTTAATTTCTCATCACAAGACCCAAGAATCATTTTTTCCCCAAATATACTGTAAAACAAAACTGCTCCTTTGGAGACTTTTAAGTCTTTCTGTTCTTGTTGATATATAAGGAAAAACAGGTCCCAGAAAGCATTTGGAGGGGAAAAAAAAAAGTCAGTAATTCCCTATCTGAAAAAACCGTATTTATCCTGTTTGGTACTCTGGAGAAAATATAAATGTGTAGCAACAAGAGAATTTTAATCACTGGCAGCATCCTATCATCTCTACCCTTATAGTGCTCACTATATTAAAAATAGTAGACTTCAAGTTACAGGATAACAGGAGTGGGTGAGAGAGAGGCTTCAGCGTGCTGCTGGTCACATTAATCAGATATTGATTCAATTCTGAGAGCCTTTTCAGTTTGCCTGACAAATTGGAATGGCTTCAGCAACCCCTCGCTCCAATCCATGTTCTGTCTCATTCTCTTTTACATCATTCATTAAATCTCCCAGGAATACACAAAAGGCTTTCACTCCTGCCTGTCCACAAAGGTTTCTTTTGCTTGCTGGATGTTCAGGTGCCCTCTTGTCCTCCCATTAACACCTTACTGATCTCACATCAAAAAAAAACCCTGCAGTGAATTTAAAAATCCCTTTCTGTGGCCCTGTAAAATGATGCCCCTCGGCTGTTTTGCTGTGCTTCACAGGAGTTGTGTCACTGCTCTTCGAGAGCAAAAGTGACAGCAAATGTCACAGGAGATGCCACCCTCCCTCACCAAGTTTAACCTTGGGTACACCTACCCTAGTTATGACACAGGGGAGCTCCTGACACACAGTGAGTTGACTTTAACTCATCTTTAAAGACATCAACATCCTGACTGTGCATAAAAAAAAGGGTGCTGAGTGGTACTTTTCTAAAAATAGCTACACGGAGTGTCTAAAAACACCTTCTCAGTGTTCCAGCCCTGCTCTCAGGGGCATCTTGTTTGCCCACCAGACAGAAACATCACTGCAAGCACTACAGAGCCATGCAAAGTCAGGGTGAGCTGCATTCACTGCCTGTTATATCATCTACAACAGTTTTGGATTAAAATTTAGTTACTATGCTAGTAAACTTTGTTTTCATATTTGGTGAAGTAAGATTACAGTACAATCTTCCCAAAATACACTGAATAAAGCGACTTAGGGGAAGCATTTCGGGGGTTTTCAGCCCATGCAGTAGAATAAACACTGCAAGATTATTCTGACCGTTCACATTCCGAGCCTATTCGTACTTTTTAAAAAGTTACCTCAGACAATGTTCCCATCACAGATTTTCATCATTTTATGATAAAAACTCCACTGGACTCAAAAGAACTATCTGGGAGTCAGTGAGGGAAGCCATGGATTGTGGTCCTTCATATTGCACAGCCCTGAGGAAGTTTCAGCACCTTTCCCAACGCAGTTCAATTCTGAGATACTGAGCCACGAGGCTGTTTTCAACTATCAATAATTCACAGGACTAGGGATCCATCCCATCCTTAAGATGGCTAAGGGTAATCTCTTTAAATTCTTGTAAAATCTTTCCTGTCACACTATAACCTGATTCATTTTCTTACCAAAAAAACCCAAAAAAACCAAAACGAAACAAAACCAAAAAAGCGTGAAGCAAAAGAAAAAACAAGCAAACAAAACCCCCCACAGATCTGAAAACTTAGGCACATGAAATAGATTAATAAACAAATTGTTGGGAAACAAGCAGCTGAGTGATACAAAATAAAGCAACATTTCCCACGGAAATACTTGAGCGTATCTAATTGTTGAAAAAGTCAATGCCAAATTGATTTCTCAGTTGTGCAGACAATCTGTGATATAATCTACCTTATAAAAACATCACTCATTCAATACCAGAACTCATGTGTCTGCAGAACCAGAGGACAGGAAAAATAATTTAGGGGGGCAAAAAACAAAACTAATCCTGTAGTGCATGGTAGAGTGAAATTAGGCAATTACATTCTGAAAGGTACATCTCAGAGCAGAATTGTTCTACACATGGATCTATATATTTCCTTTCAATGCTTTATATCAGGTTTTTTAGAACACTTATACCATGCTTGGCTGAGTAAAGCAAGAAAAAAAAAAGCATTTCGAATTTGGTGGTTTTTTTTCCCCTCCTATTTCACATTCAGTTGGACTGATGGCGATTTTGTAGCAGCTTCCTCCATCTCTGCAACAGCTTGACCTTCTCCACCTTTTCACATCACTTCCCAAAAAAACATGCCTGTGCTGTGCCTTCTGTCAGACCAGCCATGGATATCTGGATCAAATGCTGCTGTAGTCTGAGCCACGGGCAGCCTGAGCTGCTGCTGCTTCCCACTCCACTGTGAAGAAGGTAATTGTTCCAAAGAATCCCACGATCACCATGATCAGGAGCTGCCACTGCAGAAGGAAGTAGTTGCTGTAGAAGTAGGCAACTGCAGCACAGATGGACTGAGGGGGGAAAAAAAAAGTAAAAAAAAAAATTATCAGTGGAGATTTCCAGGCTGATGTTACTACACATAGATTATCAAACTGACAGGAGTTTAATATGCAGCTCTCAGTAGAATCCTGCTGGAGGAGAAAGACAATCTTAAGGCTTCATTACACCTCAACATATGTCTTGATGTGATACACAAGAGATTTAGTTTTCACTTGTTATTTAAACAGTGTTTACTGTAGAAAACAAACACCAAACTCAAAAGTGTTTGCAGCATTGCAAGTGCAGATCTCTGGTACCTCAAACCAGTTTGTCTAGAAACAACACAGCCAGAGCTCTAAGATCACATCCCAGGAAAACGGCTTCCAGCACACAAACTACTTTACACCAAAATTGAGGATGAAATAATTTGCAGAAACAACATCATTTTTCTTAGCTCATTAAAAAGCCCAACCCAGTATTTCAGTAACACCCCAACAGTTCAAAACGTTTCAAGAGATTGTTAATTATTACCTGAACGAACTTAAAGATGGCAAAGGCAGGAGCACTGTCTTCTGAGTATAGAAATCCTAAAATACTGAGGAGCTGGGTGTTAAAGCAGCTGTCCCCCAGCCCCAGCAGGAAGCTGCAGAGCATGGCCACCTCCTTGCTGAAGGAGAAAGTGATTCCAGTTTAGAAACCATTTGTTCAAACAGCTCACACATCTATAAACACACATCTATAAACAAACTATTTCTGGCAGATTTATTTGGAACTTGAGAATGGAAAAGGTATCAAACTTCTAATTTCACTGGAAAAGAACTGGGAATGCCTGGCTTGGCAAAAAGAATAGTTTCATCAGCTTTTACTTTCTGGAATGCTAAGAATTCTGTTACTGTTAACCTGCAGTCAATTCACACTGAATGAGAATCAGGAAAAGAACTCATTTTGGTGCTTGGAGCCACAAACCCCACGAAGCAGTGATTAAAATCTGAGACACAAGGTGAATTCTTAAGCTGCAGGAATATTAGAGAAATACCAATTCATTTTGCAGAAAAATACCCCAGTTAAGACCAGTCACCTGCACAGGCACAAATGCTTAGAATTCCAGCTTAATCACTGGCTCTGCACAAACCGTAAAAGTCGTATTTTTCACACAAATTGGCAAGAGTACACCCCAAAAGACAGTTGCAATGGTGAGATAATAAAGTTCCCCATATTCTTTCCCAATTATTATAAGAGACAGGCATGGCATGGCTTCAGTTAGATCAATTAGAATTTGACAATAAGCATTGAAAGACTTTGGAAATGAGTGCAACAGGGCAAGGCTGGGGCTCCCTGATGTAGTAAAACTGGGCCCAAGACTGTTTTAAGATAGGCTGAATTCTTAACACCTACTACAACAGCTGCTGGTCTCACTATTGTGCTGCATGTCAAACATCAGCTGTCAAGTGACAGAACTGCTGCCAGTCATCCTCAGGCTTTTTATTCTTATGCTATTTAAGTTCCTAAATTGGGTGCAGGCTGGTAGGATACCTATCTTTACCAAACCCCAAATTTCCTGGAAGCTTTTTCTGTGGAGTTAGTCACTGCACAGAAAAAACCAGCAACTTCAAGGGATTGTCTGTGGAGAAACAAGCTGTTTATATACAACCAGCCAGAGAAGAAAGCTCACATACCTTGGAATCATATAAGCAACTTGATCTGTTCCTTCCATGGGAGCAATAGGGGCATCATTTGGCATGTTGAAAAAAATTAAATAGAAGGCTATGAAGTGGACAAGGATGCCCAGCATCACCACTGGGTTCCTGCCAAAGCGACTGTTCTTGCTCAGCAGACCAAAGATCCCTCCACCTGCAGGAGCAGGAGAGATTGGATAACTGGATCAGAGAACTGGAGATTTAGAGAACAGAACAACACTTGAAACACTGACAGTTTGAATTATAAATGTGATCATACTGGAGAACTGAAAAGATCGAACATGAAAAGAGCCCCAAGGATCTCCCAAGGCCTGCTTGCCACATGGGATGAGCTCAGGGCTGTCACAGGTGTCTGAGAAATGGGGGCAGGAGATTTATCAGATGGTTGCTGATGAAAACAGTTTGCCTTTTAACAATTACTTTACTCCAGCACTGCAACAGTACTAAGTGAAATGGGAGAACCTTGTGCTTAGCTCCTAATTGCAAAAGCCTGCAGCTCTATGGACCTAAAGCTGCTGATGAACCGACAGTGGTTTTTTTGTCAAACATCACAGTTCTTGAGTTCACAGAAAAAAAGAGAAATATTTACTTAACAAGTCTTCCCTGTATCCAATCACATCTTATTTAACACAAGTTCATTTTTTACAACAAAGAAATCCTTAGGGCAGCAATTTATTTAAAAAATTAGAAGTTACTGTATCACTCAAAGCAATAAAAATGTAAACATAATACTATTTAAAAACAACATTTAAATAGCAAAACGGTGTCAGCTCCCTAATAACACTGCAGCCTATTGTTTCTTGCATGTTAAGTCTTGTGTATTTCTCCATACTAATCCAAAGAGAATGCAGAATGTTAGGATTCATAGGCAGCAGGATTTCACATGCTGGTCTGCACCCACTTTACACAGTGCAAGGTATAATTCACAGTGCAATAAGGGACCACATTGCCAATGACATTTCTACTATTTCATTTTTTGTTCACATAATCATGGCTGGAAGCTTGAAGATACACTATTCAGTTAAATACAAAAAAGCCAATTTGAATAATTACATCACTCTAATCCTTTTATTTTTTTTTGGTCAAAAAGTAGCAAATTTAGACTCACCCAAGATTTCTCCAACACCAATAAAAATACCAGACAGACCAATAAGGCTTTTCTCTTCACTGCCAAATCTATTCACAGCACCAATGCATGTTCCATACACTCCAGAAAAGAATGTTAGTTCCAAACCTTTGAAGGAAACCAAACAGAATTGATAGATGAAATATTATGAAAGTCATGACAAAATTCTTTACGTCTAAAGGCTCTTTTTGCCCTCAGGTATCTTTCAAATAATAAACTTAAATGAAGTCTGTGTAACAGAAGCGAACAGGGAATTTTAAACCTTGTGATTATTATATTCTCCAACAGCAGCTTACAAAAACCACATTAGGAAAACCAGTTTCACTAATTGGTGTCACTCAGGCTCAGTTCCCAGTGCTGTTGACACAATCCCTCTAAACAGCTTATAAACAGCAAAGTTCCTGAAAACTTTTCAAGAACTTTGGAATTTCATCCAAGTGAGAAGTGCCATGTGAAATAACACTTCAGAGATAAAGCACAATTTCAGTATAAGATCTTTTTCTCCCAAATTATGACATTCCTAAGAAAGACCCTGCAACCCCAAAAACTAATGAGATGCTAAGATTCTTAAAAATTGGCTTTTCTACACACACATAATGAATTTAAACTGAGAAAGAACTGCTATTTGTTTAAAATTCCTTTTTCTTTCTATTGCCATTAATGTGAGGGAAGGTGACACAGCACAGTCCAACTAACATGACTATAAGCAACCATCAGCATAAAAATACCAGCCCCTTAATAAAAGAAGTGTATTTAAAACAATGCAAAGTGTTCTGCCTAAACAGAGCAAAACAGCTCAAAATTAAAAAGCTGTTTCTAATTTATCTCCTTGGCCTTTTGCTACAGCAAAATTATGGCCCCAGCATATCCTGGTGTGCATTTCCAAGCCAGCCGAGACAGCAGATGAACTGCACAGCTTCAAAATTCGTGTGGACCTGGAGCAGTCTTAACCCAGCCATCAGTTCTGGAACAAAAGCCTTTTTTTGGCCTTGTGGGATTTTGTATTTTGCTACAAAAAGTGGCAATCTTGGCAATATTGAGCCACCAGATGGCAGCAGCCATTTTTTTTTCCCCCAATCTGGAGTGATTTATTTTTATGCCACCTGTAAAACTGAATTTCAGAACGCTCAGGGAAAACCTGAGTGACTCCCTCCCCTTGTCATCCTGCTCCACATTCCCACTGCACTCAACACCCAAGAGGAATTCCAGTGTTAATCTGGCTGAACACAACTGTGTGAAGTAACTTGTTACTCAGATTAGTGGTTGGAACAACCCAACTCCAGAGCTGCTATTGCTATTTCTCTTCCAGGAGCTGAGTGGAAACTTCAGCAGATTTTTGGGCACTGTTTATAGTTTGCTCACATCTAAGTTTTTCTAAGTTTTTCTTTTCACCTACAAGATCTGACAATTTTGCATAATGGTGACTCAGAGCTGAGGTTCTGAAAATGCATTTATTCCTCCAAAAACTTAATTTGATCATGAACAAAACTATACCTGAGGCCAATTAAGGAGCAAGAAACCCCACAAAAATCGATTCAAGGATCTCAGAAACAATTCTGAACATTTGATGGTATTTTTGCAGAAGAATTGCTTTAGTTTATGGCAAAAATAATTTCATTTTTCATTTACAACTCATACCTTGGTCTAATAATGGCAGACCAAGTTTAACTAAAAGTTGCTAAAAAGAAGGAAAACTCTTGTCACAGCAATCACAATGACAAAAATGGTTGAAAATGGCTAAGCTTGTTCCCAATAAAACCAAGACTAAAATGAAGGCCATCAGCAATGAAGAATCACATCTTAATGACGGCATGATGTACAAACATTATGTTAAAACATTTGTATTAAACAACCCACAAACTACTGGTAGTGTAATATCAAATCACATAAAAGCCAGCTGTGTAAATTTTCCCTAAAATTCCAGCCAATGCCCTGACTGCTCCATGATGATACACTGATGCCTTCATACCTGTGTAGGCTGTTGTGACACTGAGAAGCAGCATCTCTTTGGTGAAGCTCAGTGTAATAGATTTCTCTGTAAAGAAACAATGATGGAAATTAGATTAACTTGTGGTAATACTACTGAGATAATCTACACTTTCTCTTGACCTTTGCTTAAACAAAAAGAGGTTAGAATTATATAAACTGTACATTACAGCTTTATTTACTGTTTATTACAGTAATGAGAGTGCTAAATAAACCAACCCTGACATGCCATCTAGAAGAAATGTGTCATCCAAAAGTCATTTTTGTAAGAAATGCAACTGGGGAAACATTAAAGAGGAGATACAGTTTTCAATTAACAGGCAATTTTCCGCTCATTGTATTTTTGTATTCTCTCCCAGCTCATGGCAATTGTCTCCTGAAATAAATCCTCAGTGAACATCCCCACGTTCTCCAAACAAACTTAACAGTCCCAGGCAGAACATCAAACTTCAAAGGAAACTACAGATGCTCTAGTTCTAAATTGTTAACTGGTATCAATCAGTGACAAAATAAAACAATCTGTAACTTTTTATCTTGTTGTGTTTGTTGGTTTGTTTTTTTTTTTTTTTTAATCTTTCACACAGTGCCTTTCCCAGTGGTGATCTGTTCTTTTTGTCTTCATCTATGGAAGGAAGCTGTTGGAAAGCAGCTTGGATCTGAACCTCCATCAAAGGAACACTTCAAATTTTTCCTGGACTATACCAGTACATGATTGAAGTCTTTTTTTTTTTTTGCTTTCAGTCAAGCTTTGTTTGTCCCATGGTCACCTGAAAGGAGCTTTGCTGAGGTGCAGGGAGCCAACTTACACCAGCTCCACATCCACACTAATTTCCACACAGTGGTTCCCAAGCTTTTCCACTTCCAAGCTCCATTTTGGAAAGGTTCAAATTGACAAGACGCTCACACAGACATCTGAATTTGTCAGGCTCAGAACTCAGTCCTGTGCCCCTGTGTGACCTGTCATCCCTGGGCTGGAACCCATTGCCATCTGGGAGTCCTTTTCCCAAGCAGACCATCCCTGAAGGTCTATATTCAAAGTAGAATAACTGAAACACACTCTCGAAACGTTCCTTGTTCACAAATTTTTGTTCCAAGTGATTTTTCCATGACCACATTATCAGCAGTTGGGAAGGATATCCCAGTATTTTATGTGGAAATGTACTTACTGAAGGCAGCCACTGCTCTCATCATTTTGTTTCGTGCAGACCTGGGTAAACAAATGACTTGGTCAAGATGGAAAAAGAATAACCACATTGTGCTCCTATGCTGGAAGGCACCTTCATTTTTTTTAAACCTTCTGTCCATTTTCTAGCCCAGCACTATATACTGGAATATACCAATATATCCTTAAAAGTTTCTGAGATCCAAACTACTAATCACAAAATTTATTTGCTGTCTGCACTGGTGAATGCCTGCTTAACAGGCATTTCTTCTGAGCATTTTTAGCTTCCAACATTTTTTCCAAGGGCATAATTATTGATGGTTTTTTCTAACTTTTACCTTGTTCTTTAAATACAGCAAAAATATTTAAGCTGATGCCTCAGGCAAAACTCCACAGAATCTGTCTGTGTACTTGTCATTTTTAATGTATTTATTAGGGTGGCATATATAGAGAAGACAGGAAAAACATGTTCCAGTTTGTAAAAACCCATAAAAAAGCAGTAATTTCTGCTTATTCCAGCATTTAAACGGGACTGATGAGGGCAAGACAGACCATGAAAGGCAGGTAAGTGTTTAACAATAATCAGTTGAGAAGTGAAAGGTATCTTTCCCAAGGCACTTACTTATTAAAGGAAAAACTTAACGTGCAGTACTCCACCCTGGAGAACGTGCCATCTAAAGAACAATAATTCTCACTTGTTAAAGAACAGGCACTTTCCTAATAAATCTGTACATTCTACAGGTTGATGATAACATTCATGTTGCCAGCACAGAGGGGGAAGTCACTGCACAACGTTCCACTGCGGAGCAGGAGCACAAACAAAGAGATGTGACAACATGTTATTGCCATAAGCACTCACGAGCTCTCCCCCAGGATTTCATTAGTAGAATCTTCATCCCCTGGAGCTTTTGTGTCCTCTTGTTTCCTAATCAGAAAGAACAGAACTGTGCCCACAAGACTGATAACAGTCAGAGCAATGAAGACAGTTCTGCGATCGCTCTCTGTGGGGAAACAAACAAGAGTCGTAACCAGATGTGCAGAAAGCAAATCAAACCAATCCAGCTACCTCCAAACAACTAATACAGACAAACTACAGTGTTTAACACACACCCATTTTCTAACTTACCTTCAACATGGAGCAAAAGGTACCCAGCTGCTGGCAAATTCCTGTCTCAAGTTTTATGGTGCTAATAAAGTATCAGCATTTTAAAGCGTCCCTCGCATTTTCTGCCATGCAAAGGCTATGACCGAGCAGGAGCCAATTAAAGGAAGTGCATCAATTATTAGCAGAAGAAAGCACATCTTTGAAGACTTACATAATTCAGAGTGGACATAAACAACCTAAAACCCTTCAGATCTCTCCAAAAAAAAAAAAAAAAAAGTCTTTACCAACATCAGAAATATCGGCACCATGAACTGGTGGGTTTGGAAACTACAAAGGCCTCAAAGCCACCAAAACCTCAGTAACTGCCACAGCAGCTGCAGGGTGGCAACTGCTGCCCTGTGCACCAGCTCTGCTGCACCAACCAACTTGCTTGGCACAGACACATTTAATACAGAAGTTACTCCCATTTACCAATATTGAGCAGGGGGAAAAAAAAACCAAAAACAAAACAAAAAAACCCAGCAAATACTTGTGATTTAACAACTGAAGACTCTGAAGGTATTGCCTGTGCTTGTATTTATTTCCCCCTTAGCTTAATGGCAAATGCAAAATGGATCAAAAAATAACTTGTGTGTGATTACAGAACAAAAAGAAAAAGTGCTTCTGAACCGTCTGTAATATTTGTATATAGGTAGTAAAAGGAAGAATTGATTTTTAAATGCTGTTAAACCTTTTGATATCAATTTTTTCAATAAAGGGGGATCTCAAGGCATTTAAAGACAGAGGAAAATGTAACAGTTAATTGCCCTATTCTGTGGTTGGCAAGAGCAATGAAATTTAGAATGCACAGAATTTCAGGGCCTCCAGGTTCAAAGTGTCTCACATACTTTCAATAACACTTAAACCTTTGTGCTAAAGGTGAGGGAATGCAGAAGATGACCTGTAAAATTAACCTTTGCTGTGCTACTTTTCAGGAGAACCTGAAAAGATGGATCTAACATAAGAAAGAAGTGGGCTGTTCATCTCAACGGGGCAGTATTTTCAGGGCCTAATAATTATCACTTTAAAGCCAACATTTTATTCCTGATTGACTAGAGCAGAAGCATCCTCATCTGTTGAAAGAACTGACCATTCTAGTAGACATTTTACTTTAGGACTGCAATAAGGAAAATTCTGCGTTGTTATGGAACAGGACAATCAAACTTCTTTGTTTACAGAACATTGTTTTCCTCGAAGACCTCATCTCTGGTAATTAAAATCTTAGCCTTTGCTCTATTTTCACCGCTGCAATTTTCTTAGTGAATATCCACACACGCCTGGCTTAAATAGTTGCCAGAAATCTTTGCTTTAAAAACACTGAGTCTCAACCACTGTCGAGCTTCTTAATAGTATTACTTAAGACCCCTGTTCCCCAATTACTGCTCTTTACCAGTCTAGCACAGTAACAAATGGAAAAGGCGAAGTATTAATTACAATCCCATTAGGAAGTTGGTCTTCGTAAACTATGCCAAGAAAGGAAGAGAGAGTTCTTTATTCCCTCTGCCAGCAATGCTGCCAGTTTAGACACCAGCAGCCCCTTCTCAGCCCAGCTGCACATCTCAGCCTCTGTCTTCCCTCACTGCTTTGTGCCAGCACAGTGAAGCAAACTGGGATAGTTTGCCTTTATTTCACAGGTTAATCAGTCTCCAACATGATTTAGAAGGACTCCCCACACAAGGAACTTACTTTAGATAGGGATAGTATGTGTAATATTAAATATACAGCCAGAGGAGCTTTCCTCCCAAATAGGTGTGTTTTGGCCTAAGTGTGCCTGCACAGGGAAAATCCCAGAGTGGCTGTTGTGGAAAATCTTATTATCAGCATGCATTCCGAAGAATTTCGTAAACAATACCCTAAAAAAAAAAGGTACTCAAATTGCATTTCAGCAGGAAAACAACACACACAGTACAAGGGCTGTGAGTGCCAAGAAACACTGTATCAAAATTGTACTCCAAAAAGAGACTACCTAACAATAAACTGAGGGAAAGAAATGCCTGCTATTGTAAAAGCTTTGTGCCACTTTCTAGATCATCATTTCATCTGTTTATTCCTGCTATCATATTTTAAAGGATGGCCTCCCATATAAACAAGCAGTACTCACCTGATATGTGAGTTTTTCCTCGCCAGGCAAAGTATATATAGAGGTTTCCAAAAAACAAGCTGTAAACAAAAAGAACAACAAAGATGAGGTGCGTTTTTTGTAGTAAGATTAAGGTTGGGTTTGTGGAAATTGCTACTCTGAGAACATAGGAATGTGTTAATTCTGGAAAAGAAAACTTAAGGAACAGAACCAGCATGCCCCTGGTTCAGGCTGATGTTTTAGAATCCAGGATTCTGCCCCCACAGCAGCATTAGCAATGCCATTTAGGGCAGGCTCACCAGCCTAAGCATTCCTGAAATTCATTCCCCTTGTTACCTCCCAATATCCAGAACTGCTGGATCACAGTGGGGTGGGTAAGAGAGATTCCTCTTCAGGAACCACTGGTGGACCTGTCTCCCATGAAGTTGCTAGGTTTCTTTTTGATCTTGCTGACACCATCCAACTGCACACCCTCCTGGGGCAGCAAGCTCCAGAAGTTTAATCACCCATTGCATAAAGAAGCACTTTATCTGTTTCAAACCAATCCTCTTTAACCTCACCAAAGCAAAGGCACAGCTACAACTGAGCTGAAGATCCCCCCACTCCTCCATCCCAGCTCTAGAAGAGTGAAGGCCCCCAGGCTGAGTTTAAATTAGGGCTCCTGAGCCCATGGGAAGGGTGGGGTGGAGGTGCCAGGTGAGGCTGCTCAGGACCATTAGGGCTCATTAGTGAACTCAGGAACCTGTCACAAATTAACACAGCTCTCCACAATCAACAGGATTGCTGTTACAGATGTCAAATGCTCTCCTAACAGAGATGGATCTTTTTAGCACCTCAAGAGCAGAGATTTCCAGTATCCAACTCTCATTCACTGCTCTGTAATGCACAACAGCAGTAAAAACTTTCAGTTCACTGACTGCAAGGTACCAGTGGAGTACTTCTGCATGCAGTCTCCCACTTATAAAAAGATGTAAAAAGTAGAATGTGTACACAACCAAAAAAAAAAAAAAATTAACAAATAAACCTTACCTGAACTGTAGAAGTGCCCAAAATACTCCACTGTTCCTTCCAATGGTGTTTTCATCAGAATTTACAGTCAGGCAATTTCCCTGTGCTGTCCAGAGGACTGGAACAGACAGAATATATTGCTCAGGAAATAAAAATATTTTAGAGGTATATTCAAATATCATAAAAAATAGTCAGCAGAGTAAGAACAATGCTTACCAGCAGCTGCAATGCCAATAAAAACAGAAGCAGTGTAGAAAGCCCAGGTAGTAGGTTGGATAAAGACTGCAATGTATAGGCTAGAACAGAACAAAGCAGTTTATTGAATACAGACTTAAAGTGGACAGTGCTCTTCCACAATCAGATATCTCACTGAACTGCTTCTAAATCAACCACTCTCTCCTAAGAGGCACTGGAAAACAGGTTAGGTTGTATATGAAAAATCTTACTCTACTAAGCACACAGAGCTTTTCTTATGTGGTCATTAATCTGAGACCACAACCTGAACTCCACAGTCAGCAATGTCTGGTAGTGCTGTGGAATAAAATGTGCTGTTTTCAGTAGGCTGAAGTACTCTGCAGTTACAGATCTACAGTACCTCTGTGAGATGCTTTTCTTAGCCAGTACAATTTCATGTATGGCACAGTAGCCCTAGGTGTGAGAAAAAAAATTAAAGAAAAATATTTCAAAAGAAGCAGCCCAAAATTCAAAATTAATACTTACCTATAAAATATGCCACTAACAACCATGGAGAATTGAGGTCCTACTATTGCAACCACTGAAGGTGATATAAGATTTGATGCAGATAATACTCCATAAATAATGGACATGCTGTATAAATAAACAACAAAGATGATTAAGTACTTAAAATATAGGGTATCACTGCATTTAAGAGTGATCAGTGGATTTCAAAATATCCAGTTAAGCACATACACAAGTCAAGTGACTCCATAAAACTTCCATGGTCAAACCTTTCCTCCCTTTTTTCTGTTCCCTTCACCCACTGTACTCCACATGGCAATACAGGAGTGTTTCCTGGATGGCTGAGTTGAGTCCCAAACTATTGCAGGCAAGCAGGTCTGGTAATTTAAAACATGCATTTGTCAAACTGCCTTAACAACACACTTACTGTATTTTATATCCTGTACTTCTAGAGGAGAATGTTTCAGAGCCTCATTTGTCTAAGACTGAGGTTTGCATTTTCTGCCAAACACACCACAGAATTTCTGCAGATATATTTCGTGCCAGTTGTATTTTCAGTTTAAACTAAGACAGCAAACCCTTCAAAGCAGCAATCAGGTTTTTCTACATGACAGAATTCATTTGGCATACAAAAGGCTCCTGATCGTGCCTGGCAGGTTTGGCTGTGCCAGTGCAACAAAGAGAATGGCTTTTTGTGGCTTTGCTTCTGTCTCTCTGACTTCTCCTTTCACATCTACATTGCAGTGTTTCCTGGGAGCTGATCCACACCACCTGTTCTACACAAACACACAGAGGTGTGTACAAGGGCAAACAACCACGGCCTGACTGAGCAGGTTCTTTTATTTTTAAACTTCCAACTTCTTCATCTCCTAAGACAAAATGCTTGACAACGTGATGGTGGTGGTTTTTCCCCCTGCTAGGAAAACATGCAAAGCAGATGTGTAATTCAACTAGAAATAATTCAGAGCGGGGCTGTGAGAAGCCCGTTTTATTTAAAGTGCTTTAAGTATGTCAATAAATTGTGAAGTCAGCAGAACACTCCAACCTCTCAAGAGTGTATCTCTACTGGATGAAACTGTAACCAACATCTCCCTGCAAGGCGCAAAGTAATAAGTTATAATTTACAATCTGTGTAAATTACCTTGTGTAGCCACTGCCATGGAAGTCGGTGTTGTTTAAATTTGTGATAACTGTTTGCTGTGAGGAGAAAACCATACATTGTAATTTGTCAGAATCTATGTTATAGTTTGAAAACACTTGCATCAGTTTGAAGTCAGTAACAAACGTCAGAATTAATCATTAATAGACTCTATAAAGTACTTAAAAGAATTGAAAATGTTAGCTACAACTCACACCACCTCCACAACAAAGATGCAGTAAGTAGTACTTTACTATTAAATTGTTATTTCACCAGAGACCTTAAAATACTTCACAGAACTTTTGTTTCACTAAAGACCTATCTTAATTTAGTAAGTGGGGTGGGGGGGGAAGGAGAAGTTTCAAAATACTCTTAACTTGACCTAACTATGAATTTCTGGTAAGAGTTTCCATTCTTTCTGGCTTCACGTTATTTCCCTGTTCCTTTTTTTTTTCCCCTTGAATCAGCTTTAGTGATCATGAGACCATGTAATTAGTCGGACTGGCAGGCAGATCTGGTTGAAAGCAACCTGTAAAGACTTTTATGACAATAGACTACATGACTGCATGATCACAAAGTCCAGTTCAGTGAGGTGCTGAATTCATCACAGACCTTTCTAAGATCACTGGGCTGTACTTATGTGCTCACAGACACCATCACACTGCTCTCTGACTTACCAAAACTATCCCAAGTAGTTATTTATATTGTATTAAAGGACATTTATGTGTCTGAACCCAGAAAGGATTCTCCTTCCACGCAAGGAAAGAGCTGTAAGACCTGTAGGGTCAAGAAGGATGTTGAAATCTGACTGCCTTCAGGCACAGAATTAATACTGAAAGCAATGTCAACACTCAGGAAGTTAAAGGGCTGTGTCTGTTGGTAGCAGGAGTCTAAAAATTTAAGTAGTAACAGTAAATTTGGATTATGTTATGCTCAATTTTGCTTCTGCAGACAAAGAGATACACGATACTAAAGCAGGAAATAACTTCTTCAGCTGCAAGGTGTCTTGGCAGTTTAGCAGTTGTGCAGGTCTGACTGTTTGTCAGGTGTTATCCCCACATTCCCTCTCAGTATCAAGTTTGTTAGAACAGAAAAACATGTTAGATTAGGAAAAAACAGTTGATAATTGTGTGGTTAATAAAAACTAAGGTAAATATTTTGAAAGGAACTGTACAGAATATGGAATATAGACTATGGAAGGTTCAATGTAATTCAGTTGTTTAATATTGCAAGTGTCAAAGGAGACACTATTTTAAAGTTCAAACATTTGATAAGATTAATTTTCTGTTTTCTAAGCACTCTGGCACAGTTATATGACTGTGTAGCTATGCTATCTTAAAGAAAAATCTGCCTAATTTAGTTAAAGAAGTTAATCTACTTAACACTAAACCAAAGGAAGACAAAATGCCACAGTACCTTGCACATTAGAAAATCACAAGTTAAACAACATTACAATAGACAAAAGACAAGACAGGATAAATAACTGTAATAGAAATGTGGCACATTTAGAAATTCACACCTACCGCAATATTTCCACATGTCTGGAAAGCAGTGAATATAAACATAAACGAGACTCCCAAAATAATGATGTTGAAAAGTTTTTTTCCTTCAGAAGACATTTTGCCAGGTCCTTAGCTTCAGTCTGGAAACACTTTTTTTTTCTTTTAAAAGTTTCCTCTTAACCTCTATTAAAAAAAAAAAAAAAAAATTAAAAAAAAAGCTTTGAAAATTATGATTACTTAGGGCTACTTCTTAGCTGCTAGAAAACAACCCTCAATTAATTAAGAAATCTAGTAACTTCAATAATGTACGGCAAAATTGGTAACTTGGAAAAAAAAAATAGAAAGGTCTAGTACGAAGGGTAAAGACCAAGATTCCCTCTACCTGTTCCCATCAAGTTAACAGAGCTGCCTGCAGGGTGTTATTTCATGACATCATCTTCCCACACGCGAAGCAGTTTTCCCAATATCGAGCAGGTTAATCGGCTCAGCTCCTTGGCATTGTTGAAATCGGAATCTGGTCCACGGCCCTTCAATCACCTGACGAAGGAAAGATGAGCCACTCGCACACACGAGTCATTTCCATGCACTGGACAGGAAATAAAGCACATTTCACCCTCTCGATCAGCTGACCCGGCCCTGAGAGCCCTTGTGCACTATGGGAAATGCAGTTTTATGAAAGCACTTTTTTTTTTCCTACTTAAAATAGTGAAAATCTCCCAGTCCTTAAAATAAAAAAGATTTGTACTACATTTTTTAAAAATTATGATCTTAATCCACTAAATAAGGTCTGGGAAGATTAAAAAAAAGGGGGGGAATTCATCTAAGAAAACTTTAATTAGCTGAACTCAAACACACAAAGTCATTTTCAAAGGGCAAATGAATCCCATCTTGGAGAAACTGTGTACCTCAATGCCACCGACACACACACTCGCTGCTGCTGCTCCTGCCTTTCCTTGTCTCAGTGACTCAGGAGAGGAGAGAGTCTTCATAATCTTTCCCTGCTTTGTCTCAAAGAAAAGCTTTTGGGTTTAGCAATTACATAGAATTATAGAATCATGGAATCACAGACTGGTTTGGGCTGGAAGGGACCTTAAAGCCCATCTTGTTCCATTCCCCTGTCTCAGGTTGCTCCAAGCTCCGTCCAACCTGGCCTTGAACAATTCCAGGGATGGAAGTGATGCCCTTGATCTTTTACTTCACAGGATTCCTAAACAACAAATTTAAGATCTTTAGGTTGAGGTGATCTCTGTTAGCACATCAGCTAAACCAATAGAGGATCAGCTCGACTGAACAGCTGCTTTTTCCTCCTAACATCTCCTGTCCATTCTGTTGGGCCCCCGGGTCAGGACTGGAGCATTCAGCTAAATCAGCTACACTTTAGTGCTGACCAAAAAGACGGGGGAAAATGCAGAACTGATTGAAGTAAATAACAAATCACCACATTTTACCTCTGCTGTCTGCAGTAAAAATTTAAACAAACAGGTCTCAAAGGGGGAAAAGGGCTCATTGGGAGAGCTTTAAACTTTAAAATTTGAAAGGCGACACCTTGACAGGTGGGAGAGGTGGGCAGAGAAGAACTGTCTGAAGTTCAGGGTCCTGCCTCTGGGAAGGAATAACCTCAGACTCCAGCACAGGCTAGGACTGACCAGCTGGAAAAGCAACTCTGGAGACAGAGTAGGGGGTCCTGGTGGACCTGAGTCCCTGAGTCAACAGTGCCTGGGTCGGGGGGAAAAGAACTGGGAGAAAGGGACACAGGAAACTCACACTGTCATTATAGGGAAATCACTGTAAACTTCAAATTCCTCATTTGAAAAAGGGTTTCAGCAGATGAATCACAAAGTTTTTAATCAGAAGTCTCTGGAGGAAAAAAAGAGACAAGTATGAAGTAATACTAAATGTGAAACTAGAACTAGTTTATTTGATTTCTTAAGTCATTTTAGCAGCAAACAAACAGTTGCTTCTGGTTCTGTATCAGTGTCACTGGTTACTTTTATACTTTTTCACTGCAAAAAAAAGATTAAACACAGTTACAGTAAGACTAAGACTTTAAATCCTAATACAGAAATTGGTTTCTCACATTGATACTGTGACTGAACAAATCAGCAGAAAACCGTCTTATTTCTTTACTCTTTTTTTTACATAGTATCATGAAACAGACGGCTAGAAACTTTTAACACTGTTGTGTAATGAGAACTAGGTATTACAGTTTATATAAGGGGTTTGGGCATTTTATTTGGTGCCTGAAGTGACACAGCAAGAACTTTTGAGGCAGGGGAAGAGCTTTCACAGAATTCCCTGGGCAAAAGGCTGGGAACCTGCTTGTCATCCTCATACAAGGGGTGTGCAAGTGTCCTCCTTTGCTCCAATTTCCACCACACGCTGCCACAGCACGAGTTTGCAGAGCAGGCTGGTGTAAGGAGGATTTTGATATTTCCTCGCTGGGCTCCCCCAGGCACCGATAAGCTGCGTGTCCATGGAGGCACATCCAGAGCTGGAGGGACCGAGGAGGCTTCCCCGGGCACCGCTGCCGGCAGGAGGTGAAGAAGAGCCCGCAGCGGCCCGCCTGGTCCCTCACGGCGGCTACCGGAGCACAGCAGAGCGGGAGCAGGAAGGGCATGGAGCTCCCACAGCAGTGATCCCGGGAGAACGGCGCTCACAGAACCCGGGACCAGCGCCCTGACCCGGCTCCCCTCACAGAGCCGAGCCCCGACCCGCCACCGCCCCTCACAACTCTGCACCCACAGCTCTCCCCGTCCGCCATTTTAAACCGTCCCCTCCCGCCCGCGCCACAACCGACTCCCTTCACCATCGCTTTTTTTTTTTTCCCGCCGCGCCGATTTCCCACCTCCCTCACCACACACATACGCACAGCCCCGCTGTTATTTCCTTTTGTTTTTATTATTGTTTTTCTTGCGGTTTTCAACACACATTGTTCAAAAAAAAAAAAAATCCCCGCCTCCCCCCGAGCTCTTCCGGGTCACGGCGGCGCCGTTTTAACGGCCGCTTTCCAACGCAGGGGCAAATTATTAATTTAGGGGCGGATTCCTCGCGCTCCCAGCGGGACCACCCCGGGGAAAAGAGGGAAAAAGGGTTCGGGGGTCGGGGCGGCGGTGCCGCGGGAGGGAGGGGGCTCCGCGTTTCCCTTCCGGGGCCTTGCCCGCCATTTTGTGGCGTTAAGCCGCGCGCGCGGGCGGTTCCCCCTCATTTCCTCGCCGCGGCGGGACCGGACGGGACGGGGCGGCCGCTCCTGGCACTTTTCTCCGGCCTCGGGCCGCCCCTCGGACCCTGAGGTGGGTGCTGCACCCTGCGGGCCCCGCGGCTTTTCCCCTATGCGCTGCGCTTCTCCTCGTTTCTGGGCTCTGCCGCGCCGCCGCCTCGGCGCTCGCCCCGCGGCGTGAGGCGCGTCGCCCTCAGGGCCGCGCCGGCTGCTGACCCCCCTCATCGCCCTCAGGTTTATTCTCGCCGGCCGCCGCCGCCCCTCAGGGGCTCCAGCCCGCCATGAGTTACGGCCGCCCGCCGCCCGACGTGGAGGGCATGACGTCCCTCAAGGTGGACAACCTGACCTACCGCACCTCGCCGGACACCCTGCGGAGGGTCTTCGAGAAGTACGGCCGGGTGGGCGACGTCTACATCCCGCGGGACCGCTACACCAAGGAGAGCCGCGGCTTCGCCTTCGTGCGCTTCCACGACAAGCGGGACGCGGAGGACGCGATGGACGCGATGGACGGGGCGGTGCTGGACGGGCGGGAGCTCCGCGTGCAGATGGCCCGCTACGGCCGCCCGCCCGACTCGCACCACAGCCGCCGCGGGCCGCCGCCCCGCCGGTACAGCAGCAGCGGCTACGGCCGCCGCAGCCGCAGGTGAGCAATGAACTTAGGGCAGTAGATTGGCGGGCGTAGCGGGATTGTGTATTGGTTGCTTAGAGAAGTGGTGGAGTCTCCGGTATTGGGGATACTTGGGCAGCCGACTACATGACATAATCGTGTGCTCCGGGATGACCCTGCTTAAGCGGGGAGTGAAGACCAGATGACCCACTGTAGTCCCTGCCAACCTCACCGGTTCTGTGATTCTGTATCCTTTTCCCGGTGAGTTTCGCGGGGGGAGTAGGGGTTTAGTAGCAAAAGCACGTGTAAACCCCTTGGGAGTGGAAGGGTTTTGCCCTGTAGTAGATTTAGCCCCCGGCCACTCGCTCTGAACAATGGCGCCCTCGTAACCCTCATTTTCTTGCCCACGTGCGTCCTGTCCCTCCCTCCCTGTCCCGCAGCACTCGCTGGAATCTGCGCCGCCCGTGAGCAACTTTTAACGTGCCTTTTTTTTTTTTTTTTTTTTTTTTTCCTTCCCCTTCTTGGTATGTTTTAGCCCTAGAAGACGCCGTCGCAGCCGATCTAGAAGCAGGAGCCGCTCTAGATCCCGCAGTCGGTCCCGCTACAGCCGATCCAAATCCCGGTCTCGCACACGCTCTCGGTCTCGCTCCACCTCTAAGTCCAGGTCTGCCAGGAGATCCAAGTCAAAGTCCTCGTCTGTCTCCAGATCCCGGTCCAGGTCAAGATCCCGGTCCAGATCTAGAAGCCCTCCCCCTGCTTCAAAGAGGGAATCCAACTCTAGATCCAGGTCTAAGAGCCCTCCCAAGTCCCCGGAAGAAGAAGGAGCTGTATCCTCTTAGGAACATGGTAATGTACCTCGGGATCAGCACATGTTGCATGTTACTTTATTAGAGCACTTAGGTGGGGTGTTGGGTAGTTCTTAGAGCATTAATAGCCTGAACCAAGTGAATCCTAACGGGGCACACTGTTAGTTGTTGGCTTTGGTTTTTGTTTTTTTTTTTCTTGAGCAGTGCTTTTTGGTTATTGGTATAGGGAAATTATTACTGAAGGGTTTTCTACGGACATTTTTTTTTTTTTTTACAGAGAAAATGTTTTATTGCAAGATTAATGCCTTGGTTTTATTAAAATATTGTATGAGACGCAACCTATGATGAAAATGACTATTTCTTACTGTATTTATCCAACATCTGCATTTTCCCCTTTAAAGCTGCGGTCTCCTGTTTGCTAAAAGAATATTGGCCAGTATTGCAGATTTTAACTGATTTGGCTGATCCTCCAGGGACCAGTTTCTGTGGGCGTGTGTTGGAGCAGGTTTGTCTTACACTGTTAAAGATACACTATCCTTTTAGAACGGAAGATCGGTTCAGTGGCCGTTGTACTGACTGGAGGTAATAAGTGTCCTAGAAAAGGGGCAAATTCCTTGGCAACGAGAAAACCACGGAAACTAGTTTTTCCTCAAGTCGACATCTTGGAAGAGGCATCTAAGGATACACCGGGTGGGGAAAGGATAGTGTGTCTTTAACCCTTCAAACTGTTTGGTCCTGTTTTTTAAAAGGAAAGGGCCTAAGCTAGCTCTGGAGTTAGATAATTGTAGCAAAATTAGTCACGTTTTCTGTTTTGAATGCTATCTAGAGTTTAGTTAAGTCTTTATGAAGAAGTAATAGCTTTGTTAACTTTTATATAACTTTTAATAATCGATTGTTGAACAGGCTGAATTGAAGTTAATGGTGGCTTGATCTACAGCCTGCTGCTTGTTCTCCTTTGTAACTAAATACTCTGACAGAACCTTACATTTGGCCTCTGAAGTAAAGCGACACAAGGGGGGGAGGTGGAACACTGTGGAAATTCCTAAAACTTAATTAACTTAGGCAAAGCCAGTTGAAACACTACTAGAAGTATCCCTGAAGTCATCCACACCCAAAACAGACAAGGTAGAGACCTGGCTGAACTTTTTTTTCTTCAAACCTAGATGCTTCAGCTAAATGAGAACCCACATAAAGGACGCCTTTGGGGGGAAAAGATCGCTTGAGTCTTCAGCCCACTGGAGAGACCCTGGCCGAGCAACCAGCTGTTGAAAAGGTTATTTTGTAACATTTTGTCTACTTTTTACTTGTTTAAGTTGCGCCTCAAGTGGCAGATTTTACATTTTTATGTGCCATTTTGTTGCTGTTATTCAAATTTCTTGTAATTTAGTGAAGTGAACGACTACCGATTTCATTATTGGCTTGGATATTTGAGGTAAAACTTCATTTCTGTTTATATAGTGCTGACTTCTATTGGAAACTAAAACTGATGGTAACTTGCTGCCTCCAGTTTCATACTGAGGAATCATGCAGCCATTATATACCGAGTAGCTAACTGTCAGAAAGTATTCTCAATTTTGTTTTCATTCCTTAAATAAAGTTCTACAGAACTTCAATTTGAAACTTACTGTAAATGCTTTTTTTTTTTTAAAGAAAAAAAACAACTTTGCATTAAGATAGTATCTTCAAATTCAAAATTGGTAGAAATCTTTTCAGGTGACAGTTGATATTTGAAAGGATTGTTTTATCAGACTCAATTCTAATCTCTTCTCTTATGTATTTTTGTGCACTAGGCGCAGTTGTGTAGCAGTTGAGTAATGCTGGTTAGCTGTTAAGGTGGCGTGTTGCAGTGCAGAGTGCTTGGCTGTTTCCTGTTGTCTCCTGATTGCTCCTGTGTAACGATGCCTTGTCGTGCAGAAACAAATGGCTGTCCAGTTAATTAAAATGCCTGACAACTGCACTTCCAGTCACCCGGGCCTTGCGTAAAAAATATGGAGCATACAGTGAGCACATCTAGCTGATGATTTACACACCTTATTATTTCCAGAATGGTAAAACTTACCAACCTACATATACGAACTTACATATGAGAAATGTAATGTTAAGAAAAGAAATGGTTCATTCCTTTGTAAGTACTGATTGGTGTATCTTTTTTGCTTAAGACATTCTGTACTATACCCACTGTCTCTGTAGTTAATATTAAACATTTTTCTGTGTTAACTTTTCTCAACTTAATGTCTTGGGTCAGCTTATTTTTAGCTTGAAAAGATTTCTGCAATTATACTGTCTATGTTTAACTTCTATATAGTAACTGAATGCATTCTACTTCTTATAAATTTTATCCACTGGGGTTGCTTTTGAATTACTGTGGGCAGACTTTAATTAGTATTGTGACTAACCCAATGCTGTGTGGCAAGTGTTGCACACCAGGCTGTGAACACTGGCCCAGCCAGGTCCTGGGGTGTTGTGGAAGGTCCACACTGAGCAGTACTAATTGCATTGCTGTGTGCTTGCCCAGGCTGCTGCTTGACGGGGGCTGATCTTACAGTGATGATTTTTCTTGATTTGGTACCAAATGATTTGTAACTTCAATCATCCTGTGTCCAGGGTCATTGTAATGCCTTGTTAATTTTATGCATGTATGTTAAATGGGAATGGAAACATCTGAACGCTGGCAGTATGGCTTTGTTGAGGATTAAAAGTACTTTTCTACAAACTGGGGAGTTCGTATGTTCCAGGTTAGCACAGTCTGCACACACTCATTTACAAACAAAGGGGCTGGTTTTTGTACATGGATCTTTGGGAAGGATTCTCAGTCCTGGGAAACTGATCTTATGGGGCTGTTTTTTATGTGCAGTTACCTTTCCATTGCTGAAGTTGGGGATTTAGGTTGGATCTTGTGGATTTCCAGGTTAAGCTGTGTTGTTGTAGTGGCTTGACTTGATGGAATTCAGTCTCTGAACTATTTCATGGGCTTTGGGGAGGAGCAAAAATTTCTCATAAGCCATAGCTGGAAAAAAACAAACAGCTTTATTTTTACAATGCATGTTTTAAGAATTAACTGCTTCCCAGAAATATACACGAGGTTTGCTGTAAACAGGACTGTTTTCCGCAGATCAGAACAGCTGAGTATCACCTTGTACTGGAACCTAAAGTGGAATAAACTGAAGTGCCCTCTGACTGTGCCAGTGAGATGATCATCATTTCGATTGTGTGCCTTCCTGGGAGAGATGAGCTGGCCAAGTGCTCCTTGTCTGCACCGAAGGAGTGCAGGGGAACGTTGGTGCTCCTCAGGTTCCATTTGCAGAGCAGAGCCTCGATAGACCAGTCAGCACTGAGGGGAGGAGAGACAGCATGTGAAAATGTAACCCAAGGTTACAACTGCCGCAGTGTCTTAACAGGCTGTCACCAAACTTCAGTACAGCACAGATGGGTTTGTAAGGGTTTTCTAGGCAACAGCAAATTGAGGCTTCTTGCATTACCTGCAGGTTTGGCTGCTTTTGCCTGATACCCCCAGGATTTACTGGGCTAATAGCAGCCTGATGCACAATAAGGAGCTTTTCTGAGAGCAGAGGTGCCTCTGAGAAGTTAACACTCATCAAAAGCTGAGACAGGAATTAAGGTTTGAGTCCTAAATATGGAAAAGATTTTACCTTCGGACTTGATAAGTAGTCCAGAACTGAGCATGTGGATTCTTCTCCAGCAAGAAGTAAATTGTAGTTAAAATATCTTCAAAATCTGTGCAGTTTTGAGAGAAAGCAGTCTGGGTTAGTCTCTGGATTCCAGGTATAGAGAAATCTCCCTGGTTCTGTGAAATGGGAAGTAAAAATCTAAACAAGCAGATTACATCTGTATGGGAGAACTGAGAAACGGGGCCTGAAGCACTTCAGTTATTACTCCATTTTCTGTTCCCCCTCGGTTGTATTCCTGACAGCTCAGAACTGGAATAACAAGGTCAGTAGCACAGTGTCACCTGATCCCTCCACGGTGTTCCCACCACTACTTGGCCACCAGCTCCCCACCGCTTGTCACAAACCAAAGATACCTGAGAGAGCATTAACATACCTTTGGGGTCAAAAAAGACATCTGAGCCTAAAATAACGTCTAGAGGAGCAAGGGAGAGGAGCTCCGGCGACACCCGGCCCCAGGTGAGCCCGACGACGGGCACGTGTGCCAGGCGGTTCGTGAGGCAGGTGCGGCGGCAGCTCTGCAGGCAGCGGGGCAGCTCCTCGCTGTCCGACAGCGTCACCTGCGCGCCGCACCGGGCGGCCACCACGCCCGGCAGGCTCACCCCGGCTCCGATCTGCAACCACAGCACGTTCGTGGGGTCGGGCCCGCGGGCACCCGCGGGGGTGTCGGGGGTGCGGGCAGGGCCGTACCTCCAGAACTCGCCTGCCGAGCAGGCTCCGCCGGTGCGACCACACGTACTGCGCCAGGACCACGGCGCTGGGCCACGCGTACAGCCCGTACTGCGAGTCCGGCACCTGCAATACATGGGGGGGGCGCTGGGCCGGTGTGCCGGGGATCCCTGGTGCCCGGGTATCCCCGATGTCCCGGCTGTCCCCAGTGTGTCCCGGTGTGCCCCGGGGGTCCCCGTACCTCGGGCACGCGCACGGCCAGCGCCGCCGGGCCCTCCTCGAAGCGGAACCGCCGCGCGCGCCGCCGCGGCTCCTCCATGGGACCAATGGCGGGCGGCCACGTGTGGGCGCCGGGCCGCGCCAGCCAATCGGGGCCTCCTGCCGCAGTGGCGTCACGCGGAGCACCGCCGCGCGTGCCGATGGCGGCGCCTGTCCTGGCCGCCGTGGTGACACGGGGCCGCGCCCGCTCGCCCGCCCCGCCGGGGCGCTGCCGGCACCGCCGCGGGCCGGGAGAGCGGAGGACGCCGGGTGATGCGAGGCCGGCTCGCTGCTGTCAGCAGAGCAGCAAGCGCGGGGCCGCCGAGGGAAGGCGAGCGGCGGCGGCGGCTGCGGGGAGGATCCCTGGGGCTGCCAAGGGCGCCCGCGCTCCCTCCGCGCTGCCCTTCCTCAACATGGCGGCGCGGGGGCGCCTCTTCCCCGGTCCCAGCCAATCAGCGTCAGGGCGTGGCGGAAACCGCGGCCCAACCAGCCAATGGGAGCGCGGCGGGGGCGGGGCCGCGGCCACAGCGGCGGCACCGGCTGAAATTTCTGGAAGGTGCGGCCGGAGCGGGGCTGGGAACGGGGCTGGGATCGGGATCCGGATCCGGGGAAGGTGACGGCGGGCGGTGACGGCCCCCAGCGCCGCCGCCGTCATGAACCACAAGAGCAAGAAGCGGATCCGCGAGGCGAAGCGCAGCGCCCGCCCGGAGCTGAAGGACTCGCTGGACTGGACTCGCCACAACTACTGCGAGACCTTCCCCCTGAACCCCGCTGCTTGCAAGGTCTGAGGAGAGGGAGAGCGGGGGGAATGGGGGAGAATGGGGAATGGGGTAGGACTAGGGGGGTCCTGAGGGCACGAGTGAGGGGATTGGGGGAGTCCTGAGGGGGATAGGGAGGTCCTAAGGGAACGGGGAGGGGAAGGGACCCTCCTGAGGGGGACTGGGGTGGCCTGAGAGGATCGAGGGTCAGAGGGGAGATGAAAAGATTATGGATGCCGGAAGGGGGAGCCTAAAGGGAAGGGGCCCTTTCCCGAGGCCGGGGTTGCCCCAGAGCTGGCGGGGCTCTCCGCTGAGAGGGAGAGGTGCGGGCAGGGGGAGGACGAGCAGCACCCACGTTTTTTCCTCCCTCCACGTGGCGAGGGGTACGGGGTGGGACCGGCACCCGTGTAATTCCCGGGAGCCCTCCCCGTAGTCCCCAGGGGGTGGAATGCGGCAGGGGATGTGTCAGCCGAGAGGGCGGCGCGGCCTCGGTGGCGAGCAGAGCCAAAGGCTTCGGGCTGCCAGTGCGGGGAACGGGCCAGGAGGAGCAGGGCTGCAGCCTCGGGGAGCTTAAAATAACACGCCTTGGCGGTGTGTGAGGCTCCCCCACTGGGAAGCTCGGCCCTAGGACGTCAGCCTGTCCTCATATCTGTGCTGCTTCCCTCCCCGGTCTCCCAGGATAACGTGGAGAGGGCAGACGCGCTCCAGCTGACGGTGGAGGAGTTCGTCGAGCGCTATGAAAAGCCGTACAAGCCCGTGGTGTTGCTGAACGCCCAGGTGGGCTGGTCTGCCCAGGAGAAGTGGACGCTGGAGAGGCTGAAACGCAAGTACAGGAACCAGAAGTTCAAGTGTGGGGAGGACAATGACGGTTACTCTGTGAAGATGAAGATGAAGTACTACATAGAGTACATGGAAACCACACGGGATGACAGCCCCCTGTACATCTTTGACAGCAGTTATGGGGAGCACCCCAAGCGCAGGAAACTCCTGGAGGACTACAAAGTACCCAAATTCTTCACGGATGATCTCTTTCAGTACGCAGGAGAGAAACGGCGGCCACCTTACAGGTACGGTGCAGGGACAGCAAGACAAAAGGGGTATTTCTCATCTCCTTGGCTATTCCCAAATAGCTGTGATTGTTTCACATTTCAAAAAAAACCCAAAAAAAACCCCCGAAACAGCTTTATGATGTCTCTTAAAATGAGTGTACATCTGTAATCCAGAGGGAGAGATTTGTTTGTAACAAATTCTCCTTCTCCCACCAGAGCTGCTACAAGTTTATGGTGTTTTTTCCTTTTTTTTTTTTTCTCTTCCTGTTAAGTCAGTTTGCATCATTTTAAAATTTACATAGTTACTGACAGATATGAAGATTGTTTTCTTGCTCTGTGTGCCTTCTGGCTCTCAAATTTTAAGCACCTCTAGAGTGGCTCCTGGGTTTTGCACCAGTGGCTTATGTACAGTGTGGAATTTTGTTTAATTACGAGTCAGTCCTTTTAAGGTAAAGATCTTAAGCTAAATTAGGATCTACTATGGAAACTGGTTCTTAGCTCTCCTTCAGATGATTTTGAGAGAACAATATTTTACATTTACGTTATCTTTTCAACTCTTGTTTTTTCTTCAGATTGGAAAAGGATTGAAAGGACTCTTTGTTCATGAATTCAAATGCAACAACCTTGTATTATGGTTGTTAGATATAAAAGCCATTTCTCTCTATGTTAATGCAACAGTTCATAGCAGTATGAGCATGAGCTGAACCCTCCCAAGTAATTAAAGTCTTTACAGCGACAATATAATTGTCAGACAATGCCTTTTGCCCTCTGAGTGACACGAGGCTGTGATGTGGTTTATTTAAATAAAATAGAACAAGTCATGAATAAAGATACTTCCCTCTGCACTCCCTTACATGTCTGTAGTCCAGTTGTGCTTTTGCAGGAGTGAAGCAGGAACTTAATTCCATTTAAGATCACTGAAGTGGGTGTTTTTACAGTGTTGTAGCAGATGCTTTTTATAGTGCTCTTCTAAGAACACACAACTGTGATCGAACACAAAAGCACAGCAGGTGTAGTCTGTAGTAGAAGCTGGACACACAGAACTGGGAATAATTTATCCAAGTTACAGGTAAACAAGATAATCTGGTTGTGACTCACTTATATTGGTGTCTCTCTCCCCCACACTGTCCCCACCTACAAGCACAGGCTGAGCCTCTTTGTGATCTTGGTGTTCACATTTCTTGTACTTTGTTCAGGAAAATATGGGTTTGTTTCAGGCTGTTAATGGGTTTTTTTGAGAGATGAGTGGTGCACGAGAGCTCACTGATGCCTCCTGCAATTAGAGGGTTCATCTGGGTACAGAAAAGGATGAAGAGTGTCCAGGACTTTCAGAGCATAATTGAAAATTTGACAGGAAATGGTGCAAATCATAGGATGAGGATATGACCTGTATAAGTTGGCCTCTGGATCGAGAGGTGTGTGACAGTGTCTAGACCTTAAAGTAAGAGTTGGTGCTGTTCAGAGCATTTTTATTGGGGTTGTTCCTCTCTGAGGTAAAGACAGTAATTTTTGGAAGCCATTTGCTGAAGCAGCTCTTTTAGTTTGGGGAGGGGGCTTGGGGTTTGCTTTCCAATTGAATTTAGGAGTTGAGAAGATTTTAACGGCAAATTTGATGTCTTGTGGCAAATTGGGTTTTGTTCTTTGTAAGTTAATTGCCTGGAGGAAGATGCTGGTAAATGGCAGTGTTGCTAAGTAAGGGTTTTAAAACCTGCATGTATAAATTCAGGTTATTGTCAGAAAAATGGTATTGAACAGTGCATTTCTGACTGTGCCAGTCAGATCTCCACGAGTTTAATGTCTTCTGTCTTCTTAGTGAAAGCCTTGACTGTTCTGCTTGTGATTTAACCAGCTTTCCAAGGCTAATATGAATCTCAAGAGTGAACTGACAATAGAAATTATGAACACCTGCTCATTTACAGCTGCATTGTGAAGAAGAAGGAAGAAAGCAGCTTGATAGTCAAACTCACAGTCCTACAATTGGTGCTGGCAAATGATACTTGAAGACCAGCTTGATTTACACCTGCTGCGCTGGAAAGGGGAGATGGAGAACTTGCTGAATTCCAATATTTTTTGAACTCTGCACTCCTGTTACTGGGCATCACCTGCCTGTCAGCCACACCATGGAGGGCTCTTGTTGCTCCAATTTCTGTGCTCCCTGCTACCAATCAAGCATTTTTTCGTGCTGTTGCCTGGTATTAAGTCATCTCACGCGGCTTTTTCTGGAGTAGATCTTACTGCTCTGTTAAGAGGAAATGAGCAGTTGAAGGTGCTGCTGCAGTTGAACTCACAGAGTAGATAAAGTTCTCTGTTGGGAGAAATAAACCTTAAAAGTGGGGAATGGGAATATACACCTCAAAGCCTGAATGATCACTGGAGAACAAGCTCCATGTAGTTAAATGTTGGAATGAAAAGCCTGTTGTGAGCAGAAGGCGCAGAAAGAGGCCAGGGTTGCGTAACTTGCTCTGCTCCTTGTGTTGCCTTTTGTTTGTTCCTCATTGTTCTGCAGTTCTGGATCTGCTTGAGCAGCAAATTTTAGAAAACTGTGGGAGAATCCCCCTGCCTAGATCCTAACACAGGCTGTTGTGACCTAGCAGCATTCATAAACCTTGAAATCACTATATGTTTTACTGAAGAACTGCTTAAAACAAATACAGCTATAAAATATAAAAAGTTGTCTTCCCTTTCTTATCCTGCAGTCATTCAGGTTGGCTTTTAGGTTAAACTCCTGTGGTACGTTTTTGCTGTAGTGTGAATCTAACAAAATCAGCAATGTAAATGAAAGAATTGTAACTGTTTTTGATTTCTAACTGAATATTCTCTGTCTAATGTGAAGGAAGGGAGCTACTTGCTGGCTCTGTGACTAAAGGACTTTTTTTTTTTCATTCCCATGCAGATGGTTTGTGATGGGCCCACCTCGATCTGGAACAGGAATTCACATCGATCCCTTGGGAACGAGTGCATGGAATGCCTTAGTGCAGGGACATAAGCGTTGGTGCCTGTTCCCAACCAGCACTCCCAGAGAGCTGATCAAAGTGACTCGAGAAGAGGGAGGGAACCAGCAGGATGAGGCAATCACTTGGTTCAACGTCATCTATCCTCGGACACAGCTTCCCACCTGGCCCCCCGAATTCAAACCCCTGGAAGTCTTACAGAAACCAGGAGAGACAGTCTTTGTGCCAGGTATGTTCAAATCTCTCCAGCAGGGAAATCTGGGAGAGAAAAGCCATATTTTTAATATATTTATATGTTATAGAGGTGAAGAGAGTATTTCAGCTTCCTTACACACCCTATCTCTTACAAGTAAACTGTCTTGAGCTCTTTTAGAAGGGATACATAGTGCAATGATTGTTTTGAGACTATCCAGTTATTTTCTGGATATCCTAAAACATTTATGGCCTGTATTGTTGCCTTTTGTCATCTGTACCACATGATGACAAAACAAGTGGGGCTTGAGTGGCAGCATCACAAGAATGTGATCCTGGACTAAATTGCAGTAACAGGAAACTGTCTGGGCATAAAATAAAGGTATTTGAGTACGAGTAACTGTTAGACAAAAATGTTTGAATTCATACATGACTGAATTTTGTAGCCTGGTTAGTTTGACTGCATATGAGTTTTTCTTAGCTGTGGGAAATGAACTACTTAAAGGCACTGACACCTTCCACCCACCTCTCTGTGGTTATGTTTCATCTTCCATTTGAAATCAAAAGCTAAAGAAAGCTCTGCTAAAGATGCCCTTCTCTTTGAGTGGCTGCACACTGTGTGCCTCTTGTAACTGGGGAGTGAGGTGGTGGTGGATGAACTTGTGAGTTCAGTGCCAAATTCTGACCTCTGAGTCTTGCATCATTTTAGTGCAGCACAGCCCATAGCTCGTGTCCACACTGCTTGTCTCTAACATACAGCTGACTTCATGTGTGAAGAGTGCCTTGTGATTGTCTTGGCACTTATTAGTGACTCCTCAGTGTACCTTCTGTTAAGAGTTTGTAGCTGTCGGGTTCCATTAAACTGTTCACCTTAGTCTTTTATGAGGCTTGAAGTGGGTTGTAAGAACTTCACTGTCTATTTTTATCCTGTGTGGGGAAACGATTTTGCATCTATTTTTAAATGAAAGGTTAGTCTGTAGTCATAAGAACCTTACAAAATCAGCGTGGAAAGTGCTCTCCAGCTGGACAGAAAGGGCCTCTGTTGCTGTTAAATAAACCATCAGTAGCCAGTGTGTTGCTGTCAAGTCAGATCTTTTTGTGGGCTGGGTAATTTGGTCAGAGTGTGGAGCAGCCTTCTGTAACAAAACCTGTCAAGCACTGGAGTGAGAGCTGAAATTAGCCTGGGGAAAGATGATGTGGTGGCAAACTCTTCTGGGTGGGGGGAAATAATGTCCAGTTTCCACCTGCACTGTGGGAAAAGTGTTGTTGAACTTGCTGTCTGCCACGTAGCCAGCAGTGGTCATTGGTGTTGTGTTTCAGGTGGCTGGTGGCACGTCGTTCTAAACCTTGACACGACTATTGCCATCACACAAAACTTTGCCAGCTGTACCAACTTCCCCGTGGTGTGGCACAAGACAGTGAGAGGGAGACCCAAACTGTCACGGAAATGGTACAGGTGAGAGGTTTAGTAGCTTTCCTTTCATGTTCTTTGTTTAAAACAAAACCTAAAAATACCCATTTACACTCAGTGTTACAGTTTGAAGACTAACCATGAAATTTGAACTGTGTTTAGGATCCTGAAGCAGGAACATCCTGACTTGGCAGCCTTGGCTGATTCAGTTGACCTGCAGGAATCTACTGGTATTGCTTCTGACAGTTCAAGCGATTCTTCCAGTTCCTCAAGTTCCAGCTCCTCAGACTCTGATTCAGAGGTAATGCTTTTTACTGCAATAAGTGATCCATATTCTGAAGTTATATTGCTTTTTCCATAACTGATCATGTGTCCTAATCCTAATTTTCCTGTCTTGTGGAAGAAATTAATGGAAAGCAGCTAAGCAAATCCACATGGTGGAGGAGCCTGTGGTCTTAGCAGGTTCTGTTTGCTGAAGCCTCTCTGCATTGCTAAATGGATTTGGTTTGTTTGATCTGTGTCTATATTATATATGAATCTGTCACTCATTTAGCTAAGCCATGCTTTGTAAAAAACGGCTGCAAAGTGAATGTTCTAAAAATGGGGAGGAGGAACAAGATCCAAAAGAGATCAGTTATGACAGGGGACTCTTCTAGGCACGTAAATCCATCAGGAGTCACTGAGTCTGCTCTTGGAAGATGAGATCCTTCAAGGATCCAAAAGGAACACATTCACATTGTGTTGTCCAACCTCAAACAGCACGTTCTTTGAACCTGGGTTATTCGGGGTTGCCGAGGCAGCTCTGGGGGTGAATTCCACAGCACAAACAGCTCGGGAGGTTCCTCTGAATTCTGGTTTCATCTTTCCACTCTTCAGTGTGACTCTGGCTCCGAGACAGAGGGGATGATGCACCGGAGGAAAAAGCGGAGGACGTGCGGCATGATGGGGAACGGGGACACAACCTCCCAGGATGACTGCGTGAGCAAAGAGCGCAGCTCCTCCAGGTGACCCGATGGCATCTGTTGTTTTTAAACAAGCACAGGACAATACGAGGCAGAGCTGGCAGACTTCAGATAGGTGATTCCTCAAGACAGAGGGATGGGGAGCAAGGGATTCCTTACAGGACATAAAGCAGTTGGCCAGTGGTGATATATTCCCTCCATGAGTTATTTTAATTGCTTCAAATGGAAAACCTAATATTCTTAATATTTTTTAAAACTGGGGGTTTTATTTAATAAACAGTTTATTTCTTTTCCTAGTTGTCTGTTTTAATAGAGGGTAAGGATTTGATTTTATTTTTGCTTAATGGTCTGAGAGTTGGAACGTTTTAACTGTGTTCTTCAGAAATGAACAGTGAACAGTTCAAGATGAGGAATGGTCAGGCACGACTCAGGTTTCCATGCCTTGTTCAAACAGAAAACCTTCAAGTAGTTGTATGGTTTTTCTTATTGTTGCTTTGATTATTTCAATTTGATCCACTGTTTTATCTGTTAAAGGCAAAACTCATCCAAAATTCCAAATGTCTGTGTTTATATTTCAAATAAATAAATAAATAACAAGCAAATTTCAGTCAGTCTGCAAGGAGGGATCATTAATATTGCAGAACCAAGAATAGATATGCTTAAGGGTAAAGTTGCTGAGGAAAGCATTCTCTGGACTTGCCAGGTTAAGAAACAGTGGGACACTGGGAATCTGGGGCTATGCTTCAGGGAGGAACTTAGACATTCTCTGCTGAATGAAGCATTTTTCTCGTGTAGCCAAGGCTTGCCAAAATTCTTAATCAAATTCCTTGCGGCTTGGTTGCTGGACTGGCTGCCTGCCTGCAGTGGGGTGTTGGCTAATTCCTGAGCTGTTGGATGCTGCAGGTTTGGCATGGATGCAAGTGCTGTGGTGGCTTACTGTGTGGCCTGCTAAAGGTGGTGTGCAGCAGTAATTTAGCTGCGGAATTCCATATTCCCAGCATTATGCCCAAATTCCCAGTGTAGGGCACTGCCTGAAGTGCTGTGTGCTCCTGTACTGCTCTCTGGTTCTCAGGAGTTGCTCATAACTGAATACAATTGATTTACAAGTACAGAGCATCATTAAACGTTGGGGAGAACTGTACTGACTGCTTTTTTTGCCCTGGAGATTTTCACAATTTGTTTGTTACGACATTGTCAAATCCCGTTTCAGCAGCCAGTGTGACTCCAGGCAGGGAACAAGCAGCAGGAGAGAACAAACCCTACTGCAGACCCGGGGTTAGAAAAAAACCTGTAAAAATGCAGATCTGTTCTTCTGAAAACCCTGTGCATTTTTAAATTGTTTGCAGTTCAAATTTTAAACTGAATACCTTAAATATTAAAAATTAGCACCTTGTCTAGAACATTTGCATTCTGGGTTTTCACTGTTCTTCCTCCTGTGTGTTGATTGTGAGGGTGGGTGGGCGTTCTGTTCCAGCTGTGTGATGGATTAGTTGATAGAAACGCTTCCAAACGTGAAACCTTACCCTGCTTGTACAATTCTGGAGGAAGAAATAAGCCTGAAATTAATCTGCATGCTGCGATCTCGTGCCCTGACATGAGGGGAATGCTCAAAGGCAGTTGTACCTTTTTTTGACAGGATTAGGGAATCTTGTGGAGGCCGCAGCTACCCCTGAGAGATAACACCACCCGATCGAAGCTCCGTTAGCAGCCAGCCAGCTCTGTTCTACCCCTTCCTGCTTCTGTTTCTCACAGTCCTTACGGTTTTTTTTTTGTCACTCTTCCTCGATCCGGACATCTGTCTTCGTTATGTGCTGTCCAAGGTTGGCTCCTGAGTAGCTTGTAGGGGAATGCCCCACCACGTCCTTGTGCAATGCTTTGTCCCCCCTGCCCCGGGTGAGTGCACTATAACCCAGCTGTGGGTGAGGACACGCCGAGTATTTAATGGGTCACGTAACTGGCAAGGAAGACAACGGTCAGTTTTTAAAGAACTCTTTTTAAAACCAGCAGGTAAATAAAAGCCTGCCTTGCTTTGACACTGTCATATGTTTACATGTTTTCCTGTACACTTGAGGAAAGGAACACCAGCCCTGTTGGCCTAATGGGACTATCCGGCGGATCTGGCACCGGAATTCTGGGAAGAAGGAGAAAGGAATTAGCTTCTGCAAGAACTGAGCTGTGGAAAATGGGTCTTTGGATCTTATCCTGCTGCAGGAGAATGTGGCTGTTGGGGCTGGTGCTTCCAACTGCGGGTCACATAAAACCACAGAATACGCTGAGTTGGAAGGGACCCATCAGGATCATCGAGTCCAACTCCTGGCCTGGTGCAGGACACCCCAAGAGTCACACCGTGTGCCTGAGAGCGTTGTCCAAATGTTTCTTGAACACAGACAGGCTTGGTGCTGTGACCATTTCCCTAGGGAGCCTGTTCCAGTGCTCAACCACCCTCTGGGTGAAAAACCTGGCTGTGATATCCAACCTAAGCCTCCCCTGACTCAGCTCCAGCCGTTTCCTCGAATCCTGTCACTGGTCACAAGAGTGAAGAGATCGGTGCCTGCCCCTCTGCTGCCCCTTGGGAGGATGTTGAAGACCCCAGTGAGGTCTCCCCTCAGTCTTCTCCAGGCTGAACAAACCAAGTGACGTCAGCTGCTCCTCAAAAGGCTTCTCCTCCAGTCCCTTCACCATCCTCATGGCCCTCCTTTGGATGCTCTCTAACAGCTTAATGCCTTTTTTATATTGTGTCCCCCCAAACGGCCCCAGTCTTGCAGGTGAGGCCGCCCCAGGGCAGAGCAGAGTGGGACAATCCCCTCCCTGATGCCCCCAGGGCAGGGTTGGCCCTCCTGGCTGCCAGGGCCCTGCTGACTCATGGCCAACTGGCACCCACCAGGACTCCCAGGGCCCTCTCCCTGCACTGCTTTCCAGCCTCTCATTCCCCAGTCTATACACACAGTCAGGGTTGCCCCATCCCAGGTGCAGAATCTGACACTCCCCCTTGTTGGATTCCACACGGTTGGTGATTGCCCAGCCCTCCAATTTGTCAACGTCTGGTGTCATCAGCAAACTTGCTCAGTGTTCCTTTGAGCCCTGTGTCCAGGTCATCAATGAAGATGCTGAAGAACACTGGGCTGAGAATGGACCCCTGTGGAACCCCAGTAGTGACTGATGCCAGCCTGATGTCACCCTCTGTGCCCAAGCAGTGAGCCAATTGCTCCCCCATCCTGTCACACTGTTATCCAGCTGCGGGATGGACAGTTTGTCCAGCAGGATCCTCGGAGAGACGGTATCAAAAGCTTTGCTGAAGTCCAAAAAGATTCCATCTACTGGCTTCCCTTGATCAACCAGGTGGGTTACCCTGTCGTGCAAGGAAATCAGGGTCAACAAACAGGACTTTCCTCTCCTGAAGCCCTGCTGGCTGTGGCCAATGACTGCATTGTGTTTCAGGTGTTTTTCAGTAGTTCCCAGAATAATCTACTCTATAACTTTACCAGGCACTGAAGTGAGACTGACAGACCTGTAGTTTCTGGGGTCCATCTTATTGCCCTTTGAGAAAATTGGGACAACATTCACCAGCTTCCAGTCAGCTGGGACCTCTCCAGATTCCAAAGGCTGCTCAAAAATTGAGAAAGGTTTTGTGATGACGTCAGCAGCTCCTTGAGGATTCTGGGATGAATCCCATCAGGCCCCACAGATCTGTAGGGATCCAGATGGAACAACAGATCCCACACAGATCCCACACAATTTCAGGGTCAGCTGGGAGTTGATCATTCTCACATGGTCCTCCAGCTCAGGGCATTGAGACCCCCTCGGTCCATCATCCATGTTGAAGACAGAGGCAAAGAAAGTGTTAAAACACCTCTGCCTTGTCATGTCCCTTTTGGGGAGGGGCCCACCCCCATCCTGGAATGGGCTGCTGTTGTTTCTACTCTGCCTTTTGCTGTTAATATATTTGAAAAAACTTTTTATTGTCCCCCACATTTCTGGCAGCTTCAAACCCAGTTGAGCTTTGGCCACACGAATTTTCTCCCTGCAGTGACAAGCAGCATCTCTGTGTTCTTCCCATGTCACCTGACCTTGCTTCCACTGGGCACACACCTTCCTTTTCCATGTTACTTCCAAGAGAAGATCCCTGTTCAGCCAAGGATGGGAAGGTGGTGTGAATGCTCCAAGCCCTGAAGCACCTTCAGCAGAGGTGACCACCAACTTGAAGCATCTTTTGGGGTCTTCATCTACGTGCTCCATGCATGCACCTGAGGTGCAACACCTCAACCAGCACCAGTCCATTTACTTTTGCTCCGTGTCTGTTGTTACGACAGGTAACAAAGCTGCACTAGCACCTTGTGACAGGAAACTCCAGGGAGCAGGAGAATCCTGGAGTTTCTTGCACAACAAAAACTGGGGGGGAAAAGTCAGCTAGTTTGCTAGTAATTACCATCCTTCAGGTGCAGGTGTAATATTTAGCACAAGGCAACTGCTGCCAAAATCTGGCTCTTACTGATCACAGCAGTTGCTGGGCTTTAAATACCAAGCAGTTGTGGGGCCGTGGGCAGTTCACATCCCTGAACCGCTTTTCTTTGGGGTTGTGGGCTCAGACCTTTCTGAAACTTGCAGTGCCAATTCTAAAGGACAGGGAGGGGGATGTATTGCTGTTTTGTGCTTTTTGAAAATGCAGTGTGTTGCTTCAGTCTGTGTAGGTGCATTTGTATTATGCCTGGTAAAGCTCCTGTCCCCACGGGATCTGCTGGAGCTGGTGGTTTGGTTTTTTAGCAGATGTGCTGCAAGGAAATCTGAACAGCACAGGCAGAAGCTGTCTGAGTTGGGTGCTCTTCCAGGGGTGCTCTCCTGAGCCCTAGGAGGTGGTTATAGGGTCTCACTTTACTGGGAGAGGAAACTTGACAGCAGAAGTGCTGTGTGTGTTGTAGACGTGTAATAATGCCCAGGCACTGATTAAAGAGCAGATTGACAGCCTCAGCTGTGACTTTCTTACACATGTTGGGTCTGATGGAACTTGGAGCAATGCTTGTCTGGGTTTTCTGATCTTTCTTTAACCTTGTCTTTTCCTGTTTAAACACTCCCTCCTTCTTGGAGACCAGGCTGTATCCCGTTGTACAAGGGAATCCTAAATATGTTTGTCAGGATCTCTGGTTCTGACTCTCCTGTGCCAGTCAGTAGGACCAACATGGTGAGAAGGAGGTTTTTTTGGTACACTTGAGCTGTCCAGATTCCCAAATTTTTTGTGATGACCAGGGATAAGCAAGCACTGCTCTGTATACTGGGCGCATAGTTCCACAGAATTGCTTCATTTAAAACAAACTCCAAATAAACAACTTCTCAAACTCCTCTGGAAGCACCGTGGGAAGATGGGAGTGCAGAGCATTCTTCCATACCTGTCAGCTCTTCCATGGTGTGAAATAACACAATTTCAGATGAAGCCTGTGTTGGTCTGACACCCCTCACAGAAAAGCAGCGTTTGCAATGGACTGCAAGGCATTGTGATACCAGCACCACTCTCCAGAGTGCTCCACGGGACACTTCCTACTGTGAAACAGTATTTGTTCAGGCTACCTGGGAATCAGCGCTCTGAGATCTCCGGTTCTTCCACTTAACGGCTTTTGCCTCAGCCAGGAGGGTGAGATTCTGTCTTTGTTTGAGCAGTGAGGAAAATCCCTACCTCACAGGGGTGTTGTGAGGCTGAACTGTAACTTCTGTGTGAGATGCTTTGAAGTCATCTGCCCACAAAAAGTGTTCCATTCATCCCGAGCAACCTGAGACTTCCGAGCCTCGTGGTAGCTCTTTGTAGCAGAAAACACTGGGGATGTTGTTCAGCTCTCTTGGCCACGTGGTGTTCTGTGGTGGCCCTTCCAGAATTGCTGGGTGGTACATAAACTGTAGCAGAACAAGGCTTTTTGTTTTCACCGGGGTTGAACTATTGCTGTTTCATGGCCTGCTCTAAACAGCAGGTCCTGCTAGAGCAGGATTTGGTTTTAAATAGGACTAGACTAAATTCTCTCTCATCAGGGAGTCAGCCTCGCTGGCCTTACAGGAAGGGGGTGAGCTGGTGCCTCCCAGGCCCTCATTCCAGGCTGGATAAGTGAGGAACAAAGTTAAAAACTGTGCTCCCTTTGTGCCTAGCTCCGTGCTTGTGGGAGGCTGACTGGGGACAGTGGGGTTTGTGCTCTCACTTCTCCAGGCTTGTGCTTCTTGGGGCATCCATGTCTGTTGTTCCAACCCCTCTGCTTTTGTGTCCTGTAGAGCCCCTGGATGCAGCTGGTCCAGCACCCAGACTGTGTGGGCCCCTCATTTCCCTGAGCCCCAAAGCAGCTCTGCCTCAACCCCCTGGGGCTCTGGGGGCTGCCCTGTCCCCTGGGGAAGGGCTGGGAGCCTTGTGCTAGGTTTGGACTGTGACCTTCATCCTGCCTGCTCTGGGAAAGGTGGAGGGATTTGGGAGCTCTGACCGTGCTTTTGGGTCTGGTGACCAACACAGGCTGTGCCAGTTCAGGGGGAAACACCCACACACTCCGTCAGACCCGCAGATGTGAACGGGAGGCCCCAGTCCCGGCAGCTGTTCCTGCACAAGCGCTGTGGGAGCAGGTGATGCTGAGGAGGTGCTGGCAGACCTTCCTCCCCTTCCCAGCTCACGTGCACTGGCTCCACTTTGTCTTCTCAGTTACATTAAACCTCTCCGAGTGTTTAGAAGACAGACAGCAACCTCTTTCATAATTAACCCCGACCCTTCTCTTCCCTGAATCCCCAGCCATCGTGGGGTGGGAAGCAAGACTGTTGGCTGAGTCCAGTCTGAAATGCCTGTGTGGGCTCATTGTACCGGGAGGCTTTTGGCATCCCCCTTGCAAAGGGGAGGAAGGAAAGTGTTACCCATTCATGTGACAGTCCCACTGTCAGCTCCAAGCCCTGCCACTGCCCTTTAGCAGCTTTTATCACCCATCCAGCAGAGCTGGGATACTTGTCTTGTTCGGATGATTGTGGTTTTGCTTTTTATTTTAAATAAATTCAATTATTTTGCATTATCCTGTCAACTGGTTACTTCTTTTCATATCATGAAAGTTACCAGACTGTACCACCTTCTCTTTGCCCCTGCCCTGCCCTCCCTGGTCTGTATTACAAGATGCTTTTGGGTTGTATTTCTGGTGCCACCTCACACCGGCCAGAGGGGGATTCACATTCCAGGTGTTGTGTGCTGATTTTGTAGGGCCACCAAGTTGGTCAGAGGGACGGAGCACTTCCATGAGCAAAGGCTGAGAGAATTGGGATTGTTCAACCTGGAGAAGAGAAGCCTCAGGGTGACCTAAATGCAGCCTTCCAGTACCTGAAGGGAGCTACGAGAAAGATGGAGAGAAGCTTTTTACAAGGGCCTGGAGTGACAGGACAAGGGGGAAAGACTTCAAACTGACAGAGGGCAGGGTTAGATTGGATTTTAGGAAAAAAATTCTTCCCGTGGCACAGGTTGCCCAGAGAAGCTGTGGCTGCCCCATCCCTGGAATTGTCCAAGGTCAGGCTGGACAGGGCTTGGAGCAACCTGGGCTAGTGGAAGGTGTCCCTGCCCATGGCAGGGGGTGGAATTGGATGATCTTTAAGGTCCCTCTCAACCCAAACCATTCTATGATTCTAGATTAGCCCCACAGTGCAGGGAGGCTCTGGAAGGGCAGGACTCCCAGCAGAGCTGACTGACTCCTTGCCCATCCCTGGGGTTCAGGGCAGAGCCGCCTCCGAGGGTGCTCCTTGTGTGCCAAAGCTGCCTCAACAAATCTGGCCGTGAGCTGGAACAAGGACTGGGAAAGTGGAAAATCTTGTATATATTTTGTCAGTGAGATTTGTTGAAACCCAGTAACTGTAGGTAAATCAGCTGGAACGGAGTGTGGGACAGCAGCCTGGAGGCTGTTGAAATATTTATAGCAATACATTGTAGAATGAAACACCTCAAAGAGTAAATGGCTTTGTGGCAGCAGACAGGCAGTTTGCTCATTTCCACATAACATGAAGCTCTTTCCTCCCCTTCCCAAACACTGCTGGAAACATTTCTCTTGTTTACTGTCACCTATAAAACCAGGGTTTTTCTCCCTTCACTGCTCTCTCCCCATGCCCTGCTCACCTCCTCTGCGAAATGCTTTTATAACTGATCTCTCCCACTTTTCAGTCCTGGGAGAGTTAATTTTGATTGCTTCAAGATAATCCTGTTGTTCTTCCTAATTTGCAGGTGCTGCTGGTAGCTCCCTTCAGTGCCTCTGTTGGCCTTGCAATCAGGACTTGATTTATTTTTATTCCTCTTGATTTATCTACCCATCTTCCATGTTGTGACAGTTGCAACCTCGTTCCAACGAGGAGGACAACATACTGATATTTTAGTTACTGCTGGGGAGCCAACAGTGCAGGGTTGGATTGCTGATGCTGCACCTTGCCAATGTTCTTGCTCCTTTCCTCCAGTTTGATGCACAAGTAAATAACTCCTGTTTTTTTCCGTCTGTGGCAGTTGGAGAGCAAGTCACAGGCAGAGCTGTGTTCCTCCTGGAGTGTCAGGCATGGCACTAAGCAGCTGCATGTTTAAGGCTGGGGTTGAACTAACATTTGCAGCACGTTTTTTTTTCCTCAAGGCACATAAAGGCTTCTCTGTGGTGCTGCACCCCCTCTGCTTCCGGAGCAGCGTGAATGAATTGAGGCAGGTAGAGCTGATTGGGAATCTGTTCAGAGGGAAATAATCATTCCATGTCCCTCCTGGTCTGAGACCTGGTGGCTCCCACCTGTGTGTGATGCCTCTAACTGTGAGTGCTCTGGTTGAACAGAAGGACCTGGAGCTGGGGGCTGCCACCACAGCAAATCTGTGCATCCTGCCTGGAGGAGGAGGAGGAGGAGGAGGAGGAGGAGGAGGAGGATCGTCAGGGCAGCTGGAGCAGCAGCAGCTGGTCCCGCCGTGTCCCACTGTGTCCCAGCTGTGCTGATGGGGCAGGGCTGGAGGAGAATTTTGGAATTGCTTTTCTGATGCAGCACTGCCTTGTTTAGACCCAAGGCTGTGTCATCTCTCAGCTGTTCCGCTGCAGCTGGGGCTGGAATGGCTGCCAGTATCCAGGAGCTTTGGGTTCACTCTTGGGAATATCGGTTTGTATCAACGTGCTGTCAAGGGCAAGGCCAGTTGTACAGCTGGTTCAAAACTTTGAAGACCCTCAACAACAACAACTTGGAGGCTGCCCTGGCTCAGGGATTAGGCTGGAAAATGAGTGTTAACATGATGGAAGAGCTGTACTGAGTGACCTGGAAGAGGGAGTAGTGACAGGAGCTGAGGGGGAAAGTCTAGAAACAAGCACTCACAGGAGAGCTCTGGGGTAGGATCATTCCATTTGGTGGGAGCCATCCCCACCCCTGTGCTGGCTCAAAGCTCCTGGTGAGCTGAGCTGTGCCACTGCTGGATTGAACCTGAGCACCCCAACAGCTCCAGAGCCTGCACAGCCGGGTGTCAAAAGGCAAAGGAGCAGCCAGGCAGGTGTGGGTGAGCGACCTCCGAGCCTGTGTCAGCTGCAGAACAGTGAGTACAGGGGCATTTCCTGGGATAGCTTCTCATTGCTGGCATCAACACAAAGAGGGCTGTGTTCTTGGCAAGGAAAAAGTGGTATCAGTGACAGGGAGCATGACTGGGGCTTGTGGAAATAATCTGAATTTTGGACCAGTTGTAAGACAGGTCTGTGCTCAAGCTTTATGTGAGGGAAAATGGGTTCTTGGAGGATCTTGGAGAACACAGAATCGTGTCTTTCCACACTGGAAACCAGCATGTATCTGCCCACCCCACTGCACAGGTTCATGTAGAGATATGCTTGGGTTACAGCCGGGGTATTGGAGCCCGGTGATCCTTGCTCTGGGTGGGAGGGACGCAGAGCACCTGGGAACAAGGCGTGCCTGTGCAGCTCACGGGCTGCCGGAGACCGAGAACGTGTAGTGCGGTAAATCAGGTCTTTTCTGTGCCTCAGAAGGCTCTGCCGGCTGTGCCGCACGTCATGCCCGGATCCCGGGAGCGGTGCCTGGGAGCCAGCGCAGCTCAGCCCCTCTCGCGGGCGGATTTGCAGAGCAGCACTTGCCGGGGATGTTTCCCGGAGCAGTTGTCACCGCGGCTCTTCGAAAGATTCTTCTTCTGAATCCCCCTTTGTTGGTAAAGCTCTTCAGCTGCTCCCAGCCCTTGGCTCGCACGGCTGTGGCCTGGAGCTGGGCCCTGTGAAAGCCGCTTCTGTGCAGGGTCGGGGCTCTCGGGGACCATTCCCAGCCATCCCCCGGCGCTCTCAGGGACCGTCCCCGGCCCGGCGGGCACTGCAGGGAGGTTCTCCTCCCAAGAGAGGGCAGCGTGCTCATGCTGATGCCCCGCACGGGTCCAGCCCCACCCTGGGACGGGGATAGGGATGGGGTGGGAGTGCTGCGTCCAAGGGATCGCCCTCCCCGAGCCCCTCTTTGCCAGCAGATTCCCTGCTGGTCTCTCCCAGAGCCGGCGGGCAGGACCCAGGGCAGAGATCCCTGGCTGGGAGCCTGCCTGGCTGACCTGGAATGTGAATCCATCCCCTCCTGTCCCGGAGTGTGCGGCAGGCATTAATCTTGCCTTGAAAGTTGATAGGGGAACCCTACGGATACCTCTGTGCCTCCCAGGGGGAGCCTTGGCCAGAGACCAGGCCGAGTTTACTCCACCCAGTTCCCTCTGCAGAGCCATGGAGCGAACAAGTCGACACCACACGGGACCTGCTGAGCCCAGTTTCTGCCTGGGGATCATCCCTGTCAGGTCACATTCTGCAGGACAGTCAAGCTCTCACTCCAGGTCTGGATGCCGCTGATCCTGTCACCTCATTACTGCAGGAGGTTGGCTCTGTCAGAGCAGCTGGTCTGGCAGATGTGTCCTTGCTGGCTCTCAAGACCAGGAGTGTTGTTTTTCAGAGACATCCAAACCCTGCAGTTCTCACAGCTCCTATGAGTGCAGCAGGTTCCAGCAACTTGACAGTGAATCGCTGCAGGTCCAGAAGCCGCTAATGAGCATTCCTGAGGCTCCTGCTGATTCCCGTGTCAGGGATCCTGAGCTCAGGAGAAGCTGTTGCGGCTCTTATTTTAAGGCAGTGATAAATCCTGCTTGGGAGGGTGCTCGATGAAGTGCTCTGTGCTCCGTGCTGGGTTAATGCAAGCCACATGCTGCTGCATTCCTGAGCGGGCAAACACCCTCCAACAGACTTCCAACCAAGAGCCATGGAAAATGTGTACTGCCAGGGGGAAAGAGCAGGAGGTGTCCTGGATGTTGACAGTAATCGAGGGCACTGTGACAGCTGGAAATCTGTGCATCAGTGTGTAAGGCCAAAACACCTCCTGAGTCACCCTGCCAGCAGCTCACAGTGGCCACTTTCTGTCAGTCTCACCCAAAATCCCTCTTTGGGCTCAAAATTGACACTCCACGTGAACGCAGGAGCAAGGAAGGACCTGGTCCCTGGAATTCCCCCACCCTGGTTCCATCTCTAGCCATGAGCAATTTCCAGGGCTCAGGGGAAGCCTTCTAAAGCAAGTGACGCACTGGACTTGGGATGGTGCCTTTGTGGCTGCTGGGATTTGGACAAGTAGGGAGAAGAAGGGACCTAATATATATCAAAAACCCTGCTGAACCAAACAGTGCCCTAATGCTGCCAGTCTCTGGGTGTTTTGTCCGAGCTCTGGAGCAGCTCTGATGATCAGGGCCCAGGAAATGCAAAGCTCTTCGGGACAAGGGGAGATAAGTACCGTGGCTGGTTGTTACTAAGAATACAATTATCCATACGCAAACGATTGCCTGCCTGATAGGATTACCAATAAAGACAAACACAGGGAGGATCATGGCTTCACTTCCTTCCTCCCACCCCGGGGATTTAATCCCATCTTTGTTTGTGTTTTTTCTATAGCCAGTCAATAAAAAACTCCGCTTCACTTCTGGCGATGCCCTCTAAGTTTTTTCCCTGGAGGAAGCTTTGGGGGAGAATTCCCATGTCTGCCCTCCTTGCATGCAGTTGGGAGAAAGCTCCGTGCTGGTTTTACCCTGGCAAGGAATAGCTTAGGCCTTCTAATTTCAGCCTGCTTTGTAAAAGGTTGGCTAATCCTCCCAGCAGTGTTGAGAGGCAGGAAATCCTTGGTGGTAGAGTCTGGAAGGACCTGACAACCCCTTGGCCAGCCTCCCTGCCAGCCTGTGGTAGGTTCTGGGCACATCCCGAATTTTGAGCCTCCTGTTTTCCAGACCCCCAGGAGGCTCTGGCAGCCCAGCTGCTCTCAGCACCCACTTACCTGGTGGGTGAGACAGCAGTTTATGGCACAGATGCACCATTGCAGCTCCTGGGGAAGGTGGAGCGATGCTCCAAAGCTTGGCGTGGATGTGCTGCCAGATGCTCCTCACCCAGGGGAGTCAGGACAGCCTTCCTGGCCCTGCCAGCCCCTCCACTACCCAGCCAAGGGCTAACAAGGTGCAAATGGCCATTAAACACTACCCCGAGGCCAGCTGACACCCCAGCCTGTCGGAGCTCAGCAAGCCATGGGTGCCTGCCTGCCCACTGGGAGCATCTCAGGAGACAGACAACTTCCCAGTCAATGGTTATGAATGGGACCTGTTAATGAGTGGCAGGACAAGAGGAAGTGTCCTCAAGTTGTGCCAGGAGAGCTTTAGATTGGATATCAGGAACAATTTCTTCACTGTAAGGGGGTCAGGCATTGGAACAGGCTGCCCAGGGCAGCGGTGGAGTCACCATCCCTGGTAGTGTTCAAAAACGTGTGGATGTGGCACTTGGGGACATGGTTGAGTCGTGAACGTGGCAGTGCTGGGTTAATGGCTGGACACGGTGATCTCAGAGGTCTTTTCCAACCCAAATCATTCTAGGATTTGACGATACGAGTCTGCCGACCGTTCTAGGAATGCTTTTGTGAATGTAGGGCAGTGTTTACTGAAAGATCCTCGAAGATCCCCGTGTCCCAAGCTGGACGCTCGCATCAGGCAGAGCCGGGCTGCTTGCCCCGCAAACCTTCCTCTGCCGGTCCCCCCGTCCCAAATCCCACCCCTGTGTGCGGGTGGATGCGGGTGGCGCATCCCCGGCGCGCAGGAACCGTCTCTGGCCGGCGGCTCGGTGCGGGAGGTGGGTGCCCAGGCCGGGAGGGCCGGGGGGGGCCGAGGCGGTGGGCAGGGCCGGGCGGATGACGCCGGGCAAAGCCGTCCGAGAGCCGGCCCAGCCCCGCCGCCGGCCCAGCGCTGCCCGCGCACCCCCCGCGGCCGCGCAGTCGGGTCGAGCGGGCTCCGGCGGCAGGGCAGGATGGACCTGGCTGTGGACTTGTACCTGGCCGTCCCGCTGCTCTTCACCGTCCTGGCCATCGTCCTCGCCTCCGTCTTCGTGAGGCTGCGGGGAGGCGGCGGCGAGCGGGCGGCGGAGCGGCCCCGGGAACCCGCGGCGGAGCCCGCCCGGGAGGGCGGCCCCGGGGGCGAAGCGGCGGGAGCGGCCGAGGGACCGGAGGACGAGGGGAGCCGGGTGCCGGTGGAGGAGGTCGGGGCGGGCGAGGAGGGGAAGGAGGCGGTCGCCCAGCAGCGGGAGGCGGCGGCGGAGCCGGGCCCCGCGGCCGAGCCCAGCCCCGCGGCGGCCGAGAGCATCCTCCGGCAGGCTCCCCCAGAGCCCCGGCAGGCTCCCCTAGAAGCTCGGCAGGCTCCCCCAGAGCCCCGGCAGGCTCCCCCAGAACCTCGGCAGGCTCCTCCAGAGCCCCGGCAGGCGCCCCAAGAGCCCCATCAGCCGCCCCCCCCGGAGCCCCGGCAGCCCGACCACCGAGAGGATGCGGAGAGCAAGGTAAGGCCGGCTCCCCGCGGACCCTCCCCCGGGGTCCCCGCAGCCGGTGTCCCCTCCATCCCCTACCTCCCAACCCCGCGGTGTTCCCTTCCCCGTCCCTCCGGAGCAACTCGGGAGGGATTTTCCCCTAAAACAGGAGAGGTCCCGGAAAAACCCGCGGTTTTGTCTTCGGGAGGACGAGACAGTTGTCCCAGGGGATGGCAGAGGTTTGGGGGGAGGTTTCTGGCTCCTTCCCACTCCCACCCTCCAAGGAATGCTTCTAAAAACAATCAAGATAGTGAAGATTTAAGGGAAGAGAGTGCGAGCCTCTCCTGTCTGCACATCTAACCCCTGGGTGTCTTTTCCTTCCCCCAAGGGCTTATCCAGGTGCTGGGGAATGTGCGTGTGTTTATTCTTCTTGTCTGCATCCCCTTTCTGTGGGGAACAGCAAACTGTCCCGGGCTCCTCACGCTGTCCCTGGCTGGCTGTCCTTGCCTGCCCCAGGGAAGGGACCGCCCCACTCCCTCCCAGCCCCAGCAGGATGCTGGCCCCAAGGTCTGACCCCTGGCTGAACTGGGGGGGCTGGTGGGGGCAGTGATGCCTATAAACGCACGGTAAATCCTGTTCCAGCACCGGATCTTGTTTAAAAATAAAAGGGCGACCCCGTGTCCGTGGAAAGATCTTGTTCTGCTCTTGCCCAGCTCAGATGGGAGTCGGTGACACCCCAAAGTGCCTGAACTCCCTGTCTTGGTGACTTCCTCCCACGTGGCACCTTGCCCCAGTGGAGGGAATTGAGTAGTGGGGTGGCTCAGGAATCCAGGAGCGATGCCTCATCCGGGTGGCAGCAGCGCGTTTCAGCCGGGGAGCTCAGGCCTGGGGCCCAGGAGCCTCCTGGCTATTATTAGCAGCATTTGTAATCCTCAGCAACTGTATCCAGGCTGCCAGGCAGTGCGCAGACAGCCCTCGCCTTGGAAAGCATCTCCACTGACTCACTGGATGGCCTTGTCCCCGGGGGCAGCCCCCCCTCCTTGCTCTGTACTGTGGTGCTCTGCAACACCCAGGGGTGAGCCCTGACCCGCTCATTCCTGGGGCTGGGACGTGGCTCTTCTTCCCTGTGCTCCTCCTCACCTCCCCTGGTGGTTTCTGAGCCTCGGAGCTCTCCCTCTCCCCTTCCTGGCACCCCTTGGCCACGGTTACAGCTCTCGAGCAGCCCCCTCCCTCGTCCTGGTGTCCTGAAAGCCACATCTGTTTGTTTGTCGTGTGATTTATTGGTGCCTTTGAGTACCAGGATCTCTGGAGAGCTCCTGGGCCACTGTTAGCTGGCTGGATCCTGGCTGGGCCAACTTGGCTCCAGCGCTGGCCACCAGCTTGGGATCAGTGCAGCATCCTCTGGGATGGATGGCTGTATCCCGTGCTGCCAGGGCTCAGGGGTTCCTCTGCTGCCTCGCTAGCTCAAGCCTTGGGAATGTTTTCCTCCCCTCTGGCTGCCCTTCAGTCCCCGATTGCTTCGGACAGGCACTGCAGAGAAGATTGTTGCCTTCAGAGAAGGGCTCAGCTCCTTTATCCCCGCTCAGCACAGGTGCAGTAACAGGGTTTAGCATGTCTGGAAGGGAGTTCTTACTCTGGGCTCAGGGAGTCTTGTGTCCTCCAGAAGCCTGGCTGGGCTCTGGGGCATTGGGGGTCTCCTCACTGCCCTCAGCCCCTCTTACAGCAAAGGTGGCACTGGAGCTGAGGAGGGTCCTGGAATAGCCCTGAGAGGTTTTCCTCCTGGGAAATGATTACCTCACTGTGGGAGCAAAGCAGGACAAGTCACCCTGGACCTGAGCAGCATCCCCCTGGGAAGGACAGGGAGCAGACGTGTGCGGTCTGGGTGGTGGCAGGAAGCAGTGGGAAAGGGGAGGGATGGTTCTCACTGCTGAGTAAGTGTTTGGGAGCTCTGGCCCGCGCATGATCCCACAGCTGCCAGGCCTGCTGGGTGCAGGCTGGGCCGGGCTGGCTGTCCCACGGGCACGGGTGGCACAGTGGAGGCAGTACGTGGGTTCCAGCAGGCACCACACACGTGTGTGCCCAGCTGCTGATCCAGGGGCCGATCCCATGGGCAGAATGGAGGAGGCCATCCATGGCTCTGCAGTGTCTCCCTGGGTTTCCTGCTCTTGCTCCCTCAAACTTGCTTCATCTTCTTCCTCCAGGCCCAAGCCCAGCAGGTATTACAGGGTGGGACTGGCCCTGGGCAGAGCTGTGAGTGCTTTGCATGCAGCTGCTGATGGAACTGTGCCCTGTCCAACCCATCTTGGCTGGGCTGAGGGCTGCGGTCCCCTGATGTGACTCAGCAGATGATGCTCCCAGACCTCGTGCTGGCGTTGGTTGGGGGCTGCTGCAGGCTCGGGGCTCCTCAGTACATCAGCAAGCAGAGGGCTGCGCTCGCCACTTGGAGAGCTTCCTTTCCTTATTTTCTTTCCTTAATTTCATTCCTTGTTTTCTCTCCTTCCTGTTTGCTCAGCACGTACTGTGCCGGGCTGGTTTGGATTCACCGCAGCCATTAACCACTCGACAGAAATGCTGATGGATGAACCTGCTCAGGGAGGGCAGCCTTGGTGTGTTTAAATGACTGGCTGGAGCCGTGCATCCCTCTGCATCCCTGCTTCCCTTCTCCCTGCCAGGGCAAACTGGGACCTGCTGGGACAGCTGTGTGACACAGCCTCCCTCCTGCTCCCATCTCCTGCAGGGCTGGTGAAACCAGTGTGGGTTGAAGCTTCCCTGCCCCTGTGTAGTGACCAGACCATTGCAGCCTCGTGGCCAGGGCTACAAAATGAAGCAGCGGCAGAGCAGGGAAAGGAGTCCTTGTTTCCATTAACTGCTGATAGTGGTTCCCCTTGTCTCTGCTGGCTCCCATCACTGAAAAAAAGTTAATTAGTCTGTCGTTGTCTGTTCTCATCCCCATTCCCAGCTTGTTAACGGATGAGGCAGTGCTGTCAAAGCAATCCCCTAATGAAAAGCTGTTGGGTGGGAACAGCAGCGTCGCTGGAGATGCAGAGCGTGGTCCTTGTGAGAAACGGTCAGAAACTTCAATTCTCTAATGAGTAGTTCTGTCCTGGAAATGGTGGCAGGGACAAGGCAGGGGTTTCAGTGCTGTTCCAGAGCCACCTCTGGGATGTCACCCTGGCCAGAATGTTCTGGAGATGAGGAGGGTGAGCGGGCAGTGCCAGGCTGTGCTGGGCACGGCAGCCTGGCTGGATTGCCAAGGGTTAACTGCAGCTGGGGGCTTCCTGCAGAGCAGGGTCAAGTGGGTGACAGCAGCAGAGAGGGGACATGCAAACCCTGCCTGAGGGGGGCAGCTGCAGGACCGGCACCTGGGTAGCAAAGGCACAAAGGCTCTGTCATCTGTCTCTTCTGCCAAGGTCCTGGCACCTTTCCCCTGTGCTCCCCACCTTCCCAATCTGCGCCTTCCTGGGGGCTCACAGGGCCCTCTGGGCACACCAGGCAGCACAAACCACCCAGCTCCCAGCAGGGACCCTCTTTACATTTAAAAAAATCAGCATCTCCCCCTCTAATGCCTCTTTCTTGCCTTCCCTGTGCCGGAGGGGAGAGGATGTCTAATTAAGTCTGGCTTTAATTGGCAGCTGTGTAGGCTGTGTCTGCACCACCAGTGGGCTGGGGCAGGAGCTCCATCATCCCACAGTGTGCTGGGAAGGGATGTGGCGGTGTGCTACCCTTTGTCACAGCCCTGGCAGTGGCAAAGGCCCCCACCAGGGAATGTGGGGCTCCCCAGCCAGACCCTGATTGCTCAGATGTGCTCAGCTCTCATACAGAGCAGTTTGTGCTGATGACAAATGCATCATCTCTTGCAGTAGCTGAAAAATGGGAAGCAAGACAGGACATGTGTCACCCCCCAGGGAGCCTGTGCACGTGTCCTGCCATGGGGCTGGAGCACAGGGCTGGTGCTGGGACGTGCTGTGGGGCATGGGGGCATTGGGGCTCTATGTTGTGTCCCCTACATGAGTCCAGAAGGTTTGGCTGCTGCCCAGTTCCTGCTGGGCTGGGTACAGCCCTGGGCTGGCACTCCTGGAGCAGAGGCCACGAGGACTCTTTGCCTCCTGAAGTGCCCATCCATGGGAACAGCTGCCAGGCCAGCTTTCCAAGTGAGGGCTGGGTTTTCCTGCCCCTGCTCTCAAGGATAACATCTGGCTGATCTGGGCAGCAAGGGATGTCCTGGTGTGTGGTGTTTGCTGGCCACAGGCCGGGGCAAAAAGGGGAGATGGTTCTTGAGCTTTGGCAATGCTCTGTACACCCCGTGGCTTGTCCTTTCCACTAGCAGTGAAAGGGGAAGGGGCTGGAGCAGATGCTCCCACACTTTTTGGGGGGGGTCAGACCTGCAAAGCGGCATCTCCATGTGAGGCACATCCCTGCCAGGCACCCTGGAGCTGGCAGGACCATTGCCAGGGCTGGAAAACTGCTCTTGTTCTGTAGCAGCTGCTTCTCTGGCCAGGGGGAGGATGGAGAGCCCCAGCGGTGGGGTGAAGGGGAGCTGCTGACACAGCAGCTGCTTTGCTTTGCTAAACTCTGCCCAACATTATTATTTAGTCTTTTTTTAAAAGGCTTCTTTCTTCCCCTTTTCTCCTGGCTTCTCTCTTTCTGGCTGTCTCTCCCCTGTCTGCTTTCTTTCTCTCTTGCAATGTCTTGCATCAGGCTTGGAGCAGAAAGTGCAGCCATAAATGGCAACACACGGGGCCCAGGAGCTTAATCCAAGATAATTTTCTCTTGCTTTGCGGCCTGAGATCTTACCTTTTCCTGAAGCTGGAGTGGGGCACTTTGTCCCTGACGTGCCCACAGGTGCCAGGGCTGTCCCTTTGACTAAGGAAAGGGAGAGGGACACACCAGCCCCGTGGCCTCCTCATGTCCCTTCTGAGGAGGAAGCTGTTGCTCAGAGGTGTTTGCACCAGGGATGGAGGAAGTGGGGAGGAAATGGCCAGAAATGAGCTGAAAACCAGATGATGCTGTGATGGGGAGCTCGGCTTCCCATCTCCTGTGGGGGTGTGAGAAGGGCTGGTGGTGGCAGAGCCATGAGGGGGGATTTTGGGGATATGATGCCAAGCTCCTCTATCTGAGCCATCTTCTCCTCAGTCCTGGCAGACTCAGGGCTGTCCTGGTCAGTGTCTGCATCCAGAATGTCTCGGAAGGTTTTTTCCTCACTCTGCTTTGGTCCAAAGCCCCCTCTGACAGACTCATGGCCACGTCTCCCTCGTGGCTATGAGCTAAAGGGCAAAAGCACTTTCGTGATGATCCAACAAATGCTTCGCCTCTGCAGCCAAGAGCTGCCAAAGGCCGAGGCAGATGGATGGCTGCCTTGTTATTTAAGGTAGATGACTTGCTGGATTTTAACCCGGAGCTTTTCAGAGCCCCTGGCAAGCCGTGCAGAGGTGTGACTCAGAGCGAGCGGGCACGGGGTGTGCTGCGGAGTGGGCTGGGTCCATCCTGCCTGCGAGCAGGAGCAGGCAGGGAGCGTTCCCAGCCCCGGGGCCGCGCAGCTGCCGCCGATCGCGTCCCCTCGCCGGTGCCGGCGGCAATGAGGTCTTTGTTTGCCGCAGCAGCTGGACCGGGCGGCCCGTGTCAAGGCTCCTCCAGATGCTCCCGGATAACGCCGTTCGCGGGCTCCCCGCGGGGCTGCTTCTCGCCTTTTTTTTTTTTTTTTTTTTTTTTTTTTTTTTTTTTTTTTTTTTTTTTTTTTTTTTTTTTTTTTTTCCGCGGGGAGGTTTTCATGGTCCGTGTGCACCGTGGAGAGAGGTGGGCTGCTGGCTGGAGCACTCAGGTCCCGTCTCCTCCAGCACCTCCTGCTGCCATTTGGCCCTGACCCACTCTTCACTCACTCCCCACCGCTTGAAACGGTTTTGGTGCATTTCCCCCGGGCTGTGCCTCCTTTAGGACAGTAGAGCCTGTGGTGCCATGGTGTCCTATTTGGTTGTCAAGTCTCACAGTGTTGTCCTAACGCCTCCCCCTCCTTTTTTTGGATGCTGCCCTCCTCCCAGAGCATCCCATGGCTGGGACACAGCTCTCCCCCTCTCCCGGGTTGGCAGGGGCTGTGGGCACAGCCAGGCTCGAGGTGGGGCTTTGTCCCTGCGGGCCGTTTCTCCAGCCAGCCCAGGGGCCGCTCCCAGCCCGGTATTTCGCTGCAAGGCCATGGACACGATGTCCCTGCTCCCTGCCCACGCAGATCCTCCTCCACGGCCGCCCTCCTGGCACAGCAGGGAAAGGCTCAGCTGAGAAGCGTTTGGGCAGGGGAAGGCAGGCTTTGCACGGAGGTCAGGCCATCCAGAGCCTGGATGGGGGGCTGAGAGGGCTGGGAAGCCTCATCTCCGGGATTGCAGGGAGATGGGAAGGTTTCCGGGGGGTATTACGGAGAAGGCAGCTGGCAGAGCAGGCCCTGAAAGCATTAACGATCTGAGCATGCTGGGTTGTTCTTCTCCTCTCCCCTCCTGCCAGTCCTGATCTGCTGCATCAGCATCCTGGGAAGTTGCCTCCAGCCCTGCCAGGACACACAGGCAGCCGAGCCTGGCACTGGCAGAGCTGCTGCCCCTCACTGATGGCTCCTTGCACTGGTCCCAGTCCCGCAGGCTGGGGCTGCCACAGAGAGAAACTCATGAGCTACAAGCCCTGGCTCCAGGGCTGGGCACTGGAGACCTCTGGTGTTCCTCACTCCAGCAGCCATGCCATGGCTTGGCACATGGATGAGAGCCAGCACAGGCTTGGGCATGGGGGCAAGATGGTCTACTGGCCACATCCAGAGACTTGTCCCCATGTGCTGATACTGCCAGGGCTGGTTGGTTGAGCACGGGGAGGGTTCAGGGGTGTTTGTGCTCAAAGCCTTTTGCCTTTTTCCAGATACCACCATTGGGTGCCTCACCTGGATCCAGCCTCGGGCACACAGGACAAGCAGAGGATGTGTGTGGCCATGCAACGCTTCCCAGCCATGCAGAGGTGTGTGGGATGAAGATCCAGCCTGGGGAGGGTGGCACAGCAAACCCTGCAGGGTGTCCCCTTGCTCCGGGGGAGGGCAGTGAGTGGGGTCACACTGAGACAGCGGGGGGGACTCTGGCAGGGGGGCAGCAATGGCTGCAGGAATGAGCAGCCCTGGCAAGACACGGGGACAGGGATGTTGAGGCTGGAACTGTGGCATGGGGGGAAGGGAAGTGCTGGCACCTGCCCCTGAGCCATCCAAGCAGAAAAATGTTGGGCTGTAGGGAGCTCCTGGCTGCCACGGCACATTGCTGTCGCCTGCCAGCCTGGCTTCCCTGGCTGCTCCCTCTGCTCCCAGCAAATGTTCCTTTCTCTATGTTGGAGCAGAGGTATTTTCCTTCCTTGGAGGTCTGGCACCCAATTTCCTGCTTGCTTCCATTGATAATTGCTCAGAAATGCTCAGTTCCTAATGCCCAGGCAAGGAACAGGCTAAAATCTCTCTTCTTGTGTCAGGTCCTCAAGGATGTCCCTAGGGGTGTCCTGGCTCACAGGGACACATGGATGCAATGGGGAATTGCTGCCCTGGACTGGTGGATGAGTCACCAGGGCTGAGCATTCCTTCCTTTCACCCCCCCTGAGGCTGCTCCTTTGGGTGCCTCCCCAGCCATCCTCAGGGAGAGTCCGTGTGTCCAGCGGGAAGTGCCCATGTTTGGAAGTGTGGCCCAAAATAGCAGTGACTGCTGTGGGCGGGGGGCTCGGTGGCATCTCCTTCTGGGGAGCAGGGTGGCAAGAAGAAGCCAAATGGCTGTGAATAGTGCACATTCCTCCCCGATGACAAACTAACCGAGTTCTGGGCTGGGGCCACGCTCCAGCAGCTCATCCACAGCCAGTTCTCAGCTCTGTGCGTGGTCCTTCTTAGATCAGCTCTGTTTCCCTTGGGTCTCCTTCACCCCATCTTTTCCCATGTGCCCCTTGATACCGTGGTGGCTCAACAGCCTCTCTCCATGCTCCTTCCCCTCTCTCCCATGTGCTTTGCCCTTTGCATGCCAGCCCATGGGATACACTGGGAGGATGCAGGAGGACATGTGCCCCAGGGTGCTGGTGGCCCTGGGCTCGGCTCACAAGGCTTAACAGCCAGGGGCACTGTGCTCTGCAGGAGGAACTCACACATGCAGGGGCTCTGCCATGTGTCCTTGACTTATCTCCAGAGCTGGAATGCTCCTCTCCCTCCCTGCTTGCAGTTTGCATGACTTTCTGCAAGGGAAAGGAATCTGGGCTTGATAAAGCTTGTAGTAGCTTGTAGGAGGCAACCCCAAAACTTCCAAAATTGCTTTGGGTTTAAAAAAAACAAAAAAAATCCACCAAAAATGTTCTGTTGTTGCTCCTGTCTGTGCTCCAGAGATCAACTCTAATCTGCTGCCACCACAGTGTGTGAGGGTGGGCACCTCTTGGAGGAGCGAGAGGCTGGGGGTGCATGGGCAGGAGCCAGTGGTGTCTCTGGGGGGTCCTGCCAGGTGAGGCTGGAAGGGCTCCTGGAGGGGTCTCAGCACAAACCCCCAGCACTGGTTTGACCACTGGTCCCGACTGGTGAGTGCTCCTGTGCTTTGCAGCAGCTGCTTGGCCCGTGGCTGCAAGGTGGCTTTGGCTGGGGACCCTTCCCAGCTCTGGGACAGTCTGTGCAAGCCTGGCCTGGGGGCACACAGAAATCCCCGTGGCTCAGTCCCCTGCACATCCCTGGACAGGGTGGGGAGCACAGTGGGTGCAGCCCTGGAGGGTGCTCAGGCTGTGCCTGGGGACACCAGGATAGCAAGTTCTTCCTAAAAACCTTAATATCCCCTCGATTATGAGGAGGCATTTGCAGTCTTCAGCCTTTGGGTGGGCCAGATCCCCCTGACTGATTAGTGAGGGGAAAGCACAGTAATGAACCTCACTCATTAGCAATCATCCTTTTGGCCCATTCCATGGAAGAAGCAGGAAAAGGGCATCCAGCCCTCGCTGCGGGCTCTGCTTCCCAGCCCTGAGGGCTCTGGTGCCTTAAGCAAGCACAGTTATTTAGCACAGCACCTTCTCCTCATGGCTGCTCTGTTTTTAACTCCTCCAGGAGGAAGAGGTGGACTCAGAAAACGAGAAGCTGGTGGTGAGAGAGCCCGAGGATGAGGATGGTGAGTGCCAAGCAAGCCAGCACCCTGCAGGGAGGGTATGGACAGGTCTGAACCATCTGGGGATGGTCTCCTTCCTCCAGGAAACGGAGAAGAAATTCCTACCCCTGTTTGCTTCCCAAAATGCCCTTGGGCTGTTTGCTGTGGGGTAGCTTCGTGAGGCAGCTGCCCCAAAAGCTCCTTGCTCACATCCAGGACAATCTCCGGGGGCTTTGGTCAGAGCCACGTTTAACTGATTAGCCAATTAGTTGATTGGAAAATGATTAATTGGCTAAGTGGGGTGACAACTGCTGCACTCCTAAGAAAATGAAACAGATGGTGCCCAAGCAGGAATGTGTGTCTGAAGGAGACTCTTGCTCTCCTGAGCAGCCCTGGCGGTGCTGGGATGTCCCCAGGAGTCCTGGCTGGGGATGGTTGGGGCCAGCTGGGGCAGCAGGAGAGCTTGGTGTGTTCCCCCTTCCCTGCCCCACTTTCTGCTTGGTCGTTTTAAGGTGCTGTGTGGCAATCCCCCGGCTTGGGAGGATTATGCCTAATGCTACAGAGAATCAAATTTTAATCTTGGTGCCGTTCCTGCAAGGTGGGGGAAGCGCTTCTTGAAGCAGGGTTCCCAAAACACACCTATCCCACCCTGTTAGGCTTCCTTGCAGCGCTGGTGATTGGGGATGTTACCACACAGGGCTGCAGGAGATCTGATTTGAGGAATGATGGATTTATCCTGCCAAGTGGATGCTCTGCTGGGCTCTGCCTCCTTGGGTTCAGCTCTGTTTCAGGGCTGCTCTGACACTGCTGGGCATGATCTTGAAGTGGCTGTGGCTTGGGATCAGGAGATGACAGTCCCTGGCTGTGAGTCCAGGCTAGCCCAGTATCCTCCCCAGGAATCTCCTGCAGACAGCCACCAACTCCCCTCCTGAATTATTCACACCATTCCTGAAGGGTTTTATGATGGGACTGGGCAAAGCGATGGCTTGGTGGGATGTGGAGGCAAGTGGGATGCAGCTGGGAATACTGGCACTGCCCTGGCTTTGCTGGGATCAGCTTCACTCCTTCCTTGAGTGACAAAAGCCACTCTGAGCAGCCTTTCCCCTCACTTGGGGCCGGGAGCACATGTGGAACACAGAGCAAGCATGTTTAGGGGAGAGGTGCACTCTTGGGGCTGCTCTCACCCTGCCAGCTCAGGGTCACAGCGCTGGCAACGTGAGGGCAGAGAGATGAAAGACAAATGTTTTCTTTAATATGAACTCACAGATGCTCTGAGTAAGTAGGTCACCTCCTATTTCTGTAGTGTTTTCCCTGTCTGCATGAAAACCCAGCCTCCCCTTATTCTGAGTGTTTCCTGAAGTTTGTTTTCGACCTGCAAAGAAAGTTCCCGAACTCAGAAAACAGCCAGAGGTTTCCAAAGCCGCAAACTGGGTCCTTTTTAACCACACCATGTGGGCAGGGAGAAGGGGAGTTTCTCTGCCTGCCTCTTCCCTTATTATTTTCTGGTGAGGTGGCAACTAAACTGCCCTTTTGGGACCAGGCAAAACCCCAAATTTCAGTTTACTTGGCAGAATACCACGTGAGGGAAACAATCTGAATTGTCCTTGAAAGCAGGCGAGCTATACAGAGGTAACAAAACAGCTCCTGCTCTGCACCAGGGTAAGGAACAGGATGTTACACCCTCTTTTCTTTTTTTTTTCTTTCTCCTAATATCTCCCAAAGCAGCAGCCAGATGAATTTTCTTTCCATGCACTTTTATGGCCCTCCAAAGGGCTGATAAGCTGCAGCATTACTGCTTGTTTCCAGCTGGCCAGGTTTGTTTGTCTGCCCATGGGGAGGGTTTTCCCACAGAAGGAAGTGGGATATGGCCGAGCTGAACGTTTGGGGCCGAGGGACCAGAGCATTGGGCTGCTTGTGTTGGGACACTTGTGGTGATGGTAGGGAAAGGGTTGCCTTGTTGCTCCCCCAGGAGCTCTGATGGCATTTTGGGATTAGAGAAACACTCCAGATCAGTACCTGAGCTGTAACCCACCAAGACTTCCCAGGGAAGCTCCCCAAGACCAGGAGCATGGAGCTGTAAAGAAGTGAGGAAATGTAGATGTCAGTACTGCTCATTTCTGAGATCTCTGGTCTCCTCACCTATGAGATGAGGCTCTGACTTGCCTTTTACATGGCAGTCCCCAAGGTCTGGCAGCGGCTGAATGTGTGCACGAGCTTGGGGTTGGAGAAATGCCTACATCAAGCAGCTGATCTCAGACACAGGGAGAAAAATCCTTAAGGGCAGTATTTATCGGAAAACAGAGGGGAAGCTGCTGATGCTGAATCCTTCTGGGTGAGGAAGGGAGGAAAGGGGCTGTGAGGTGCCTTTCTTTTGGGCAAGTGCAGGAGGAAAAACTTTTGTGAATGTGGTGCCCACAATAGCAGTAGAGAGGATTAGGAGGGGCTTCCTAAGTGACTGGGGGCAGAGGATGGGCCCATGGGTTATATGCAAGTCAGAGCTTTCTCTCCTGCCACAGAAAACAGGGGAGTTTCACCACTTTTGGAGCCCTGCTGGTGCTGGGACATATCATCCTCCATATCTGGTTTGTGCATAATGTGCAATTTTGAGGGGCCATGCAGATAATGCAATAACGTCTTTGTTTTGTGCACCCCTTGGAAGTATCTCCAGAGCTCTGAGGGATGGGGGAAGTGGCAGATGTTTCTGGGTGGATGTGGAAACAGCAGTGCTGGATGGCTGGATGTGAAGCAGCTGAGTCCTGCAGTCCTTGAGAGATAAAGGTTCCCAGATAAGCAGCCCACAGATAACTGGTAAAGGCGACTACCCAAAGCAGCCGCTCCTCCTGGGCCGCCTTTTGGATTGACCTCCCCTCCTGTTGTTTCCTCCCATCTGTAGGAAGATAAAGCAGGGGAGAGAGGTTTTTAAAAGCAAATAGTGCTCGAGCAAAATCCGATTGGAAAAGGATCGGCTTTGGCTCAGGGTCTGTGAGCTTTGGTGCTCTAATTAGCACAGGGCTGAGGCTGGCGAGCTGGGTGGGAGAGCATCCTGGCCTGGAGAAGGAAACCATGGTTTCCTCTTCAGGTCTTTTGGCTGGTGACAGAGGGACTTGGACCCAGCTGTGTTGGTGCTGCCCTGGCTCAGTGCTGTTTGCAGTCCTGGAATTTGCCATCTGGCATCTCCTTTCTTCACGAGCTTTGTCAAGGGCTGCCAGGAGCTGCTGGGCTACGTGGCCTGGGACAGCTCTTCGTGGCACCATTCGTGAGCCCCAAGCATGGGAAAGGGCCCCTGGACAGGAGAGGGAGGGAGGGAGGAGGAACGCGAGTCTGGAGAGGAGAAGTGGAAAATGCCGAGAGTTAATCAGGGCAGGATTAGCATGTCTTGATAAGCCAAGATGGGCTTGCAGGGCTTTGAATCCAGGGAGAACAATAGCATATGGTTCCCGTGCTTTAGGATTTACTTGGATCTGCTTCCAAGCAGGCTGCTCGCTCGCAGCAGCCCTCGTTGTTTCCAGCGCTGGCTGCAGCCGGGACTCCTGCCATGCTCTGGCCAGCAGCACCTTGGCTGTCCTCTGCAACCCACAGTGCTTCCCTGACTCTGCCTGGGCTTTCTGGAGACTGGAGCTGACTCAGGAAGTGTGCTGGGGTGGCCACAGCCTTTGGGCTGCAGGAGCAGAGGTCGGAGATCATCCCGAGGGAAGAGCCCCAGCGCTGTTGGTTGTGCTCTGGGGAGGTCTCTGGTTCACAGATCCCTTGCTCTTTTTTGTCTCCCCTCTCCAGCTGCAGATGAGACGTTCTCTTTTAAATACAGTCCTGGAAAGCTGAGGGGAAACCAGTACAAGTCAATGATGTCCAAAGAGGAGCTCGAGGAAGAACAAAGGTAAGCTGAGTTTCCTTTTTCTTCTTGCCCAAGCCCACCAGATTGACGTGCCCTTGGAGCAAGCTGGCTGTGCTCAGACCTCTCTTCCCCATACTGCTCTGGTAGTCTCAGAGCACCAGTGTTCCAGACCTCTCCCACCCAGGAAGACAAGAGAACAAATGAAGTCACTGATTTAGGAGATGGAGACACTGTGGCCCTATATACTTTTGGAGCTGTTCAAGCTTCTCTGGATGCTTAGACCAAATTTTCCAGCTGATGCTACTGCTGTAGTTCTCCTGATCCCGTTAGTACTATGTTGAATATCTGTTGAGGACCTGATCTGTAGCTACTTCCCCTCCCTTTGCCCTGTGGGTGTTCTCCAAACCAAGGACACGGGCACAGCTCAGAAATACTGGAGTGAAGTGAGTGAGTGTGAGGCTTTAGAGCTCTCTGAGATGGGGCTGACACTGGAAGTGTCCATACCCAGGGCTGTCTCCTCAGTTGAGAGTGGTGAGGATTTGCCATGTAGTGGGCCAGGTAGAGATGGAGGATTGTCCATGTCACACTTTTTCTTTCCTGAAGTGTCCTCCTGAGCCCTGTATGAAGAAAGGAAGAACCTGTCCTGTTACAGAAACCAAGCTCTCTAGCTCAAGATTTCCCAGCCTTTACAAGGGAATAAGCCCACAGCTGAGGGCTCTGTGGCAGGCTGCTTCCTTACAGATGTCTGCAGCTCACACCCCTTCCCTCTTGGGTGAACTCCAAGGAACTGATTTCCCTGTGGTGGCTCAACAAGGGCTGTTGGACTCAATTCTCCTCCCAGTGGTGTGCACCTCCCAGAATGATTTAGGGGCATTTTTCCTTGCCTGTCCTATCGTGGTCTAAGTACCATCCCAGCTGGTGAGGTGTAAAGAACCAAGAGGAAGCTTGAGAGCAGTGGGGAAGGCAATGATGAGGGGATCACACCTCTCCCCTGGCTCAGGCATGTCCTGCCTTGCCTCGAGGCTCTTGGGAATCATCTCTGTGATTCCAGCAGCTGGGCTGGCTGAGTTTAACTCTGTGGTGTGAGCAGGGTGTTGTGGTAGGCAGAGTAAATCCAGAGACCTGACCTCCCCTGGGGACAGCAGAAATGATTCTGCATTGGTGCCATCAGGAAAAAATAGTTTGCTTTCTTTCTTTTGTTATATCTTTATTGTGCCTGAAGCCCCCACCCTATAAAACACTGAGCAGGGCTGTTACTGTCGCTGTATTTTTCATCTGGGAGGGCGGTGATGGAATTAACTGAGTGAAGGTCAGAGACACCCATGGGGCTCAATGGGAATTGCTTTTCAGGATCCTGCTAAACACCAATGGAAAAGCATACCTCCAACTGGCAAATTCAAACTCTTTGCTCCAGCAGCTCCATCCAAACCAGCTGAGCAGTGACTGCTCAGGTTTTCAGGGCCAGAAGTCCTGCAGGTCCTTGGGCTGGTTCCACTGTGGCAACAAATGTCACCTGGGGACACTGAGGGAACATTGCCTATGGACAGCAGTGAGATGGGGGTTTCGTACTCAGGACTGTGCAACAGGCTCCAGAGGGTGATGGACGTGTCCTGGGCACACACCATCTCCCAGGCATCGCTGCTCATGTCTGCTTGGAGCATTCCCAGGGCAGGACAGTGCACCTAGAACTGATGGGCAGTGCCTGGGCTTCGTGTCCCTCGGAGGCTCTCAACAGCCTTCCATGCTGGGGAGCCACACTGGCAGATGTGTTTTTCCTACTGCTCCTTTGTTTTCTTCTCTCCCATATTTGTGTTGTTCATTTCTTTAAGGCAGCTTTGTGAATTTTTTTTTTTTTGTCTTGCTTTGTCACTGGCTTACTTTTCCCCCCCTCAAATCTTCACTGCGGCATCAGCAGCTTTTCATTGCAGGCCTCGCAGGCGGTGCAAGGGGGCAGGGCTGCTGCCAGGTAAGCTCCTGGGCGAGCTGAGCGCAGTGGCTCAGCCTTGTCCTGCACCCTTCTCCTTGTCCTTCCATCCCTCTCCCCCATGCCATGCACCCCGACTGTGCTGCTGACCTGCCGTGACCCAGGTTTGCCGCCTTTATGTTGCAGGATTGAGCTGACCTCTGATCTCACATCTCTGTAGCAAGTACCTTAGGTCCTCGGCCACAAACATTCTTGCAAATCTTTTTGGTAAGGAAATGCTGCTACTTAGAAGTAGTGGTACCACTGGTAACATCTGCTCATGCCTTGGTTTGGTGGTTTGTTTGTTTTTGTTTTTTTTTTTTTTTTTTGCTTTGTTTTGGTTTGGGGTCTTATTTTCTAGGGGAGGGTTTGTTTCTGAGCTGCAGTTGATTGCCTGTCCCACCTCCCTCCCCATGTCCTCCCCTTCCCTCCTCATAACAGATTAATGAGTCTGCTCCTCTCTGCCTCCACCTCATTTTCCATGAGCACTCCAGGGGGAATGAGGGCTCTCACATTGGGATGATCACCTCTTCCATCTTGGATGCCTGAAGTTGGATATCCCACAACCACTTCCTTTTACTGATTGAGAAAATCTGGGCTGCTGATTGGGTCGTTAGTCCTAAGGTGTCTTACTAAAGCTGAAACAGGTTTAGGGTTTGCTTTTAGCCCTGCCACTCCTCCAGTTTTCCCACGGACCAACAGGTTCCCATATGAAGCATCTTGTAAGCAACATTCCAGAAATGCAAGTGGTGCTCCCAGATTCCCTTGAGGCTACTTAATGTGTTGATCAGTAGACTACAAGTCTGAATTTTGGGACCCTTTGTTTTTTGAGATGCCATTGAAAGTATTCCTTGTCTGTTCTAGGAGGAGCTGTAGGATTTCAGACAGGAGAAGATGGACATGCAATAGATTTGTCTATTGAACCAAAAAACCCACTTCTGTTCTAACCTGCATCCCTGCAGAAGTTGTGGTTGTCCTCCCTGGTATTCACTTGAGTCTTGTGGTTTCAAACTGGTGCTAAATCTGGACCTAAAGGGGAAGGAATGTGACCTTTACTGAGTGATGCAACTTCCTGCTTCTGGTGACTTCAGCCTTAGAAAATAAAAGGAGTGCTCAGCGAGGGAGGAGAATAGTAAATCCTGTTGGCAAATACATCTGCTGGGGTGGTGGCTGGGCTTGATGACACCTGGTGGATCACCAGTACTTCTAGAACAGAAGCACGAAGCCTTTGCTTCCCTGGGGGAGAAAAACAGTCTGGGCAGGAAGGGGAAGAGTGCAGGGGAAGGATGCAGCCCTTCGTCAAGGCAGCTCAGTGTATTTCCCTAATCCTTCTCTTCTGCACCTGAGGCTTTTGGCCATCTGTTGCCAACTGTAGCTGCCACGGTGCAATGCTCGTGTGGGTGAGGGAGCAAGAGGAAGGGCTCCCCAGTGTGCCTTCAGGACCTGGGCCTCATGGATAGATTGGAATGGTCTCTGCCAGCTGCTCTTGAAACCTCCCTTAAGGTTGAAGGAGGTTAGTGGTTGTTTTTTTGTTTAGTTAGAAATGAGTATGGTCAGATCTCTGCTGAGCGTTGACAGCTGCAACAAGGCTCCACTCATAGGAAAAGAGAAAACAATGAGGAGAAACCATCCCCTTGGGTCTCTGCCACTCTCCACGAGGCAGAGCAGGTCCCAGCCAAGCCCTGGTTGGCCCCCGTGGTGCTGAGGGTTTGAGCCGTCTGTGCTCTGTCCTTGTCACTCTTGTCCTTGTCCAGGTGTGTTGGCTGGAGCAAGGAGAGCAGATCCCAACTGACAGGCTGTGGAAAGGTCTCACCTCTCTGTCCTCTGTCTTGTTTCTGGGGTTGAGGGAGAGGTGGGAGTGAGGAGCCAGAAGTTGCCCCATGGGGCCTTGGCTAGGGCACTGTTACAGACCCCTTGGACAGGGTGTCAATGACTGGCACCAAACAGGCTCTGCTGTTGGCAGGGGCACTCATGGATGGAGCAGGTGATCCCCCAGACCACAGTCAGCCTCTGTAAGACCAAAGAGAAGGTAGGGATGGCTGCCCTGTTTCCCTGGCTAATGGGCTCAGTTCCCACAGCCAGGTGACCCATTCTAGGAGCAAACTCTCCTCCTGCCTTTCAGTCCTCCCTTCTCACTTCCTGGCCAGCCGTGGATGGGTTGAGGTGACGCTGCTTTAACACAGACTGGGTTTAAGCCTAGGGCTCACCTGCAAGTTTGAATTCATGCAAGGGGAATTGGATGGCTGTAAATCTCATGCTCATCCCTTTTCTTGGTGGTAGCTTAGCAATGGAAACCTGTCTCCTCCTCAGCTGGGCTCAGAGTGCCTCTTGGTTACAAGGCACTGAATAAAACTGGGCTTGGATCCTGGAGTTTCAGCAAGGCAGGGTGCCCTGGGCAAACCCTGGCTCTAGGGAATGGCAGAGAGGAGAGACGGTTCCCTGCTCTGCCAGACATCCTGGATCAGTGGGGATGCAGCTGTGGCTTGAGGGACGACCATGCTGAAGTTCATTTTTGAATGAGACAATGCTGGTGATGACAACTTCGGAGCACAAAAGGGCAGGAAGCAGCTGCAGGGGTTTAATGACTGTGTTGACAGACCTCGACCTATTTCAAACATCTCCACTACTGGCCTTCCAAAAATAAGTGGGTGGACAGGGCTGGAGGAGGCTGCGTTTTGGGAGAGCTGTCCATTGGCATCTGTCCCTGTCCACCCCCTGCATTGCCATCACATAACCCTGGCTCGCTTGCTTGCTCCCCTCTCTGTGTGGCATGAAATCTGGGCCTCTCTCCCCTTCCTTCTCTTTGCTAACCTTCCCCTTACCCAATGGCTTTGTTGTCCTGTCCTGTCCAGTCCTGTCCAGCATGGTGCTTCTTTTGGATGAGGGGAGCTGGTAAGTTTGGGGTTTTATTATTTGTTTGCTTCTCATCTTCTGCAGCACGATAGTTGTCCCAGGCTGAGGGAAGAGGAGCAGCAGCAAGGGGAAGGGAGCAGCAAGGGACTGCAGAGCCCAGGGCTGTGGGACTCTGCAGGTCAGGCTGGCCACTGCTTCATGCAGCCACCAGCCGTGGGGATGGCCCCACAATAAGCAAGGCTGCTTTCAGCCACAAAACACACCATGTAGGAGGAGTTTCCTTCCCACCTGCCTCTTGTAGGAAAGGGCACTGTGTGTTTGGGGGTCCCTGCTGAGGTCCCCCTGCTCTGAAGCTCCCTCCATAGATCCCAAGCTCCACTTGTATGAGGAGGGAGTCTCCTGGTGGCCTGGTGCTGTTCTCTGCCTACACCATATCCCCAGGGAAAATGTCCTCTAACCCACGAGATGTCAATGAACTGAGCTCTGGCCCCTATTTATAGTCATGACTGAGTCATGAATCCCCAGCAGCTTTAAAACTGAGCAACTCAGGATGCCTCCCTTGGAAAGCCAGGGAAAGGGAGGCCAGGAATCCCCTTCCCCTATTCCTCCTCCTGTCCCAGAGAGGAAACCTTTGCAAACTCCCCCATAGGCTTTGCAGTGTGAGTCTCTGACCCTGCCTTGGTATGAGATTTGAGTTCAGATAGCAACTCTGCTGGAGCTCCTGGGTGTTTTCTTCTGGCTCAGGTCCTGAATTGTTGTAGCTTGTGGCTGCTTCTCTGTGTCTCCCTCACCCAGCGCTCACAACTTGTCTTCATCTGCTTCTGCTTAACCCCATGCAGCATGGGCAGCTGGCTGTTCTGTGCCTGCTGATTCACTGGGAGCCTGGCTCTGCCTGCCCTGCAGCTCCCCTGCAGCCGGGAGAGACCGAGCGCTGCGGGGAATTGGGGTGTCACACCAGGCTGGGAGCAAACTGGTAGGCAGTGAGCTGGAGTACAAACACCGGAGGAAAATGCAGGCTGGCTCATCCATGGCTTTTCCCACTGCTCTGGTGTTGGCTGGGGGGGTCAGGAGTGTTGCAAGGGAATGGGCACACGATGATTGGAGGTTGTCATGGCCTCTTGGCTGAGCTAGTCAGGAGCCTGAGCCACCTTCCTGGCTGTGCTCTGGCCTTTCTGGCTGTTGCTGCTGTGGCTGGGAAATGTGGGAGGCTTCTGCCTTGAAACGGTGGTGGGCAAGGTCTGCTCTGGGGGTGACACAGCCCCTGTCCTCACTGACTCCTCACCAGCCCCTGTCCTAATGGCCCTGGGACTTGTGCTTCCTGGTCATACCAGCTCCAGCAGCACCCACTGGTGTTCCTGAGGTATTTTCCAGTGTCCAGTTCACCTTTCAACTTCTCTGTCCCACTGGAGGGATATCAGATTTGTGTTGATAGAAGCTCCTTTTGGTACTTCCCACTCTCCCACTCTTCTCTTGTCTAAGCACTGTCTCCCTGTTCTGCATTTAAATCCTCTCTCTGTCTTTTACTGATTGGCTGAAGCAACTGGCCCACATTTATGGGACCACCAGGAAAACTTAGATTTAATATGTCATTCCTCATATTCTTCCTCTGATATCTCGATCCTGGAGAAGACTGGGTTATGGTCACTACCAGAAATGAGATGGTTACTGTCCCCATGGTAAAGAAACAGAGACAGGGATGATGGGACCAACCCCAGCAGTGAGATGGGAGAAAACTGCCTGGGGAGAGCTTGACCACCCATTGCCAGGTCTGCCCAGCACTCAGGGCCTTTCTTCACTTGATCTTGATCTCCAAGGGTCAGTCCTAGTTTGTTTGGAGTGAGAAGAGTCTGGAGCCAGATTGCCAGGATTTCAGACAACTGATGGTCCTGACAAGCTAAGCCAGGGAAAGGAGTTGGGAATGCTCCATTCTTCTGAAAATCAGCTTTCTGAGTAAAACTTCGAAAAGGGCAAATGCCAGAGGTGGTTACAGCAAGATGCTGTGGGATCTTCTCAGAGTGACTCAGGACTCCTTTAGAAAGCTATAGGTTATGAAAGGGGATACAGGATTTCCTGACCTGCTGCAGACTTTTGCACACAAGAGGTAAATGCACATGGGAATGCCAGTTTGTCAGTGCTGGGGTGCTGTCTGCTCTCAAAAGCAAGAACCCCTGTGCCAATGCCATGGCTGAGCTGGAGTGTGGGGAATGCTTCTGATGCCACCAGAAGGACACGCAGTTTCCATGCTTCAGGAAAAGCATGGTCTTTGAGATCTTCAGTCCCTGAGCCACCCTCATATTCCAGGACCTGCTTTTGTCTGGGCTACTTGTTCTCCACACAGAGCCATGTCCAGCTGACGGATCATACGATTCAGCAACTTGGGCCTGAGTGTGGGCCAGGGCAGATATTTGGATAATCTATATCTGAAGAAAGGATATAGCTGCTGGCAAAAGAAGACCCTAACCTGGTTTGATTGATGTGCTGCTGGGGAAAAGCATGCTGATCCAAGGAGAATGGAAAGGAGGGAAGAGCCAAGGATAAGCAGTGGCTCAAATCTCTGAGCCTCCATCCCAAGCTAATTAAGACTTTCAGGTTCTGTGGCAGCAATGCCAGAGCTTCTCAGCCTAGGGGGGTTATATGGCCCCAATGTCCCAGTGAGGGGCTGCCTTGTGCTCTTTAGTCTAATCCCCCTCACAGCTTTCTCCGGGAGCAGAAAGGGGTATCCCTGTTGTGCAGGTGGGAATTTAGGGCTCTGATGGACATCCTCCATGGAGGCCATGCTTGTTTTGAGGTCTTCTCACCCCAGCTGCCAGCCTGGCGCTGTCCTGGAGGTGAGTATTCCTGTGAGGGGAGACACTCTGACGTCCTCCATCCCTCCCTGCTCCAACTGTGGCGGGCTGCAGGGGACCTCCCCTCCTGGGCCCCCGTGGCAACGAGCTTATGCCCTCACACGTGAAATCTGATTACGCTTGCGTGACTTGAGCGGGATGATCCGCTCCTCGGCACCGCGGATCCTGCGGAGTGATTATCCACCCTGGAGAATTTCCCTTCTTTGTCCTAATGGTGCGGCCGCTGAGCCCCCGCAACGTCGCTGGAGGAACCGCGGTCCCACGTGACGCTTCACCCGGCATCTCCCGCCCGGGATCCGGGTCACTGGCTGTGCTGGCAAGGCTGCTGGAGAAGGGAAGGTTTTGCAGAAGAAGAGAGGAAGAAATGAGGCTGTTACTTGGTGGATGGCAGGAGCAGGGGATTTTAAATGAGGTTCAGGTGTTACGGACAATGAACCCGACTGAATTCAGGAGGAATTAGGCTGGAGCGCACCTGTGTGTGTTTGTAAGTGCCCAGGTAACGTGTGTTGTAGCTTCACTCCACCTCAGTGCAGGTCTTTGTCTGTGGGTAGCTGCCCAGCCTTCTGTCAGGTGTTCCCTGCTGTCCAGTGTTCCCTGATCCATGAGAGGCGCTGGGGCAGCAAGGGCAGAGTGAAAGGTTCGAGCTGAGACCACATTTTCTAGCCTGGTTCTGTCAACAACATCATGCTGCAAGACCTTGAGCAAGTGCCTGGATGTCCCCATTCATAAAACACATCTAATCATCTCACCCTTCTTCCCTGGGATACTGAGAGAGCTTCCCAACAGATGGAAGCAGGGAGTCTGGGGTTTTTACCTCCTTCCCTTGAACAGACACATCCGTAGGAAGATTGAGAAGGGACGACACTGCCTTGAGAAACTGGTACTCGTTCTTGTCTCATATGGCTGCAGGTGGGAAGAGGAATCTGGCCCAGGGAGGCTCTGCACAGGATGGTGAGGCAGTAACCCCTGGAGCTAATGAAAGCTTCCCATTAGTTGGGCTTCTCCAGCTCTCATTAGTAGGTCAGGAGGGCTGTAACTTAGTTTGGTGCCAGAACAAGAGGATTTACACTTCTGATTGGGTTTCAACTATCCTGCTGCAGGTGACTTTGAAGCAGAATCCTTCTTAGAGGCATGATGTTTGCAAACAGTGGCTTGTTCTGCCCTGAGGGGGGAAGTTGCCTTGCCTTCCCCCCAACACACACTGAGTGTTCCCCCTGCTCGTTTATGTGAATAATAATGAACCAACCTGAGGGGTGAAATGACTGAAATGATTTCTCTCCCTGTTTCTCTTTGCAGACCTGAAGACTATATGAAGTTGTCCCTAGCCTCCTCCTAAAGGCATCCCTTGGCATCCTTAAAGGCTTGAGAGAAATACCAAAACCAACCAAACACGCCCATAAGAGAAATCCATAAACCCTCAAAACTTGGGATCCCCTCTTGGTCTGAAGTTGAGTTCTTCAAAAACTCCCATGGTGTCAAGGTTGAGGAGATCCTGTTGTGTGGCTCCATGGACTGGGGCTGGGCCCAAGCAATGACTTGAGTTGTGTCTGGGGGGTGGGATGAACCTTCCTCCCTCTCCCCCATACAGAACCCGAAGTGAACACTAAATATGCAGCGAGTCTGTTGTGTTTGTTACCATGTATTAGGCCATGAAATCCATGTTGTTCCTTTCCTGGGGTGGACAAACCATAGCTCTTCTCCCAGACCAGCCTGGACCTTGTACCAGACTCTCAAGTTGTTTTGTCCTGGGGCCAAACTCCTCTTTATTTCTGGGGAGTGGGAACTCCCTGTGATTTCACGTGTTGTACAAAGCTGCTTTACTCTGAGGGGTGGAGGGACAAAGGGGGGTCCACGTGAGGTATGGCAGACTGGACTGACTCAAATCTTGCTTCTGTAGTTATTTTAGCAGAGACCTGACTCTGTAGGTGTTCAGGAGACTCGGGAAGTGCTGAAGATTGATAGTTTAGCTGTTCTGTTTGTGGCAGAGGTTTAGGAGACCACACTTTGGCTGCTGTAAATATCTTGATCCTCACTTTTCCCTACTCCAGTTCCCAAGAGGAGAGGCCCAAGAGGGGTAGCTATGGCACCAGGGGTTTCCTCTGGCTCAGGATCAGATAGTGGGGGTCCTGGGAGAGGCACATTCCCCGTTCCTCTACCTGTCTGCTTGCTGTTCCAGTGCCCTCTTCTCTTGGTAGCCCCGTGGCTTGTCCATGGGAGCCAGAGTTCTGCATTTCCCCCCGGCGCTGTCACATACAGCAGATCCATTTGGCTGGGCACATATTCCTGCTTCAGACATGGCAGATTTTAAATCAAACCCAGCTGGTTTGTGAGAGTCAGTAGAGAGTCTGAGTCCTCTAGTGGTGGTGTAGAAACACCAGGCTGGGTGGGGATGTGTCCTTCAAAGCTCCTCTTTCACGATGGCCTCTTGGCTAACACTGCAAACATATCAGAAACCCAACAGGCTGCTTCCCACCCCCCCTCCTCCTTTTTAATTCCTATGCAGACAATACTTGAAACCTTGTACACAGTTGTCCTTTCCAGCGCCTGGGGTTGGCAGACTCTTAATGAAAGGGCTCATTTAAAGAACAGTAGGAGGCTTCAGCTTTAGAAGAGGCTGGGCTGCCCCTTCCCAGCCGACAACTGCAAGCGTGTTCAGTGGTTTGCATATGAATTTAGGCACATCTGGACCCTCTGCTTCAACATCCCGCTGGTACAGCCACTGTCTCCCCTCGGTGCTGGCTGGCTGACTGTGTCCTGAGCACCCAACTATGCAAAGAATGCCTTATATACGTTGTGTTTAAGTTACATGGCAATATGTACATCCAGCAAAGTCTATAGTTGAGTCCAGATTTTTTGCTAGTGGCAGCAAGCCAGCCTATTTCTTCAACTCCAATGGCTGTCTGGGTATTTTTTACTTTTGTTTGTTTTGTTTGTTCGTTTTGTATCTGATGGTGGCTCTTATACAAAGGACTGTAATACTAGTGGCTTGAATCTGTAAAAATTGCCTTTGTTTGGTCCAATAAACCTTTGAATAGTTTATTTGGTTTGTGCTTGTTCTCCCTGCCTCCAGCAGCTTGTAACTTCTTTTTCGAGAGGTTTGTGTTGAAAATCTAGGTTTTAAGTTACAACTACACTCTTGCCCTCCTAGGCCTTTTACCACATAAATGATTCCACTGGTTTCCTTAACAGTAGAGTCAGATCGGGGGGAATTTGGGCATATTACCTTATTTTTCCTGGAGCAACACAGTTGCAGCAGGGTTCTGGTCTTGTTTGTCTGCAGAGCAATTCTCAGTGCAGAGCTCTGCCCAGGATTTCAGCTGCTGTGGACTCAGGTGCCAAGCAGTTCTTGAAATGGAGTTCTCTAACATACCTATGGCTCACTGCTCCAAACCTCCAGTTAGTTGTGAAGGACTTGGACTGAAATGTCCAAAAAGAGCCCAGGGGAGCTAAGTATGCAAATTCAATTGCCTATCAAGAAGAATTAGGCTGCTTTGAAAATCCTTAATTAATCTATTTTGTCAGCAATAAGTAAAATCCTGTTTGACTTCCTGAATCCAAGTAGTATTGAGGGCAGCACTTATGGGAAGAGAGGATGATTTTACTGGTGAACGGGGTAGGTTTGATCTGAACTCGTTAAAAAAACCCAAACGAAACCAACCCGGAGCACTACAAAGTTGTTTTGCAAGGTCGCCTTTGATAGGAGAAGCTCCTCTTTGAACACAGTTTCATGTTTGTGATGCCTTACTATTCCTTCCCAGGCTCTTTTCCCTCTTTATCTTTGTTTTGCCGTCCCTTTGTTGTAGATTATGTAGCACAGAGAAATAACAGAGGCAGCAGCTCTTTTTTCTGCTTTTCAAATGCACAGTCATGATATTTAAAGTTGAGGGGAGAGCCAAAACGCATTGATGTTGTGCTTAAAAAGAGTAGAGCAAATATTGTCTGTGATCCTGATTTTGGAGACAAAGAAACAGGCCTTTGGGGAGGTTTCTGCAGCGTTAACGTCTGTAAAATAATGAGTGAGGGATGCAGACCTGCGTGGAGCACCCCCAGCTGGCGTGCATTGCAGACACGGGAGGCCAGGCTGTGTATCGAATTTCTCCACTCCAGACTGGAAACGTGCCCTCTGGTGCCCAGCGGTGATCTAAAATAAAACATTGATCACTAACGACCCCGCTTCCCTTCCTCTCGTCTGGAAAGGGCCGCTGGATGCTCTCCATGTGAGCACAAAATGTTACAGAAGAGACAGACAAATCGAGGCTTTTGTAACTGAAAGATCCCACCTCATTATCGGGTTACATTTGGCCTCAGGATCTCTGCATTTTAATTGGAATAGAAAAGCACTGGCAAACGAGCTTGCTTTAGCCAGGATCTGCTTCTTTCCTGCCCTGTTTGCTTCAGCAGTGCTGAGAGGACAGGCTGTTGTTTCTGCTTCTGCTGGGGCTTAGCCCAGGAGAGGGAAAAATGCAGAGCAGGAGTTCAGCACATGAAAAAGATTCCTCTGTCTCCTTCCACTGATCTTGTTCGTGGGGTGGTTGCTGCTGGTGGGTTGATGCTGTCCTTTCTTCCAAGCAAAGACTGTGTCCTGGGTTTGCCTGTCAATAGTTATTACTGCCTCTCCTCTTACTGGAACAGCTGATAGCTTGTCCACACTGGCCTTGCAGGAAGACTACCCCAGGTTATCTAGTGCATTTAAATGGATTAATTAAGTGGTTTAAAGTCCTATATGGGAAGCTGGCTGTGGCAGGAAGGAGGACTCTTAACAGGATGACCACGTGGAAGCAAAAGCCAGATTCTGTCTTTCTAGCCCACAGGAGGTCTAAAGATGCTAAACAAGCAGGAGAAGCTGGGATTGTGGCAGATCTGTGCTCTGAGCTGTCGCTGAATTCTGGCCCTCCACTCGTGCAGAGGCAAAATGAGCCTTGAAGTAATAGAATGTTGGAGAAAGCTTCTCCTTTGTTATAGCCATAAGCACCACAACCTCATGAGTTCTTTTAATCTCACACAGGAGAGTCAGGTACAAGACGTGTTGGGCAGTCCAGCAATCTGACCCCAGTCAGGCTGGAGTCCAGCAGTGGGAACGTACCAGTGCACAGCCAGCCCTGCCTGGAGCCACGTGCACTATCATTTTGACCCAAAAGAGGATTTTGTAGACAGTTACATCAGGTTATGAGCTACTTGTGAGCAAATGACACTCCTGTGCTGCCCACCCTCCTGTATCCCTGAATGATGACCAGTAGGTGTATGACCAGTATAAGCTCTCCTGTAAAGCTTCCCCAAATCAAGCCCTGTCACAGATACCAATCTTTGTTACAATGCTTAACTGCTTCAAGGTAGGGAAAAATCAAGATATCCTCTGCTATGAGGAAAAGGATGTTAATCATGCACTAAGGTAATCTGGGTCAGCCTCTGCCCACCCTGGGGTCACCTCATTGCTGGCTACCTGGGTCCATGTCACCATTTCCCACTGGCTGGCAAACTCAAATTAAAGCAAATTCCTATCTGTGATCTTGTCTTCCAGTGGCTGATTAAAGTCATGTCCACACTGAGAGGTAGACTGGTCTCTAGTTTTAAGGTGGGATATGCATTTCTAATTTAATAGCTATTTCTGAATTACTCTGTATCTACATGCTCTCATTACAGAATGAAAGGACACTGTGCTGTTGAATCTTAATCCAGGTTCATTGTGGAGTCTGCTGAATTGAGTCTTATGAAATTCCACACGTCGAGTTATCTTGAAACTCTGAGCATAGATAAACCCTAAGGAACTCCAAAGCTACTGTTAAAGCAGTCTGGTTTATCTCTGTATTGAAAGAACTGCAGAGGGATGTGCAGGATGATGGGACAGATGGGAAAGGGGAGGAAGGAGAACCAGAGTCTGTCTTATCTCACATGGGCAGATTTCCTGCAGCCAGTAAGGCTTGTACAGTGACCTGCGTTTGGCTCCGTGTTTCATTTGACCATGGTGTTTTTCCTCCAAGTGCCTTCTGGGGACCGGCTATTCCTACTTCTCCTTTTCTTCTTGACAGGGTTCAGAGAGAGCAGCTGACTGCCATCTTCACACTGATGAAGGAAAAAAGTGACACGTTTGGAGAGATGTCTGAAGGAGACATGAAGGAGCAGCTTAGACTGTACGATATATAACCTTGCAGCCAGGGAAGGATGTGCCCAAAAGCTATTTTGGCCCTTATTATGCAGGACGCTGCAGGCTGTAGTGCTTTAAACATGTCTCGTTAGTTATTTTGCAGTTCCAGATTGTTTAGCAAACACATACAGGCCGGTGATGTGTATTTCAAAGGGCTTGTAATTCCTTACCCTTTTTATCTTTTTTTTTTTTTCTTTTTTTAAGATCTCTCACATTATTTTCATCTCGTACACAGATTTTTTTTTTACCTCTTTCTGGCTGGGTCACATGTCTCAGTCATACAAAGCAGTTAAACTCACAACTTTTTTCTGGCCATGCTTTATGCAAATGAACTTTCAAGCCTAGTCTTTATCAGTTTGATATCTGAAGAAAGCCAAAGATGTTAGATGCAAAATGGATGAAAATAGTAGAACCGTAGAATAACTGAGGTTGGAAGGGTTCTAAGGAGGCCTGTAGTCCAGCCTCCTACTCAAAGCAACATCAGTTATGAGACCAAGGCAGGTTACTCAGGGGTTTATCCTGTTGGGTCTTGAAAACCTCCAAAGACGGAGACTGCACAACCTCTCTTGGCAGAGAGGCTTCCAATCCTCCAGTTAGAAATCAAATAGCCAAAGGCAAGGCATCAGTGCTCTGATTAGGGGTGTGTTGCTGTTCTCATCTCCTTGGAAGGAACCCTTCATCCTCCTTCACGCTGGCTTTTTGAAACAAATCCAAGTCGGTTCCATCTGACCTCGTTGAGCTCATCTTCACGCCCGAGGAAGCAGCAGCAAACTTCAAGCTGGAAACACGAACACCTCTTCGCCTCCTGACGCTGGTAAAAGGAACAAAAAGAGGTGGCTGACTTTATTACAAGAGTGATTGTGTCCACCTCAGATCTTGCTCTTCTAACGTAAAATTGTGTGGGAAACTACATACTTGGGAAATCTCTGTGAATTTATCAAGTATTTTCAAGTTTTGACCAACACTCAGTGGTTTGAATAGAGTAAATCAATGAGCATTCCTAATTACAGCTAAATGTCTTCTGGTGTACTTATCTCTCCTATGAAATCCTGTTAAATACTTTCTTATCAGGAAGGATTTTCTCAGTTTTAATAATTGCTGACAAAGGAAGGCAACATTTTTTGACCTAGTTGTAGGGAATGATCTCTTAAAAGATTAGGTTTGCTTTATTTTGTGTAATCCTTTAGAGTCTGAGAAACCTAATATCTCATTATCTGTTCACTATCTCCCACTACAGCATATTCTATAACAACAGACTATTAAACTTTTAAGAATTATTTTATCCTCTAATTGTTTCACTTAGGTCAAGGCATATTTATAATGAGATCCAATGGTTTTCCTACCAGTTGTGACTTAATCTAAATTTAATGTCTGAAAATTACCTCTTCTTATTCAATATGAATGAATGAAGTGGGAAAAGGAGTCCCATGATGTGAAACATCATGCTGGCTTGCTGTGGACATGATTTCCTTTGTCAAGCTGTGCAAAGGGAAAAATGTAGAACGTTTGCATATGGGACTTTTCCCTAGTTCAAAGCTGAAAGTAGGATCTTTTCCAAAGCTCTTTGTGAAAGCAACCAAAGGAGAGTTAAGGTTTAGTTGATTTTTAGTCTTTGTCTTGTAGACTTTACAGTTTATTTCCAAAATATTTTTGTATTTCTTATGTTATGTTTGTGTCTTCTCTGAATAGGAACATTTCTGGGGAATTAAAAGAAAAATTCCTCAAACTTCTCCGCTTCACATTATGCCAGCAGTGGTAACGCTGCATAAGGCAGAATTCAAGGCTGGAATTCACCCTGTCCTGCCCATACCAGTTCTGAGCAGTGTCACCAAAATATTTAGATGCAGTTGATGACAGGACAGTGGTGAAGATCTGTTATTTACTAGCTCGAATTTAGAAAGAAATTAAGATAAGTAAAAAAGCCTCTGCCCAAGACACGAAACAGAGGGGTTTCTAGATGTGAAGCCCATGGGGTTTGTATGGTACATTTTCTCTGTGTGCATTGGCAAGGCTGTAATAAAGAGGAGCCTGCTGGACGCATCCGTGTGAGTCTGTGAGGGCGGTGGGGAGGTGCTGCCCGGAGGGACTTGCAGCCATGGGGTACATCCCGGGGTACTTGTTTGGGCAGCTTCTGAGCTCCTTTACCCGCTGGGCTCATCAATATTGATACAGGAAATTTCACCAGCTGCTGCAGCAGCATCTTCCCCTGGTGGGTGTTGTCCTGTCAGTAATCACAGAATCATAGAATTACAGATGGTTTGGGTTGGAGGGACCTTAAAGATCGTCCAGTTCCACCCACCCCCCGTGAGGGGATGGTGGCACTGGGGGTCCCCATAAGGGGAGAGTGGCACTGGGGGGGTCCTCAGAGGGGATGGCAGCACTGGGGGTCCCCTGAGGAGACAGCAGCACTGGGGAGTCCTATGAGGGGATGGCGGCACTAAAGGGGTCCCCATAAAGGAATGGTGGCACTGGGGCATCCCCTGAGGGGATGGCAGCACTGGGGGTATCTCCTCGAGGGGATGGTGGCACTGGGGAGTCCCCATGAGGAGTTGGTGGCACTGGGGAGTCCCTACGAAGGAATGGTGGCACTGGGGGATCCCATGAGGGGATGGAGGCACTGGGGGATCCCATGAGGGAATGGTGACACTGGGGTGTCCCCATGAGAGGTCGGTGGCACTGGGAGGTCCCATGAGGGAACAGTGCTACTGGGGGGTCCAATGAGGGGATGGCGGCACTGGGGTGTCCCCATAAATTGATGGTGGCACTGGGGAGTGCCCATGAGGGATCGGTGGCACTGGAGAGTCTCTATGAAGGAGTGGTGGCACTGGGGAGTCCCTACGAAGGAATGATGGCACTGGAGAGTCCCTATGAGGGAATGGTGGCACTGGGGAGTCCCTACGAAGGAATGATGGCACTGGGAGATCCCATGAGGGGATGGAGGCACTGGGGGGTCTCTATGAGGGGTCGGTGGCGCTGGGAGGTCCCATGAGGGAACAGTGTAACTGGGGGACCCCATGAGGGGACGGCAGCACTGGAGGGTCCTCATAACAGGATGGCAGCACTGGGGAGGGTCTCCACGAGGAGATGGTGGCACTGGGAAGTCCCCACGAGGGGACCGCGGCACTGGGGGGTCCTCATGAGGGAACGGCGGCACTGGCGGGGGGGGGGGGTCCCATGAGGGGACGGCGGCACTGGAGTGTCCTCATGACGGGAGGGTGGCACTGGGGAGTCCCCGTGGCTGGGGCACCACCCCGCTGCCACGGCAATCAGGGACGATGGCCATAGCACACTCGTGTCCCCGCCGGGCCCCCGGGCGGCAGCCGGGATTGTCCCCACCCGCCCGCAACCCGCCATGTCAGGGGCGGGACCGCTCCCGCCCGCACAGCCATGGCGGCGGCCCGGGGGTGTCTGTGTGTGAGGGCTCCGTGGAGGCTCCGTGAGGCACCCGAACTGAGGAGCTCGCTAAACACAGACACCCAGCCTCGTTTGGGAAAGGACGCGCTGTTCATCCCGCTCATTGCGCCTCCACGAATCGGGCAGCCCGAGGGGTGAAAAGTCGCCTCTTGATTATACAGTAAAGTTCACGCGAGCCCGCCCGCCGAATGCATGTTTGCTCGAGTGATGGGATCTTATTGAAACACAGAGCTCTTTTCTTCATTGAGCAGCTTCTGTTGTGGAAGTTACCAGAAGTTATCTGGCGACTTCAGTTATGTTTACAAAAGGTGAAAAAATTCAGTCTGGGGACTGATAATTCGATTTGAAGGGCACGCTGTTTATTCTGTTTATTCTGCACAGGGTGCAAGGTGGAGGTTTCCACGAGTCAAGCACACCAAAGGGTGAAAAGTTACCTCTTCTATGCAGTAAAACTTGCCTTAATCACTGTTTCCAGGCAGGGAATTAATTTATAATAATCAGGATTTATTCCCATAAGAATGGTGGGAGCAAAGTTTAAAAATCATACAGATAACAACCCATTTTAGAGAATTTAATTCTCTCTGGGGGTGAAATAACTAGTTCTGAAACTTGTGGTATCTGGTGCCTATAGGGAAGAAAGCAGCTTCACCTTTACTGCCATTTTTACTGGTGAATCACATTCTGATATAACATAAGAACTGTATAAAAAACAACCCCCTTGTTACTGAAGCCTTTTCTATGTGCATTTCTCTGGAAGCTGTCTGACCAGCATAACCTCAGACGTGTTGGAAAGTGTACAGTGCTGTCTTCTACCTTCTGGTTGTGGCAACTGAGTGGTATTTTGTTTTGTTTGTTTGTTTGTTTGTGCTTTTTTTAATTCTTTTTTCATAATGTGACTAAAGCCCAGGAATGTCATCCTTCTTGTGAGCCCTCTCTAAATGTCAAGTGAAGCATCTCAGATTATGATTTATGGAAGGAGCACTGGATGATCAGAATTCCTAGGGATAGATGGAGATGGAGTGCTAGTGCCGTGGATTTGAAACTGACTTTGTGCTGGGACAGGAACAGAGCAAATCATAGAAGTCCCTGTGGTTGATTTGTTGTTGGGTTTGTTTGTTTGTTTGTTTGTTTGGGGGGGTTGTTTGTTTTTGTTTTGGTGTTTTTGGTTTTTTTTTAAGCTTTGAATAGAGCTACTGTTCCAATGTATCTAGTTACTGGATCCCAGCCAGCACCTCTGGAATATCTGTGAGACACTTTTTTTTTTTTTTTCCCCCCAAAGGGGAAATTCTCCTGTCTGAAATACTTTCTTAATTCCCAAAGTAGGTTTGGAATGCAGTCACTGAGGTATGTGCTGTAAGGAGTGAGTCACGGTCTGCTCAGCTTTTGGGAATGGTGTGTACTGCTTGCATTTGTCAACTGCTAAATTGCTCTGGGAACAATAAACTAATTAAGATGAGATATTGCATAGTTTGTTTCCTCTTAATTTGTCTCGGAGAAAGTGTATAATTGATTTTGTTTTCCGTCAGAGGCTGGTGCCAAACCTACAGCGGGGATTGCGACGTTTTTCAGGTGCTGAACCGAATTGTTGGGGGTGCTGCTGTAGCAAGAGATGAAAGAGCCAACTGACATCATCCTGGGGAATCACAGGCAGTCTCAACACATTTCCAAAACCGGCTGTGTGACTGGGCCAAGCGTGGCAGAGGGAGCCTCCTCCGTGCGGGTCGTGTGGACTCACTGCCCCACCAGTGAGTTCCACCAGTTGTCCCCCGAGGTAAAATCCAAAGGTGAGGTGTGATGAGTCACCTCCAGTGGGTCAGTTTTTCCTCCTCTGTAGCTGTGAAGAGGATCCCTGCATCCCTGCTGCAAGGAACTGTGACACTTTGGACAGATAGAGTGCTACCTGGCAGGAGAAAGCAGGGTTCTTTTTGGAGCTCTTTGTTACTGCTCTTCTAAAATGGCTCGTGTTTTCTTACCCAAGGCTGACCTAAACACAGCCCTACAGCGCTCACAGCTGGAATAAAGCTCGTACACTGCATGTTCGTAAAGGTGGGGTGGTGGGAGAGGCGGAGCGAGCACTTTTTATCCTCTGGAGGGTGCTGTTGTTTTGTGCAAACAGCAGAGAGGGCCCGCGAAGCTCGGAGGGAGCATTTCAGGTGCTGTTTGCTTCAGGGAGGATTGAGGATGTGCTTAGTCCTTTCCTCCTTCAGAAATCCCTCACGAATCCTGTATGTTGTGATCCACCTGTTCTACAGCATTTCTGAGACTGAGAAAACTAAACTTAGCTAATGACTCAGATTTTCCGAGCAAATCCTCCTGATCAGGGCCAGGACTTTTTTTTTTAACACGTCTTAAAACTTCCCTTGATCCCCCAGCCCCCAACAGTTGAGCTCTTTTTCACCTGTGGGGTGAATATTTGTTGACTTGGTAGAGGTATTTCCTGCTGTAATGTGTGTGACATTGTCCTAATGGTCTTGATTTTTATTGCCTTGCTTTATAACTCATAAAGATAAAACTGCAGTCCTTACAAAGGAGGTGATGTCTTGAATTGTTGCCTCTGTCATTTGTCTTCCTTGTCAACACTTTATTATCCTTTTTATCAGAGAGGAAACCACTAGCCTGTGTGCTGTGTTGTAAATAAAATTGTGAAATTGGTCTGTAAACTCTGCCTATGACTCAGTTTGTTCTAATTCTGTTACTGATAATTGATGGAAGCAGAAATTAACTGAGGAGGCTGGTTTTAAGGAAATGAGAGGATGGGAAAGGAATGTTGAAAGTGGCTAGCTTTTAGTAAGTAAAGAGGATTTTATTGGTTCGGTACCTCTTCTGAAAGGGGATGCTTTGACTCTGTAGTGCCTTCCAGCATCAGAGGACTGGCTGATATAGTGAGGTATCCTCTCTGAGGATGCCAGTGCTTCATATATGAAGCAAGTTCTGACTTCAGGTGAGTAACAACATCAGATTCATGCCTTAATTTCTCATCTTATTGTAACCTGTTTAAACTCATGAGCGGTTCCCCACTGAGGCACAGGATCTTTTTAATCCCTCCTGTCGCCCTGAATTCCCTTTAGCTGTCACTCTGTTTATATGGAACGTGTCCTTTCATGTCAGCAAGCACCACTGAAAAACCCAGCTGTTTGACTTTAGAGGAGAAACATTATAGCCCAGCAGGCAAAGGAGATGACTGTGACCTTTGGAGTGAAGGTGGACTTCGTGGAGATGTGACTGGGTGGGTAAACCAGACTGCCTGGGGAAACAGATTTGCAAAGAGCTGGAATGACTGACTGCTTAGGCTTGTCCCAGTATCTGATGCTTTACTGAAAGTTAGAGCTAGGTCTTTTACCAAGTGGAAGAGTTAGTTTCTGGATACTTCCAAGATGTGGTCAGAATGGCTGGGAGGGAGACTCACTCCTGTTGGTTTCTGAACTTTCTGTTTGTTTTGGCTCTTTGTTAAAAGGTCTGTCTGTGTGCTTATGCACTTCAGTTCTGATGGGTCTGAGTAGATATTGTCTGTTCCTCTTTCACGCTTTGTTCTGTTTGTTTTTCCTCCGTGATGTGAGGCGGGTGGATGAGTTACACAGGGTGTTACCTGCACAGCAGCAGTGGAAAGAACAGCAGAAACCGGACGGACAAAATAGGAACCCCAGCTTTTCTCTGTACAGACTGTGCTGAAGTTTTCACACCCACACACTTAAATCAGCTTTGTAGTGGTGAAGTTTGACTTTTGGCATGAGCAGGAAGACTTCTATTTCAGGCAGTACCACATGAAAACTTTAGGTTGGGTTTGCCAGTTCTTTGTCCTCTGTGGGCTGTGTTTTTGTCCTGAAGTGAAGGATTCCTGTGCCTCATCTGCTGTCCTTGTGGCAGGATAGAGCTGTATGACCTTAGTGAAGAAGGGGAGTACCACTGTGTATGAACGCACTGACCTTGAGATAGGAGCAGAGGCATTCTGAAAACTTGTTTTTAGGGAGGAATTTTATCTTCCAGCTATTTTCAAGCTGCCCATGAACAGCCAAGAGCATTGGGCCTCATTTTGTGTGTAGGCCACGACAGTCTCTACAGCCCTACAGTTGCACTGTTAAATTGGCAGTGCTGTGAGTGGGTTGATGAGGTGGTTCCCTAAAATGTCCTGAGGAAATTGCACTCTGTCCTACACACCTCCTTTGCTTTACTTTTTAGAAACTGCTGGCAGCACAGCTGCGGTGGGAAACAGGCTCCTCAGGGAAGTAGCCACGACCCCAAGCCTGCCAGAGTTCAAGCAGCATTTGGACAAAGATTCCAGGCACATGGTGGGATTTTTGGAGTTGTTCCTGTGCAGGGCCAGGAGTTGGACACGATGATCCTTGTGGGTTGTATGGGGTTTATGTGGCCAGGTTTTGGTAAGCGGGGAGGGCCTACATGGGTAGCTCACCATGGTGAGGCAGCTGTGCCCCTGCAGCTCATGGAGGGCAGTGGGAGTGGCAGAGATCCACTTGCAGCCCATGGAGGGCAGTGGGAGTGGCAGAGATCCACTTGCAGCCCATGGAGGAGACCCCCATTGGAGCAGGGGGGTGCCTGAAGGAGGCTGTGACCCCATGGGAAGCCCATGCTGGAGCAGGTCCTGGCAGGGACCTGCAGATCTGTGGAGAGAAGAGCCCACACTGGAGCAGGTTTCCTGTTAGGATCTGTGACCCTGTAGAGGACCCACACTGGACAGCCTGTTCTTAAAATGTTTGAGTGCACAGGCAGAGAAGATGATGGACCTGTATCCAGTTACTTTATCCTGGCGTCCAGCAGAAGTGCTGTCTTGCCTTATCCGTTCCCAGGCTTCTTCATGACAAAGGTCTGTCTTTGCCAGACAGTCAGCTCCTCCTGTGGCCTTTTGTGGCAAATGGTTTCTTACTAAAGGGTGGATTATTCTTGTTTGTACATGGATATACTGCACCCCTCAGTGATCTGCACCGTGCGTGACAGTTTGGTATTATTTATACTGACAAGCCTGTGATGGTGGGGTTGATGTCCCTGCTCACCTTTCTGCAATAAGAGATGAGGCAGAAGCTCTCTTGCTAATGGTATTAAAATGTACTGGGCTTTATCCTGCCCTCTGCAATCACAGTGACAGGCTCAGTCTGAGGGGGCACAGGAAAGCAGGCCCTTGGGGTTGGGTGGGATCTGAGAGCCCAGGATGGATTCACCACGTTGTCCTAAGGTGGGAGAGCATGTGGTGATGGTAATGGCAGAGTTCTGTCCTGGCAACCTAGGGGCCAACAGCACATGGTGTTATCCAAGCCCCCCTTGTACAAACCTTTCCTTCTCTAAACAAGTCTACCAGAAGACAGGAGTTCTTTTTCCTTCTTTGTGAGCACAAACTAGAACAAAAAGAGCCGTTTGGACCTAGTTTTGGAGAAAGAGCTGGCTGGGTGCTCCTCAGGTCAGTCCAATTGTCTTTAGGTGCACATAGGAAGGGATGGTGTAAGGGTGGTCTGTTGTTTGACAGCTCTACTCCTCTCTTCTCCATGCATCAGTTCCACTTGCCAGTTGCAGCATTGAAACAAAATTTAATCACCTGGACTCTGCTTTGAGTCAAACCAGGTTAATAAAACTGGTGTTTGCAGGCATGAGTGTGTCTCAGTTTGGCCTGCAGGAAAACCCTGATAGTGTTGGTGACCACCCAGTCCTTTCTAGTGAAGCGTGCACTGATTATTTATGCATAAATGGAATCGCAGGCATTTGGTTTACTTGAAGTTGTGAGGCCAGACCTTGTCAAATGCTGATATTAAGAGAAGCATGAGGCTGGCTGAATACAGTATTCTACACCTCAAGGAGTGGCCTTCTCGAAAAACTGACTTGCAATTTGGCTGCAATCCCTAGACAATAAATTGTTTTACAAGATAACAAAAAACCCAAAGACTAATCAACCGGAAATGTTTTCCCTGGATAGATTAGACAGCAAACCACATAAAATTACACAAATAAAATGCTACCTATTTATCTTGAGACGATGTGCATTTTGCAGAGATGAGATAAAGCTGATTCTCAAATCAAATTGTATTTTAGGGAACATATGAACTTCCATGCATGAAAGAGTGCAGTTATTTAAATGTGTTCATGGGGCACATGAGATATCAAAATGGTTTTAATTGATCGATCTCCTGACCAACAGTGAAGTTCTTTGGCAGCGGCAAAACAAATAGCCCACCTCTGACTTGTGAGCTGCTGTGGCGTGGTGGCTTCAGCCATCAGGGCTCTGAGGATGCTGTGGTGGAGCCACCAGTGTCTAAGATAAAGCTGAAAGCAAAAAGAAATCCTTGGAGTTCTGGGCAAAAGCAGGACTGCTGGCACCATCCTGGTTAAATTCTGATGTGATTAACTGCCTTTTGCTGCACTGTCTCCTTTCTGTTTATTTGAGAGACCTTCTGTCTGGAAAAGTGTGTGGTGCTGTAGAAGGGCTCCTCATGCTCCTGTCAGCCAGGACTGCCTGTCAGCGTCCCCTGAAGGACCCACAGGAAGGTAATTTGTAAGTGCTTCAGGGTAAATTACAAAAGGTTTATAAACCCCGAAGGCTTCTTATTTCTCTTGGATTCTCAGAACCCTTTACCATATGGTTTCACAGAATAGCACACATATTTAAACAACCAGAAGAATAACTTTCCACAGTTCTTATTTTAATAAAGAGCAATGTGTCCTCTTGTTCTTGATTGTTTTGTGTATTTAATGTGTTATTTTAGTTAACTGAGCTTGTGTTTACTTAAAGTTACAATATTAAGTGGTAAATATTAATTTAGACGTTGAGCAGGCTTCAAGGTGGGGTGAAAGCAAATGGGGGTCAGTGAACTGTGATGCAGTGGTGTAGATTGCTTAGGGAGAGGGAGGGAAATATTGAAGGCACTGAAAGATAGACAGGACCCAACTGACATCTGCTTGCAGTCACAGGGTTTGTCCAGATACTACTAAAGCTTGGAACTGCACGAGATGACCATTCAGGGTGACTCTTCTGGCCTTTGTTGCTGTGGCCCTGCAGTGTAACTTGTTCTAAATGAACGGGTAGTGTCTCAGTGCCAAATGCCCACTACAGAGAGAGCTATAATGGCAGAATAACAGAGATTACCACAAGGGCTGGACCCCCCCCGAATTTGACATCATATGTAAACAGCACAGCTTAGACTGTTTCTGTTGTAGGCCTGATCATTTGTTAACTAAAAAGGGGGACACAAAGTGTGAGGTACAAGCTGCAGATCTAGGAACAAACCCACTGGGTGTATGTCCTGCCTGACTTCTCCATGGCACATCTTTAGGAAGTGCAGCTCTAGGAGGAGATGATGAAGGTCATTGTACAGAACTATGAGGAACAGGTTGGCTGATCCTCTTGGCTCTGGCTGAGACTGTGCAACAGGAATGTCCATCCTGGAAATCCAAGGCCTGTGAGACAAACCCAGATTGAACAGATGCCAGGCAGTTTCCAGGGAATCAGGAGAGAATGTCACGCCCTTCCTGAGCACAGGGATCTGTATTTCCAGTGCAAAGCCCAGGAATTACTTTGTCTGAGGGTTTCCCTGTGTGAGGTTGATGTGAGTTGTGCAGCTGATGTGGCAAAGAATTACCTTCTCTCCGTGGTTGGCAAACAAATGAGAGGAGGATGGAGATAAGTAGCACCCTATATGTGTCTAAATAAAGCAGAAGAACTGGTACATAGAAGACAATAGGTAAAAGAGAGAGAAGCGAAGAGAAGCATCAGATTTTCAGCAGTAAATCCATCTTGCACCTCACAGAACCCTGTGACTGTCCTACTCTTGCAGCTAAAAATGTGACTGTGCGTCTCTGATGCTCCTGTCAGTCAGGAACAGAGAGAAAGGCACTGTGAGGCCACATTTTCCAAGTGTAAGACAGGGACAGGATGATTTATACCATACCACACCACTCAAGAAGCAGACTTACATCTTGCATTCCTTGTAGCACTTTTCACCCCTAAGGATGCCAAATGGTACATTTGTCCTGCCAGAGATGTCAAGAGGGATGGTTTCTGATGTTAAATCTGTGTGAAGAAAATGGGAAAGACCTTTACCAAGAAATATTTCACTTATGGCTCTAAAACTAGTAGACCCACATACAGATGCAATTTATATCTGTGCAGGGCCTGAATTTTGCTGCCAGATGTGACGTGCTGAGATAACACGCCTGCATTTTTTTGCTGGGGGTACGGAGAGGAATTTGGGCTCTGTGATTCTTGTGTTTCTTTCTCTGCAGCAGTGAAGAGTGCTGGAATGCTCCTGTTCCTGGCAGCTGTCAGGGAGAGGAGCTGTAGAGGCTGCTTTTCTGATGGGAGGGCAACTGGCCATGAGTCTAATAAATTACCTCCTCACCCATCTGCAGTGCTGGCCTGCTCCTTGGGGGACCAGGTCTGAGAGATTCCTGGTCAAGAAACAGAATGTTTTCTTCCTTTCCATTAAATAGATTTTAAAGGGGGGTGGGGGGAAAAACTTCACAGCCCATCTCAGCCCTGAAGTGCTGCTGGTTTGTCTCTCTGTCTGGCAGCTCTGGGGTGCTGTGCTAAGCTTCCTGCTGGGATGGCACAGACAGAAGGTTGCTGAGGGAGGCATTTGGATAAAGGATCCCTGGTTCTTTCCAGCCTGTGTAACTCCAGCGGACCTTTCCAGCCATTGTTGCTGGGAGTGTATTTTTCTGTGGCTTTTTAAATTCTCTCCAACCAAGTGGCTCATTAGTCTTCTCAGTGTTGTGTGTCTGAGGAAGGAATGCTGAGACCAGAGCATTTTGGGGTTGCAGCTTAAGCAGGGTGAGGTGAATGGCGAAGAGCTCAAGAAGCAGAAAGGCCATGTGGTGACAGACTTGGTCTGCTCCACTCTGTACAGGGAGGTTAATTATCACCCAGAGCTGTGGCCGTGGGGAACAGCTCAAAAGCTGAGTCCTCACTGTGTTTACAAAAAAGAACTAAAACAAGTTCCAGCAACCAGAGGCTGTAATATGGTAAAATTAAGAGGCCTTACACTCCATCTCCCAGTGGTTGCTCCAGGCAAGGACATTCCATGGTGTGTAGGAGCTGGCTGGAGGAGCCTGCCCATTGTCCCTTTACTGTGTGGGAGAGGGAGGAATGTTCTAGGTTGGACCCATGTCATCTGCTGTCACAACACAGATCCAAGGCAGTTTTTTTTGCAGGGGCATTAGCTGGGTGGGGCTGGATGCCGAGCCCACAGATCAGCACTAATGGAAACCCAACAAGTTTTACTTTGCTGTGTGGACACTGAGGAGCCACTTTCAAGTGTTCCACCATCAAATCCATTGTCTCTTTTCCTCCTGGGGCATTTCAGCCCATGGAGAACACAGACAAGTTGACTCTCTAAGCCGTTCCCCTGCTCCTGGCACAGTTTTCTGGGGCTTTGCTCTGTGACAAAACCCTGGGTATTCTTGAAAGTGCCACAATGGAAGATGTGGGGCTTTGCCTTGACAAGTGCTATTGTCTCTGGGTGCTTGTTCAGTGTTTTTGAGAGAAGGTTTGGTGCAGAAGGGAAGGGACTAGCTGGAAAACGACAAGTGACTGTGGAATTATGGGAAGCTTGGGATTTTTGGGGCTATGGGTTTTATTTGGTGAAAGCAAGACAGATAGTTGTGCAGAGTTTGCTCTTGTAATTTCTTCCTCCCCAGATTCCCAGCCTGCAAACATTTGCTTCTGGAGGTGATTGCTGAATAGGGAGAGGAAAACAAGGACCTAAGCTTGCCAAGCTAAGTCTTTGCTAGCCCACAGGCATGACCACTGAGCAGTCACATGCTGGAGGCAATGCCATTCTTTTTCTCTCCCACTTTCAACTCACTCAGTTCTTCTATCATCAAGAAACACTGTGAACAGGTCCAAACACCCCCAGCTTCTTCAGCAGCACTTTATTCCACTGGCTTCCAGTCAAGTGCTGGTTATAGTACGATGTAGCCATCACTGAAAGACAAGTTTACCCTGCAGCAAAGGCTGGATCAGCTCTGTTCTTAAAGCATGTCTTGTGGTGTTCTGTTCCATAACCCAGAGACACGGGAAAATGGAAAGCACACAGGGCACAGGCAAGTCAACAAGATTTGACACACAGCCCTCTGGAGAACGTGCTCACAGATAAATTTATGGCACAGCTCAAGTGCCAGCCGACACCCACAACACACACAGTTCAAGATTTAATAGCAATGAAGTTTGTTTATGAACAAAAAGAAAAAACCCAAACCAGGCAAATCTGCCTTTGGCATGTCCAGGATGTAATAAGGATGTATGTGGAATTAAATAGACTGCTGGAGATGGAAAAAGGCTAACAGATAACCATCTCCACTTGCTGATCCCAGGTGCAGTTTGTTTTAAAACAAAGTCATCTTGTTTTAACAGCACTGAAGAATAGAAGAGCTTCTGTTGCGGTCACTGATGTTGGTAACTGAGCATGGAGCAGCAGTGCTGGGTTTGGAGTCTTTACACCATGAGAGAGGCAGCATCTTCTGGGATTGCAGGTGGGAATGCCAGAGAAATGTGTTTGGAAAAAGAGGCTGGCATTGCCTGTGGCCCTTGAGAGGCCAGTCCCTGTGTTAGGTGCAGTCTCTGCTTATTATCTTCCTGTCTGTGGGCTGGGAGCCCTGTGTATCCCAAGCATCTTACTTCTTATAGAGCTTTATAAGGGGCCAGCTTTGCTCTTGGCCTCACTTTTCACCAGGTCACCCCGGAAAGTTCCAGTATAACCCCATTTCCCAATCTGACCTCATGTTGGAGCTAACCAGCCTGGCTGCCTCACTTCTGACAGATTTCAGCAGTGGAGGCGGAGGATGATGGAATGATACTCCAAGGAAGTGGAAGTCAGTACTCTGAGAGGGGTTTTTAGGTTTTCTTTTCTTACACCATGAAGATGGAAAGCTCTGTGTTTTGCATAGCAAGCCTGCCTTTGGCTAATGTGCTTGCCAGAGATTTGGATATTCCCCTGAGCACAATCTTTCCTGAACACAGAGTGCTACAGACGTGTTCTCCACAGTCACCAGAGCAGCTCCTTAAGAGCAAAGAAATCCATCTTTTTCTGGTTGTAGGAGTCTTGCTATCCCTTTTGGCTCTTGGTTTGGCAGTAATGGCACATGGAGAAGATTGAAGGGAAGTGTTTTCTGCCTCCAGAATTTCTCTTTGAGACCTTATTAACAAAAAAGTTTTGTAATTGCACACAAGCAGCTTCTTCCAAGCTGAATGCCTGAAGGTTCATAGGACTTGAGAGAGGAAGGCTAAAATGAAGCCATTTGCTATTTGAGAGCAGGACTGCTACTTATTCCTGTAAGAATGTCCTGTTGGAGATTTTGTGGGCACAGAACTGCTACTTGCCTGCTGCACCTTGTAGCCCACCTCTGCAGAAGTGCCTGGAGCTCACAAGGAATGCCCAGGAATACGGCAATACCTTGGCTGAGCCCTTTCTCAGTGCCTACAGTTGTTCAACACATCAATCCTGGGCTCAATTTGAGCAGTAGTGAAATGCTTTGTTGTAGATGGAGCCAGGGCTGTACCTTGAGCTAACAACCTCCCTCGTATTTCTTCAAGGGCCTTTTAAACCTGTGTTATTGTTTCATTTTTTTCTCTCCTAGGCCCCCTGATAACCAATGCTTTGCATATAAATCCAGAGAGAGTAACCTGTCAGGAAGTATGGGCAATAGAGAAAGGCTGTTACTGCTGATCTTTGTACAGGGAGCCCTTGCAGATATTTGCTGTGCTGTGTGGAGGTGTACAAGGTAGCTGTGAAACCTGTTGACTGGCTTTCCTGTGGCATAAAACAGGCACCTTCTGTTCTCTGTGTATTCAGTATCAGTGTGACTGCTTCTGAGATTTGAGATACCGTCAACAAAAGCTTTTTTTATATATCTGAGCTTAACTTTTTTATACAAGCTGGGCAAAAGCAGCATAAGGAGCACTAAGGCCATCTCCCTGTGAACTGTCAGGGCTAATATGTAACAGTTTAGAAATTAAAAATAGTCCTTTGCTGTAAGGCTATCTCTGGTAAAGATAAGAATTGATCTGGCTGTGGCGTTCACCTCTGCAGATTTTTCCCTCTGCTGCTGGGGTGATGTAGTCTGGACTGCCAAAATTCCACGCAGACCAGGGATTTTCATAACACAAACTTCTCTGTTCTATGGTGGATTTGCAACAACTCTGATTTATTTCAAAGCAATCACAAGGTAAAATGGATGTGTCCCTATCCATCAGCTTTTGGGGGGCAGGGATTGCTTCTGGATTGGAGCTGCAGGCAATTACTGCATGAAGAATATATGTTTATGGTTTTGTCTAAAATCTTGGGCAAGCGGTGGTATGAAAACTTCTTTGATTGTAACTGAGGCTACTTCCACAATTCACACGTTCCCAGTGGTGCTGCTGCCAGATCAGAGATGAAGGGTTTCCTTCTTACCAGACCAATCTCATTAAGGGAAACACAGGAAACTTGCACTGTTTGCAGTAAAAGGTCTTTCTTTTCCTTCTATTTGTAACAATAAGCTTATGGTGATAGACGGGAACAGTACAAAGCTGATGTCTTGCCTGAGAAATTGGATCTGTGTGCAGAGTGTCTGGCAATGCTGGGAGACAGGGTGTGCACATTCCTATAGGCAAATCCAGGGAGAAGACCAGCCCAGTCATTGAACACACCCTGATAAAGCAGTGCCTGGCGAGCACCTCTGGGCAGTGGCAGCAGAGCCTCTGACGCTCCCGGGCATCTCACCATGCGGTTATCCAGGATAAGGCTCCCTAAAATTGCCAAAACCGTGCTTTGCCTCATTGTTCTAACATACTTTTGCATCTTCATTGCCAATTTCAGCTCCTTGGCAAAGACAAGGATTTTCAGGTAAGAGACCTGCTTCCTCCAGATATGCACTGTCTGGGCAGAGGACTTGTCCTCGCTTTCTTTCTCTGCCTCTCTCTTTTTCACTCTAAAGCTTGCCCTTCTGATCTCTTAGGTGACCACTTTACTTTAGCAGACCACATTCAGGCAGAGCATGGTGTTGGAAGATCCACAGATCAAAAACCTGCTTCTGCTGGCTCCCTAGTTTCTAACATTTCCTTGGGTAGCTGTTTAAAGCAGCTTTTGCTTTGCCAATGCTACCTGCTTCCACACTTTGGCACTACACAGTATTTGCTTTTGCAGTGACTCCTCGAATGACTTTATTCAGCCTAATCCAGATTGCATTGCTGGACAGGGAATTTGGTTGGATGCCTTCCAATTTATAGTGAGTCCAGCAGCTGACTCCTAACACAAATATGCTGCGTACTGGGAGACCAGCGTCATGCAGACATGATCCATATATATATATAAAATAAATGGTCAAGCAAATCCTACAAGAAGGGGTGTGGAGGGAATTGCAGTGAAGTGTCTCCAGCATCACTGACAGGGAGCACTGTTCCTTGGATGAGCCCTGCAGACACTCGAGCCTTTCCTAGTAGGAGCATGGCTCACGGATGTGTGGGTTTAGGTTGGACTTGATGATCTCAGAGGACTTTCCCAACCTAATTGATCCTGTGGTTCTGTGATTCTGTGGTGCAGTGTGCTGTGTACAGGAAGCACCACTCCCCAGCCTCCCCACCACCCTCATGTGGTCCCAGTTCTCCCAGTGAGCTCAGCTGGCTCAGCTTGGTGGAGTCAGTTTTCAGCTGGATGTGCCAGGGCTGATGCTGTGGGGGCAGGCAGGAGGACTGAGGCTGGGAACATCTGCATATCTTTGGAGGGGATTGGAGTTTAGCTCAGCTCTAGCAACTTGAGACCACACCTTGAGGGCAGCTCTGAGTTTGTAGAGGTTGGAATCTGAACAAGGGAGGCAGTGGGGGGAAAAGGAGAGAAAGAGGAGGTGTAAAGAAGTGAAGTGAGTTGTTCTTGATCCTACAGCCCATCAGTGGCAGAGCTGGGACAAGAACTGGCTCTCCATGCCCAGCTGCTTGAAGCCATTTCATTCTGCCATAGTTTCAGGTAATGGAAATGCCTGAAATGAATTTACTTCATTTTTGCAACTGAAGTAAAACAGAACAAGGTATGAGCTGCCTGTGGTTATTTGTGTGGCAGTTCTATTTCTGTACCTTTATATGTAACATAAAATACACAAAGCAACATTTCCATGGCTTTATCCTTTATTTGTCCTTGGGCTTTGTGAAAGGAGAGGAAATGACAGTAAGTGTCATTGAGCTTCTGCAGTTGTTTGCCAGCTGGACTCTAGAGCCTGAAATTGGACGACCTGCTTTGACAATTTGTCTGAATTTAAAATGCTGGTCAGGAGAGCAGGGTCCTGTGTGGGCACAAGTGTCTGGCCATTTGGGCCTGACTGCAGGGAGCAAGGTTTTGATGTGAAAGGCCCTTGGTTCTACATTTTTCTTTATGTTTGGCACAACATTTGAAGATAAAATGTTATAGAGCTGGGGTGGAATCAGCCCTATGAGACAGCACATAGGGAAAGTCTGGAGTGGGAAATGGTTTGTCATATTCTCATGTTTCATTTATCGTACTGCCCCATTTTACTTGTTTTCTGCCCTTTATTTTGAAGTTTTAAGCGTCATCTTAAAAATACAACAGATATTCATCAAGGTATTTAAGATCTGCCTGAGCTACCTTACCCAAGACCTCTTTACTTAGAGTGTACATATAAAATCTTTCCTCTTACTGGGCAGTAAACAGCAACACAAGTTTATACATGAAACATGAGGATAGAAAGCCGTAGTGGGTTTCTGTGGAAACTACAAAAGCACATTCTGCACTCTTGGTTGTAACTGGCTAATGACTATGAGAGGCCAAGTTTTGCAACCTCTCTTCTTTTATCATTGCGAAGGTTCCTGTATTTATCTGATACAAAACAACTGTTAAAAGCCTCCTTACCTAAAAATTTCCTGAACACTATCAGAGTGGTATGACATCCATCGAATTTCAGCAGCAATTGAACTATTATCTACAACCTGTTATCTGCAGAAGTGCTTTTCCCCCATTTATTACCTTGGAAGCAAAGGCTGAATGTGAGTGTGAAATCAGACTGCCACAGCCATGATGGTTTATCCTAAAAAGCTTTGCTGTACATAAAAGCTCAGCTGCAGGAATTTTTCACCTTCCTTTTTCCTGTTCCACCCTCCAGCCACGTGCAGATAAGAAGGAATGTTTGGGACAAACCCCCACCACTTCTGCCCTGATTTTTTTGCTGGGTTTCAGCCCAGTCTCGTTGCTGGTGGCGCTTCTGCTGTTGGCAGATGTGTCCTCCTGTGATAACCTTGTACCTGCCTGTGCCTCTGAGCCAGGCAGCAGGGCAGCTGCAACATTAGAGGCAAGTGCTAAAAATGTAGAAATTTTGCATTTTAACGGCTTCAGGGTGTCTGCCCTAAGACACCTGTACCTGATGAGTGCTGTGTGATGCCACTGCATTACCTCACTGAGGGGGAGGAGGAGAGGAAGAAGTGCCCTCTGGCCCCAAATGCTCAAGAAATGATGCAGGGTAAAGGAGGGAGTTTCGCTTCTTCTTCGTCTTAGACTTCCCTTACTGAGTTCTGGAAGATCTTCCTGCTCTGTTGCTGAAGCACAGAGCTCTGCTGGCAGAGGAAAGAGCCAGATGGCTGCCTTCATGGCGTGTGCCATGTCCTGAGCTCAGGATCTCCAAAACAACAGTGCTCTGGGGACTTTGCCAGGGGTCCTGCCCAATGCAGGGCAAAGCTGTGCTGTTCTGCTTGCTAGGGACTGCCAGTGAGAATGTTTCAAGAGCCAAGTGCTGAGGAGAGGAGTGTGTACCTCTGGGATTTGCTTAGTGGGGAGATAAGCAGAATTCAGGCCAGAACGGTGTAGGAAGTTGAATAACACTCTGGCAAAATTCAAAATGAAATTGCTCAAAAGCACAGGGAGAGGCTCAGAGTCAAGAGCACTGAAAATGGGCTGGAGGGTGTTCAGTGTTAAGCGGAAAGTGTGTGTGATGTGTCTGCTTTTTCTTTGATTGCACTCAGGAAACTGAACATTTTTCAACATGGCCCAGATACGCAACAAGTGGACAACCAAGAGCAACAGAGTTTGAACTGTTCTGGTAATGGGAACTCCAGGAGATTTTTAAAGGTGACTTTGGGGAGGGACATCACAAAGCTCAAAAAAGATGTGGTGGAGAAGACACCAAGTTGGAAAGGAAAGGAGGAGGAGAAGAAAATGATGGAACCTGTTACCACGGATAAGAAAGCCAAGGAGAACATGGCTGTGAAACCACCACCTCAGCCAGAGGGAGTCAAGAAGGCAACAGTGAAAACAGCCCCTGTGGTGCAGGGAAACAAGGAGAAAACAACAGCGAGACCAGCTCCAGGGATGGAAGAAGCCAAGGAAAAGACAACAGGGAAACCCCTTCCCAGGGCAGAGGGAGCCAAGGAGAAGGCAACAGCGAAACCATCCTCTGGGGTGAAGGGAGCTCGTGAAAACAACACATCCAAAGACCAATCAAAACCCAAAGAGCCTCCTGTGTCAGTGAAAACTGTAAGGCCTGTTCCTCAGGCTGCTGCAGTGACAAAAAAGACAAAACTGAGTGCTGCTAACTACACCTCTGAGCCACGCTGGGATTTCGAGGACGAGTACCTGCTGGATAACTCCTCTCCACCATCGGTAGGTGTGATGGCTTGTGTGTTCACCAAAGATGATGCCTCCCCACTGACCTCCTTGTCTGCTGTCCCCTGGGCATGTGTGCCCGTGTCAGCTGAGGATGATTTTTGGGCTGGTAGGTCAGCTCACTGCAGGTGCTGGTGGGACCCAGACAGGAAGACCTCCTGGTATGACTCAGCCTGGCCAGTCCTCTGTTGTGCTTTAGTATGGGAGTTACTGCAGTTGCATGTGTTTCCATAGGTTCATTTGAAGGTCAGCCTGTACTGGATTCCCTTTCCCTCAGCACATTTCACAGCGATTCATTTATGACATTGAACAAGTTGTACCTTTTTTTCGGACCTTTAAAGGGAGTGGTAATGGTGATCTAATCCCCCATGTGCCAAGGTGCTTCCTGAGGACCCTGGGAGGTGGATTGCCAATGGAAACTGCTTATTACAGTTATTTGTATTATTATTACTGCTTATAGCCTTATTTGGTAAATTCAGATTAGACCTATTACAGATATTAATTTGAATGAGTTCATGAGGCCCAAAGCCAGTAAAACATTTAAGCATCACAGGCCTGTTATTCTGAAGAGGAAAGTCTTGGAGACTTGGAGTCATTCTGGCTCCATTGTAGGTGACTTTCTGGCAGGTGGTTATGGATGTGGTGCTGAAATTGTGCTTCATGTTCATGGTGATGGGGATGCTGAGGGGAATGACTGAGGCACCACTGGAGTTCCTGTGTTTCTTTCTGATCCTGTCACACACAGGCACACAAGCACTGGCACTCGGTCAGGTTTATCAGCTCTCTGCTCATCAGTCCTTATTGTTTTCTTTTTGGTTTTCAAGACCTGCTCTGAATCAGTGAGGGCCAGAGCTGCCAAGTCTGCCTGGCTGCGGGATCTTTTCCTGCCCAACATCACGATCTTCACAGACAGGAGATACTTCAATGACAGCGAATGGAACCGCCTGGAGCATTTTGTACCCCCGTATGGCTTCATGGACCTGAATTATTCACGTGAGTCCCTCAGGGCTTGTCAGCATGGGACCGTCAGACTCCCAACAGGAACTTGATGCCAAGTAGCTGGAGCTTTGCAGCATCTCCCTGTCAAAGGCTAGGTGGACCTTCTGGTGGAAACTGTGGTGATTTCACTGTGTCCATCCCAAAGGCCCTTGATAACTCTCCACCACCTTTGCTTCACAGTGGTGAAGGAGGTCATGTCCCTGCTGCCCCCGAATCCTCACCAGCAGCTGCTCCTGGCCAGCCGTAACAGCAGCGTTCCAACATGCATCAGCTGTGCTGTCGTGGGGAATGGAGGAATCCTGAATAACTCTGGGATGGGCCGGGAGATTGACTCCCACGACTACGTCTTCCGGTAAGGCAGGCTTCCTCCTCAGAGGATGCACACTACCTGAACCTGACAGCCACTTTCTGGGCCCGCAGGTAATTGTGGCTGCATCACTTCGTCTCTTCTACTGTTGCACTGATTCCCAAGTGCCAAAACGACTCATGGCATGAGGAGACAAAAAGTCAAAAAGTAATTGTGAAGTTCCTGAGCCCCCACAGCCCGTGTGTTCACAGATGAGCCACAAAGAGCCATCTGCAGAGAGGGGGCTCTGCTGCCGATCAGGGTGTCGCTCAGAACAGGCCTAGTCCTCCCTTCCTCCAGACTCACACTGTCTTTTCCTCTTAGGAACATGGACGTGAGGGTTTGCAGTGGTCACTAACTCTGCTCCTCTGATTTCCTTGGTCAGGGTGAGCGGGGCTGTAATCAAAGGTTACGAAAAGGATGTGGGAACAAAAACCTCCTTTTATGGATTCACAGCCTTCTCCCTGGTTTCCTCTCTTCAGATCTTGGGACACAGAGGGTTCAGCAACATCCCACGGGAGAAAGTAAGTCGGGTCCATGCTGAATGGATGAACATAAATTTGATGGGATGCTGTTTGTCTGTGTCCTTCAGTCCTGTTGTTGCCATGCAAAGGGGCTGAGCCAGCACTTTAGCATTTCCCTCTGTGAGGGAACCTGCAATGCCTTGGCTGGGAGTGAGTATTTGCAGTAGCAGGCTGTGTCAGTCCCACCCCAGCCTTTTGGCATGTAGAAGCAGCTGCACATCAGGTGTTACCTCCATTCTGCTTCTGTGGGCTAGTTGAGAGCTGCAGACTGAAGATGTCTGTCCAAGAAACTCGGTGAGCTTGCTTGCATTTCGTCTTGCTTGCATTTTGTCTTTAAAGCAGACGTCTGCTTTAATGTTGTTTTTAAAGTGCTGTTGGTTAACGCTCATTTGTTTTCTTAGCATGTCAAATACATTCACTTCCTGGAGGGAGCTAGAGACTATGAGTGGCTGAAGGCTCTTCTGCTCAACAAGGACATCGGGAAAGGGTTCTTGAACCTCAGCGGGTAAAAACAAACTAGCTCCCCTCTACACCCTGCAGCGAGGAGCTCTCTGCTTTGCCCTTTTCCTCTACACAGTGCTCAGCCCTGAAGAGGGGCTGGCCAGGGTAAAGCCAGGCTAAAGCCTCCCTTCCCCTGGCAGATTTGTTTGGAGAAATACCTCATTTCCTCCACAGCTCTGAGCACTGCTGTAACCAATACACCTCCTTCCCAGAGGCAGCTGATTTCAGTGTGTGGCCAGAGCTTGCCGAAAGCTTTGTGGCCCTCTGGGACGAGTACATGCTGCTGTCTGGTTTGGTGTCTGTACATGGTGTCCTGCTCATGGATGAAAGCCTGCTTTCACCAATTCCTGCCTATACAAACATGTGCTTTTGATACTCCTGTCTCCTGTTGTTGCCTCTCCTCCCTGATCTCTTCCTCTGCAATGCACACAGCCTACGGAGGCTTTGTCATAATCTGGGAAATGTTGCAGAATAACTGCCCAGTGCTTGTGGTTCTTCTCTTACCACCAAGTGCTGATCCTTTCCAGCTGTGATGAAGTGTAGGATCTCATCCTGAGTCTCCTCATCCCTGTCTTTAGGCAGGTGCCCCGGCAGAAATTTGACAAAGATTTCACAATGGACAGATACCTGGTGGTTCACCCTGATTTCCTCAGATACATGAAAAACAGGTGAGCTGGGGGTTATGTGCTCTAATGGGCTTGTTTTTTCTGGTGGTGGGCAGCACCATCTCTGTCTCTGGGCTCTCCTCCCAGCTCTCTGCTCCCTTGTAACTGCAGTTCAGCCACACCAGCGGCCTGGGGGTAAACTTTAGCAGTGTGCACTCAGCTGAAATCCTCTGTGGTGCTGCAGTGGGAGGTTAGTGGTGGGTAGTCATCCAGAATTCGTGAGCTGGGGACAGTTTGGCTTTCTGCAGCCAAAAGAGATCATGGGCAAATGGCAACTTTAGATGGGGGAAGAGTGTTGTTGAAGTGCTGGAATAGTTGATCTAGTTCAGGACCAACCATTGCTGAGCACCTTGGGGAAAGGCTCTGTAACAGACCTTCTCTCCAGAGATTCCCCCTAGACTCCTGAGGTTTTTTATCCCCTCAAACAGCATAATAGGCCCTTGTTCAGCACCCCATTTGCCTGGTGTGGCTGCTCTTCTGCGCCTCTCCAATCCTGTCCACAAGCCTGCTGTCACTGAGATCTGCCCATCATGGGCCACACGTGACCGAGATGCAGGAACAGGAGCTCCTGTCATGCCTGCTTTGGCTGCCTTTACCCTTCAGTCTCCTTGAGAGCTGCATTCTGCCTTCCCTGAGAGCCAGATGGCCGGCACTCCCTGCTCATTCTGACGTCTCCCCTCTGACTTGGGTCCTTTCCAAGGCCATCAGGACTCAATGCTATTTTGTCCTGGTGTGGACTCCTGCTTTCCAAACAGCTCCTGTCATAACACAGGTTATGCAGCTCCTGGCAGGTTTTGTGACCCTCCTCTGCACCTTCCCTGTGTCTCGTGTCACTCTTAGATGAGGATGGGGAGCAGGATCTACCACAGAGCTTCAAAGCCACTTCTGCACTGCAAGGCAAAGGACAGACTTAAGAGTAGTGGGCTTTAACCTGTTAGATCCTTTAATCCATCCCCTCTTTATCCCCACTGCCTCCAGACCTGTCATTTGCATAAAGCTGGGGCAGAGCTGTGCTGAAGTGGCAGTGCAGGGGATGGAGCATTCTGGGCATACTCCTGGCTTCTCTGAAATGCCTCTTATGGCCACAACCTGCTGCAAGGAAGGAAGATGTGACAGAGGCTGCAGAGGGAAAGGTGTGCCCGGCTTGAAACATCACACCCAGCAACCGCTCTGTGCTTTCTTCTCTCCTGCTGCAGGTTTTTAAAATCCAAAAGTCTGGAAAAGCAGTACTGGAGGCTCTACAGACCCACAACAGGGGCCTTTCTGCTGCTGACCGCCCTCCACCTCTGTGACAGGGTAAGGGCACCATGATTCTTGCACTCAGCACTGTCGGGCAGCAGGGACAGGGGAGAGCAGGGGTGGCTACAACCCTCCTACTATCTGCCTTGAGAGTATGTGGGCTTGTGTCAGCTGTGGAGGAGCAGATTGAAGACAAGAGAAACAGCCCCAAAATAGCTCACACACAGGTTGTGAAGCCTGCTGTGACCTGGAGCATGTGAGCTCCCAGGGAGGCAGTGAGAGGACAGCAGGAGCCAGTGCTCATAATCTGGTCCTTCTGGGCCCCCGTGCAGGGTGACCAGAGGAGCCCCAATGGCATCTCTGTCCTGAGCTCCCTCCCTTTGTTTGGGAACTGTGTCCTGTATTTCACTTAGCTCCCTCCACCCTTGGTCCCCCTGCCCAGTGAGGTCTCCATCTATCCCAGGTGAGTGCTTATGGCTACATCACAGAGGGGCACGAGAAGTACTCGGATCACTACTATGACAAGGAGTGGAAGCGGCTGATTTTCTACATTAACCACGACTTCAAACTGGAGAAGGAGGTGTGGAAAAAGCTTCACGATGAGAATATCATGAAGCTTTACCAGAGATCCTGACTGTGTGGCAAGGGCCATTGCCTGGGAAATCTCAGCACCTCACTGGGAACAGAAGAGGACCACCAGAGCCAAGTTCTGGACTGCCAGGCATATTTCATCCCCACAGAGACATTTCCCTCCTCCAGCACCTCTGTTCTTTCACAACACTTCCACAAACGTGTGAATGCTGCAGACCCAGAGAAGAACAAGAAAATGCAGAGTGCCAACAAAATCCATGTGGCTGTGCTGCCAGATTCCTGCTGGTTGTTGTAGGCACAGGTATTGGGAGAACAGAATCCAGGATGGATCTGGATAGCATGGATCTGGATAGCATATGGTCCAGTGTCCTTTATTTAGTACAAATTTCCTCTTTGCAAGGAGGTGCTCCTCAGGCTGGGGCTACTTCTGTTCTGGTGGATCCTCTCCTTAGTGATACTTGTTGTGGAGTTGGGTATTGTCCAAACAAGCTCCCTCAGGAGCCAATGGATGGAGATGGACACACAGGTCCTGTCTCAGGTTGACTTTATTTTCTGGAGGTGCTGCTCTCACTCTGCTCCCTGCAGATAAAGAGGATAGACTGGACACTTCCAGGTGACTAATTCAAGAGAGAACAAGTCTCACTTCTGCTTCCCAGTGTGGCCTTGTGACACTTGCAAAGGAGCACTGCCATCAGCTCAAGGGCAGGTAACTGCTCTCCCTGGAGCAGCAGACATGCAGTACCTGGTGCCTCTTGCTCTCCAGGGATCCCATGGCTGCACAAAATGTGAATTTTCTGGCATGGTCCTGGTGTGCCAAGTCCTTGCTTAGCTGGAATTCGTCATGCTTGGCTCCCAGCTGTGCCCAGAGCACTGTGTCTGTCCTCCTGCCAGGAGAGGTGGCCAGGGATGGATGCTTCCTTGCTGCTGGCTGGAGTGCCTGTGCCCCACGGTGCTGTGTGCAGGACACATGCAGCATGTTGGCTTTCTCAAAGGGGTTTTGTATGTAAAATAAATGGCACTACTTTGGCCAAGCTGATCTTTCACTGTAACCCTGTGGGTTGTGGTTATTTAGTGCATCCAGGGCTGATGCTTTAAAGGCTGAGATGTAGCAGATAATGAAGGCAGGGAAGGGCAGGACCAGAGGTGAATGAGATCACCTCCATCTCTCACAGCTCTGCAGTTTGTGTGGACTCACCTGAGCATCCCTCACTTGTTCACCTGGGTGTTACAGGACAGGGATCAGCATTGTCTCCAAACACCTCCCTGAGGAAGATTTGTCCACTCCAAGTGTATCAGACGCTCAAGGCAAATGTGTGAAGGGCTGGATGTTCCCCCCTGTGACACTATGCAGACAAAAAGCCACTTCCAGTGTCCAGGGCATCTCCCTGGAGTTAACCAGCTGCACAGTGGACCTGCTCTGGCTGTGAGTGTTTTCCCATTTCTGCAGCATTTCTGATGGGGAAGCAGCGTCTCCAGGGACTCCCTGGAGCCCAAGGGAAGCATTTCAGCTGGGATTGTCAGCAGGGTTCGTCAGGCTTGATTTCCTTTGTCCCTTTTCCCTTGTGCTGCCGAGAGGCCAGGCAGTTGATCATGTCTCACCGAGCTTGCTTGCAAAGGACAGCCCCCCACATTTTGAATCTAAATGCAGAATTCAGCTTCTCTGGGAGAGGGTGTAGCCTGCGTTGGGCTGCTCTGCCCATACACTCCCACAGTGTCCGTGGGAGCAGGGAGTTATCCAAAATGCACTGTGCCTCTGTTGGGAATGATGTAGCCCTGTGTGAACAGCAGGCCCACGGGGAGCCACAGGAGCAGACCACAAATCCTGCCTGAGCAGCAAACGGGAAGCCTGATGGAGGCTGGTCATCCTCCAGAGCTGACTGAGGAGGAACCCCTGCACCAGGAGCTGTGGACCCCCCTGGGCATCACAGCCCCTCGTGGTGGCTCTGCACCCCTCGTGTCCCCTGTCCCCAGGTCCTGCAGGCTCTCCCTGCCTGGACTCTGGGTGGGCAGCGAGGCACTTTTGGTTCCTTGCCTGTCCCTCAGGCCGTACCACATTGCTGCGGGTTGCTTGGTGACCGGCTCCACACGGGTATTCTTCCTGCCTGAATAGGGCTTTTCTCTTCCTGACAAGTAGGAAGAAGTTTCTCTTAGACCCTTCCCTTCCCCCTCCTCCCCTTTTGTTTCCCTCTTCTCTGGGAAGCAGGATGGGGCTGAGTCCCACCGAACAAGGATCCCCCCATGGACGAGGAGGCTTTGGGGATGGACTGGCAGCCCCCAGCCCACACTTCCCCCTAGTGCTGAGGCTTCCCAGAGTTAAGGGAAGGAAACTTCCCAGGAGGCTTTCCCCCCCAGCAGTGCCTGTTCCCTCCAGGCTTTCCTCTCAACACAGTTGGCACAGTTTGGTGTTATCAGGGATAACCTTGGCTAGAGAAGGGACTTTGCTGTGCTCTGGAGTTTCCCTGGAAAGCTGCTCTGACCAGGCCCCTTCACCTCCTCATTTTGCTCCTGTCCCCCCTGGTGGCACCAAGACACCTTTGCCATTGTGGGCTGGCTGAGGTGTGGCACACACCAGGACACATCCCCTGCAGCAGAGTCCAGCTGTGCCTCACCAGAGCCACCTGATCTTGTGGCATCAGATCCAGAGCAGCTGAGGGGGCTCAGAGGTGCCATTTCCCAGTCAGCTTCTGTCCTGGCACAAACTAATGGAGCAAAACCTGTGGAGGGCAGCTACAGCTGCCCCAGGATCTGGGGCTTGGGCGAGACCCCAGCTGGGTGAGTGTCCCAGGGTGAAATCAGGACTGTGCTGGAGTAGCCCCAGCCTGCTCAGTGCAGCTCAGTGCCAGGGGTGCAGGGACACCCCAAATGTCCCCATCCTTGTGGCTGGCAGGGCAGCAGGATTGTCCCTGTGCCACCAGGTGGCAGCTCCTGTTCAGGGACCTGCCGGCACCGTGCCGAGTCTGGCACATCCAGGTTTGGCACCGTGTCCCGGTGCCACGCACAGCCCTGCAGCTGCCCACGCTGCACCACGCCACTGTCCCCCGGTGTCCTCTGCTTTGTAACACCCGCCTGCCAGCGGGATTTATGGCCCGGGGGCTCTCCTGGGGTGTGTAGGGGCACGTGGAGCAGAGGTTCAGTGCCTGTGAGTGCCACTCACAAAGCGTGTAAAGGTGTGGGCTCGGCTCCCGCGGCACGACACGGAGCTGAGGGCAGCACAGGCAGGGGGACCGACGGCAGGACTGGGTGTGACATCCCCCGTGGTGCTCAGACACAGCGACTCCTCCTCGTGCACCCACACGACACCCAGAGCCAGCGACCAGCAGGGGATTCCCCGCCGGCAGCCGGGAGCTCCGGGGGCTGCAGGATTTAAACAGAGACGTTTGATTTGGGTAATAAATACACAGCTGTGTCTCAGCATGTCCAGAAGCTGCTGCTGTGTCAGCCCTGCTTTTTTTCAGAAGCTGTTGGTGAGTACCGAGAGGACCATCAGAGCCGTGCCTGACTCCTCCTGGCATTCCCCAGGAGCTCTCACACTGTCACCTTCCTGGCAGGGCTTCGAATCTTCTGCTTCATTGCCACCTCTTCCTTCTTCCAGCGGGACTGCTCAGCTGTCTAACAGGAGCAGGCACCACCACGTCCTGCTGTGTGTTCACAGACACAAACCTCAGGGTTTGAGGTACCTGCCAGTGCTGCCAGCCAAGACCAAACCCCAGCAGGTGCCAGAGGGAGCCGCTGTGAGTGCCATACACAGCTCCAAGGCAGTCCTGTGCCATGATCCAGACTATCACTCCTGTCTCTCTTCTTCGCAGGCAAGAAACTGAGGCACAGAGCAGCCAGAGCTTCCCAGCATGGAGCAGGTGCTCCCTCGAGCTGCATTGCTCTGGAGCTGCTGTGGCTGATTGGATGCTGTGGGAGTGTAGCAGAGGTATGTGCCTGCTCCAGGTCAACACAAAAAGCCTTGTGCTGGTATCTTATCAGATGCTATTAATGTTCCCCAACTGCAGAGAGGTTTGGGGCAGGCCTTGGGTGTGCAGGGGTGGGGGGTTCACTCACCTCCCGCTGTGTGGACCTTCTCCCTCTCTTGGGGATGTGGTAGCAGGTAAATCCAGTTGGACCAGAAAAACTATTGATAATAGGGGAGGGAGAACGAGATAAAGGAGCAGCCCATGGCTTTGTTGTGCAAAAAGCACCAGCTGACCTGCCAGTCAGCCCTCCAGGTGCTGGGACAGGGCCCTGCAGGTAAACAGCTCCAGGGGGTGCAGCAGCCTCTGCTTCCCATGCCAAGGAGCTGTGGTAGTCTGGGCTCCTCTACCAGGCTGAGCTTGGGTGCTGCAGGGCTTTCCCAGCTTGGGCTGACCCAGCCCTCGGGGTGGTAAATCCTGGAAAGACTCTCTGAGTCCTGGGGACATCCCAAGGCTCCCTCTATCCTTTCCCACCACAGCCATGCAGTGTCAGATGGGACCACACATGTGGGTGGATAAGGGGCTGGTACCCACCCACACCCAGAGATGGTGTCCCCTCTCCCCAGCTGTGTGCTCTGAGGATAGAGCCTGGCCTGTCCCCATGGCCACATGGCTTTGAGAAGCCCTCAGGGACTGATTGCCCTGCTAAGAACAGGGAAAGATCAGAGCTCATCTGCCCTGCCTGACCCAGAGCTGGCAAGAAGGGGGAAGGCTTCCCAGCTCTGTACCCCTCCAGGGCATAGCCCAGAGCCTCACAGGTTGCCTCATGTCAGCAGAGAGGGGGTGGCCTTTGAACTGTGTGTTTGTCTTATCTCGGCCCTGGTCAGCGGTCCAGGGCTGGCCAAGGGCTCTGCCATGCACAGACACCGCGATAAGAGCTGGGCTGGGCCCAGCAGCACCAAGAGGAGCCAACACGAGCCAACCTGAGCCACGTCCTGCCACCACTCGCCAGGTCCCGACCTGCCACCTCAGCCCAGGGCTCATCCCCACAACCTTCCTGCTTTGGGGAGGAGCAGGAGGGGACTAAAGGGTGCGTTTCCCTAATGGGCCACATCCTGCCACACTGGCACAAAGATCATTAGAATCATGGAATTGATTAGGTTGGAAAAGACCTCTGGGATCATCGAGTTCAACCTGTGACCTGACGCTACCATGTCAACCAGTCTTTCCCTAAACACCTCCAGGGATGGTGACTCCACCAGCTCCCTGGGCAGCCCATTCCAATGTCCAATCAGCCTTTATGTGAAGGAATTCCTCCTCGTGTCCAACCCAAACCTCCCCTGGTGCAGCTTGAGGTTATGTCCTCTCATCCTGTTGCTTGTTGCCTGGGAGCAGAGCCCGAGTCCCATCTGGATACAACCTCTTTTCAGGGAGTTTTAGCGAGTGATAAGGTCACCCCCGAGCCTCCTCTTCTCGAGGCTAAACAACCCCAGCTCCCTCCACTGCTCCTCACAAGACTTGTGCTCCAGCCCCTTCTCCAGCTTTGTTGCCCTTCTCTGTACAAGGGCACACCAGCTCAGTTTGGCTGCAGAGCTGCACCCCCACCCCCTCTCCCCACCCACATCGTGGGGTTGTGCACAAGGCAGAAGGGCAGAGCCCCTTGCTTGGAGCTGCAGGTGCCGTGGGGTGATGCTGAGCACAGCCCTGGGCATCTCTGGCCCCGCAGCCGAGCGCTGCCACCGCCCTGCCCTCATCCCCATCATCCTCTGTGTGGTCACTTCCCCGCTCGCCTCCTGTCTTTGATTGTGGTAGCACCAACAAATCCAAGGACAGAGAGTGTCAGGGAGCATCCACAGTGTCTTCTCAGTGCTGTGTGTGACCCTGTTTGCCCCGGGCAGGGAGCCTGGTGAGGGGAGGCCTGGCTGAGGTGCTCCCGCTGCCCTCCCCGCCCCGCCGGGAAGGGGCCGTGCGTCAGCCTGCCGGGACACCTGCTGATGAATGTTTCATGATGTGATGGCCCTGCCTCCTCAGGCAGCCATATGGCCCCACGTTCTCCAGCAGGGCTGACACAGCAACCTGCTCCCGGCGTCCAGACTTCGAATTTCAGGGACGTGTTTTATGAGCAGATTTTTGGCACCTTCTTGAGCGCACCTCTGACCTGCCCGGAACAAATTTGGATGTGCAAATACTCCGGGAGGTTTTTGGAGATCTCTTTCTCCCAGCTGGATAGTTCATCGTGGCAAAGGCCACAAGACTTTTCTCCACCAAGCTGTGGCTGACAGCCAGCTGGTGCAAAATGTGTTTATTCTCCTCTCACACTCTCAAGCCATGTGGAGGGACTGGGTTCTGTTTCCAAGAAGTAATCACTGGAATAAAAAACCCAGGCTAAAAATGATACTTGCTGGTTTTCATTGTAATTTCTTTTATGTTCTTTTCCTAATCTTTATTTGGCAACTATCATCCTAAAAGGTTTTTTCACACTTATTTAACTTCTAAATTAAGCACCACTTAATTTTGGGGCATAGTCCAAAATGCATTGTAGCACAAAACAAGTAGAGCAGATGAAGAACTGTGCATCTCATTTTCACCCCGCTGAAAATAAAACCAACAGTAGAAAACCATATATCATGGAAACAGAGGGATGGGAGCAATGTGAATAAACCAGCTCCTGCAGCCCTTGAAGCTGCCACTCCACCACATTTACATGAACGGGCCATAAATGTTTCCAAATGGCAAATTCCTGACTTTCCACAGGTCACTTCCTCTGGGCCATTGGTCATCCACCTCCAGCCAGGAATTGCTATGTCCCCTGTGACTTATGAGAGCAGTTGGTAATAATTAGCTGGAGTTAATGAAGGGCCAGAGCTGCAGCTCTGGCTCACAGGAGCGAATCCAGCGGGTGAAGTGAACAAGGCAGACTCTGAGTCACTCCAGGTGGGGACAGGTTCCAGGTGGGGGGACCTCTGAGCAGGATCCCAGACTCCTGACCCCACTCTGCTGGCCCTGAGTCCTCTAGATGATGCCAGTACCGCCGAGAGCTGGGAGCAACCTTTAGTGATGGAGGAAAAAGCATCAAATCCTTCCAGTGGTGCGCCCCATTTCTCTGAGCTGCCCTTTGCCACCAGGGAACATGTAAACTCCCCTTCCCACCCATCCTTTTGGAGTTTTAGCTCCAGCTGAGCTTCAGGCTCGATTTCATCCCTGTGTGTCCAAGTGGTGATGGTCTGTTCAGTCCTTCCAGCTTCTTGCCTGCTCTCTCCTTCCCTGAGACACCCCAAGCCAACCTTCCAGCCGTGGCTCCCCCGGTCCCTGCACAACAGCAGGGATGGATCCCTGCAAGTTTTCTTTAAAATAGCCTGGCCACCATCCCCTTGTTGTGTCCCAGGTGCAGTGTCCACTCTCCTATGCCACCACTGCCAGCCGTGGGCACAGACCTGCTCCCTGCATTGCCATCGATGCACGCTGGGCACTTCAAGGATGTCAGGATGGTGCCATTCCCACACAGCCAAAATTCCCAGAGGACCAGGGCTGGCAATGGGGAGACCTGCAATAGTGGAAGGAAGTGGAGACTGAAACAAACTCCTATTAAAATTATTCTTGCATTTATTCTTCCTTTGAACAAGCAGCATCATTGGAAACGTGTCTGGGCAGGCAGGAATGGGAGTGGGGGGTGGTTGGATCTGGGGGGATAAAGGAGTGTTGGGGAAAACACTGAGTACACCTGCCTGGGGGTGTGCAGTGGGACTGGGGAGCAGGGATGGGGTTTAGTCCTGGGTTTTGGGGCCGAATAATGAAAGCAGGTATTTGTGGAGAGGCTGGATGTAGGTGACACCCTGGAGAAACACGTGGGTGCTCAGGGAGCCACAGACACAATGGGACTCCTCATCCTACTGTTCCCCGAATCTGGTCACTTCCTAAAAACCCAACCCCCCAAAAATCCCTGCAGTTCAATGGCAAACGCTTGTTTTCCTGCCGAGTCCCTTCCCCCCGCTGCAACTAACATTTTGGTATGCATATCCTTGAGTTCGCAGGGCTGCTTCTTTCGGAGTTTGACTAAAAAAACATCGAAATATTCTTTCGAAAAAGAAACCGAAGCACATCCTTTCCGAAAACACCAAAATAATTCATGCAAATTTCCTCGCAAACCCTCCGAACACGTTTCGCCTTTCCCTCAGCCCAAACTCTTTGTCGGGCTCGTCACAGAGCTGCGAACGGTTTTATTTGCTGCAAACACGCAGTGTGGGTGAGCGATGCGTTCAGCCCGAACGGGGCCGGGGGCAGCACCCCAGCAGTGTCCCCCCTTTCCCCCCAGATTTTCCCCCTCGTGGCGGGTTAACCAGCGCGCTGCCGTGTGCGGGTACGTCCCAGGGTGGGAGCCCGGCTTGACTTCAGAGCTTGGAGCTTCTGATGGGCATAAAATAAACGGCGGACTCGCTCGGGGGTGGCACCGTGGGATGTGTGGGTGCTGCTGTTTGGGAAGCAGCCGGCGGCGAACGCACGTGCTGCTTTTAGTAGAACAGGAAAGTTACAGAAAGGGGAACCGTGCTTTGTGAGCTGGGGGTGGGTGGCACGAAAAAGAAGCATAAAAAAAAAAAAAATCGCATTTGCCTGCCGGTCTGGGTAAATGTTTAATCCCCCAGCGCGGAGAAAAAGCAGCTCAAAAGTGCTTTTTTTTCCTCAGCAAGTCTGAACCAGTCAGCCTGGTGCCTCCTCCCTCCGGCTCACACCCTTCCTCCCACCGCTCCGGAGGAATATCCCAGCCTGCTCCGAGGTGCAGCTGGGCAGCCAGGGCAGGACGGAGCCCGGACATAGCGGTGTCCGCGCCCACCGGGCTGGGAAGTTTGTGTGCTCGGGGCCGGCTCCCACGCTCCCGCTCGCCTGCGCGACTCCAGCCGCTGAAGTGCCCGGGATGGGGTCCCCGCACTGGAAAAGGCTCTGCCTTTTGCTCCTGGCAGGTTTAACATCCTCCCTGCTCCTCTACAGTCACTACTACACTACGGTGGAGTCGCCCACCAGCCAGAGGATCATAGCCAGGTAAGGGGGGACGGGGAATGGGGGTGGGGGGTGGGAGGCAGGGATGTGCAAATCCAGCAAGAGGTGCCGTGCACTGGGATGGGGAGGGGGAATTGGGGTGCCAGTGTGGGCCCCTTAGGGCGGGTTCTTCCCGCTGTGCCCCCAGGTCTTTGACTGGTTTGGAAAACGTGCTCGCAGCAGGCTCTGCCCCTGCTCCGAGGAACCCCGAGCACCGGATCCTGCCCACGGCCGCCAGCCGAGCCCAGGGGTGCCCAGGGCGGGACCCCGGGGCCGTGGGGGTCTGCAGGGGTCCCCACGTGGGTGCAGCTCATCACAGTGCAAAGAAACCATTGCTGGGTCCAGGGGCGGCTGAGGGTCCTGCCCACCCCGGGCAGGATCGAACCCCCTTCAGCTGCCCACCAAACCCAGGCACAGGGCTGGGAGCTGGACCCGGTGATCCTTATTGGGTCCCTTCCAACTCGGCATATTCTGTGGTTCTGTGATTCTGTGAAACCCGCTGCGAGCCCCGCGTGTCCCCTCTGGGCTCATGGAGGATCCGAGCAGATTGTGCTGGGGGGAGGTTTGGCCCCCATGGAGCTGCACTGACCCCCCAATTGCAGGGGCAGGGCACGGCTGCCCCCCCAAGCCCGTTCGCGTCCCCCGGGCTGCCCCCCGGGATCCCCGGACTGCATCTCACGGCTCGCAAACTCTCGGGGCTGCAGCGTCTCCCAAACTCCAGCAATTTGCAATCCCTCTTCGTTTGCCTTCCCTGCGTCCTCCAATCTCCCCGAGCCCCTTCCTGAGCCTGCTAAGCGGGATGGAGTGCTGGGGTTCCCCGGGGAGCCCTGGGGAGCGTGGATGAGTGGGCAGGGGGTGAGGGAGCCTGCATAGCGCTTGGGCTGCGGGACCAGCCGCCCTCTGCCCTGCAGCACCAGGGGATGTGCCAGGAGAGCGCTGTGGGTGTCCCTCACCTCCTCCTGGGTGCTCTTGGGTGCCTTCGGTGTGACAGAGCCCAGCGGCCTGGGTGCTGCCCGGGAATGGGGGGTGTTGTGAGGACTGGAGCTGGTTCTGCACAGGGTGGGCTGAGGGCAGGCAGATTTGCTCTGGGAGTAGCTGGGGATGCAGCTGGATGGCTTGCCCCATCCCATCTTGCCCAAGGCAGAGATCCCCTCCCCTGCTGGGCTTGTGGAGCAGGATATTCTCAGCTGTTTGAGCAGAGGGTGGCTGTTTCCACAGCCAGAACCACACAGTGCTCGGAGCATGTCACAGCTGGGGTGCAGAGCAGCTCCCCCAAAGAGCTTGATGTCCATGAGAGGGGAAACTGAGGCCCATGAGGGCAGCAGAACATGCCCAGAGACTCACCCTGCCTGGACCTGTCCCAGGTCACCTCCCCGGCAAAGCCAGCCTGGGCTCCAGCCCTGTGACTGATGGGACCAAGGATCAGCTCATCCAGCCCCAGAGAGGAGCCCAGGGTGAGGTAACACGGAGCTGAGCTGCTCTCCAAAGCTCTCCTGGACTCTCCTCTTGGCTTCAATCCAGCCTCTAAAGCTAAACCCAAACGAGCAGGTCCTGTTGGCTCTGATTCCCTGTGTTTATAAACATGGTGCCCCATGACTGCTGCTCCCCCAGGCTGCACTGTGCACTGGGGGAATCAGCTCTGCCAGCGGATGTGGGGCTGAGTCCGGAGGTGGAACCGGGATGGCCGGCGTTCCACAGGCTGAGGTGCCACCACAGGCCACTCACTTCCCGCTCTGCCTGCTGGCACGGGAGGGCCAGGGTGCTCACGTGTGGATGCAGGTGACTACATGTCCTGGGGAGGTTTGTGTGAGCAGTGCCCCTGTGCAGATGGACAGACTAGAGGGAAGCTGATCCCCTGATGGATGGTGGTTGCTGCCGACACCAGATCACCCCAGGACCAGATACCCACAGCAATGCTGAGCCCCATTCCAGCTCAGCACAAAGCTGGTGGCAGCTGTGAGGTCCTATGGAGATGGGTGAGATGCCCTCATTCCCCCAGAGCCAGCCACGCAAGGATGGAGGGAGCTGAATCCCTGGAGCCCGCAGGGTTCAGCTGGGCACAGCCCTATCCCACTCCTAATCCTTGCCTGTCCATCTCTCCCAAACCCCGCTGGTGAGCTGCCAGCTCTGCCTGTGGCTTTATTATTAGGGCTGACAGGAAGAGCACTGAGCTCTGCCCAGCCTTTCCATGCTGCTTCAGCTCTACATCAGGGAAAGATGCTTCCTGGGGCTCAGCCCTTCACAGCAGGATGGAGCAAATGCCTCCAAGAGCAGGTTCTTGTTGTTACTTTGGCTCCCTCGGATGTGGGGCCCTGGGAGTGTTTTCTGAAGATAAGGCCGGAGTGTGTGCTCACAACACTCGCACACAGTGTTATCTTCCGGAATTGAAGGATGGCCTTGGACCAAAAATGTCACATTTGTGAATGTCCAGATGGTGAAAGAGTGCACCCAGCCTGGCTGGCTCTGCTGCCACTGCCAGGGCAGCCACAGCCACTCCTTCCCAGAGCCCCATTGTGCATCTGTTGGTCCTGGGGAGGGTTGTCATCTTCTGAGTCAACCAAGCATCACGAGGTGCTTCACCACATCCTGGCGGGTGACATCAAAGCGCTTGGCTCCCCTTCATGCCACTGATCTGCTTTCTGGTGGGGGGCCAGCTGCCCCACGCCCTTCCTGGCAGGGTTTGGGCAGTGGCTTTGCTGGGGAGCTGGCTCCAGCACCCGCAGCTGGGATGTGAGTGCAGGGAGGTGCTGGCACTGGTTTATCAGTTCAGCTCAAGTCCTGGAAGAAACGAGGAGCAAGTGCCACCTGCTGTGCCTGGCCATGGGTGGAGGCAGGTCCCAGCTCCCATGGAACGTCATCAGGAGCCAACCTGCCAGGCTGGCTGTGCCCATCTGGGCAGAGATGTGCAGCTGAGGCTCGTGGGTGTCTAGGAAGGGATAGTGAGGTGATGGGGTTTGGAGAGACTGTTTGGCTGCAACTCAAACCTGGACATGGTGGGTGAGGGTAATGACTTTGGGATTTGGTGGGGAGCCGCACTTCTGCAGCCAGAAAATGGGTCCAACCCAGGGGCCTTGCATGCAGGGAGTTGAGTGCAAACCTGTTTTGGTTTGGAGCAGAGAGGTTTCTCTGTTGGTCTGTTGGTTGGATGGTGGTAGTGTTGATAAGCTCCGGCTGGTGAGGCACCTGGGCTGGGGACCACCTGCATCATGAGATGGAGGCAGCAAGAAGGGCTGGGGTGAGCTCCCTGGATCCCAGGGCAGTTTGCCTTGGCTGAGCTGACTCGGCATCCAGGGATCTCCTGGTAGCTCCTGTGAGACACTTGTGTGGATGAGCTGTGCTGTGGTGGGTGTGCTGTTGGTACCTGGGCTGAAAGAGCAGCCTTCAGAGTAACCACCAGGTCTGGCACAGTTTTTGATGGCCTTGACCTTGCTGTGCACAGACTCTGTGCTCCCCTTCTCAGGCCAAGGGAACAGGCAAGGTTGGTCAGGCTGGGGTCAGTTGGATCCTTGCAGGGATACCCAGAAAGGCCCTGCAGAAAACTGCATCTCCGGCATCTCCCTGGAATGGCTCAGTCCCACCTTGATGGACCCCTCTTGGACCTCAGGCAGGGTACTGGACTGTCCCCCCATGTCATGCTGTACCCCCAGGGTGGCTCAGAGCAGGGTTTGGGTGGCAAACAGGTCTGGATCCGCTCCTGGGCAGGGCTGTGGGCACTGTTGTTGTTGACAGGGGCCGTGGCAGGGATGGAAACCCAATGCCTGCCCTGCCAGGCAGCGTCGCGCCGGCGGGGGCCGGGGGGGAGGCAGAGCTCCGCTCCCCACCTGCCTCTACCTGTCCCCAGGCTCCCAGGCAGAGATCCCGTAACAAGGGGCCCTTGTCTCCTCTACAATACCCCCCTTCTGGCCTGAGCACCTGCTGGCTGGGCTGGCGGCAGCGCCGGGGGGCTCTGAAGGGCCTTTCTGTGCGGGGATGAATGGGAGCCTGTTCCCCTCCGGTGGGCTCCCACCTCCTGCTTGCCAGGCTGCCCCCAGCCCCAGTTCCCCCCTGGGGGGCTGGGTCAGCTCTTCCTGGCCCCTTGGGGCTCAGGGCACCCCAGATTTCTCGAGGTGGGCTGCCCTTGCCTTTGTCTCCCTGTGCTAACTGAAGGATCAGGGCATGCTCCAGCTGCCCCCCTGGCAGATGAGGTCTCATACACCCCAAGAGCCTGCAGACCCCAGTTGCTGATTGCTTCTCCAAGTGTAGCAACTAAAAGTTTCCTGCTGGCCTGTCCAGCCTTTCCCAGCCTTGTCCAACTTGGGAATGGTGAGACTGTGGGAAGAGACAGGGTGGTCTCAGCAGGATTCCCCCAAGGCTGCAGGCTGGGCTGGGTGGGATTTTTGGTGTGTGGGGCTCCTGGAGGTGGGACCCACGAGTGCTTTCTGCACAAACCCCGTGTTTTGCACATCCGTGGCTCTCTGCTTGCAGAAGGACAGGGATGGGTGGGCGCAGGCAGTGCTGGAGGGGGGACAAGTGGAGGGGACGTGGTCCTGCCCTGTGGCTGTCACAGGTGTGGGGGTGTTGGGGTGCTCAGTGTCACCTCCTCAGCTGAGCCCTCACTGTCTCCTCCCAGCCTGCTGCAGCCAGAGCCGCTGGTCCTGGCCCCGTCGGGGACTCTGCACCACAGATGGGCCCTGGGAGGCAGCTCGGAGAGGTAAGGAGGGAAAGGTGTCCAGCAATCCTGGCGTGGGCTGGGAGCCCCATGCCAACTGTGGGGTTGCACGGTGCCCAAGTGATGGATTTTTAACTCTGCCATATATTTCCCCCACTCCAGTGGGAATTCCTTCAAGCCCTCTGCGGAGCTGGAGGAGCCTGAGCCCAGCAGGACGCAGGTAATCATTAGCACAGCACAGTTAAGTCCATGATGCTCCTCCGTGCTGGGTTTTGTTGGTTGAAGGGCTGTGTGAGGAAGCTGAAGGGGGAGCAGCATTCTCTGGAAGGGGTTTACAGAGGAGCAACCTTTTTCATCCACACAAGTGGGTCTCCCCAGGTCTTCCTGCTACCATTCCATAATGTGGAATTTGGAGCCAGCATCAGGCACTCTCTCCAACCCTGTGACTCCCAGGCCACCAGGCCAGGCTGGAGACTCATGAGGATGGACCCAAACTCTGGGGGGGACCATTCCTGGCCACTGGGGCTGTTCTCATACGGCAGAGCCCTTCAGTGGGGTGCCCACCCCTGAAGGTGCTGAACCTTTCACACTCTCAAGTGACCCTGTAAGCTCTGGTGCCCCCAGCCCCACTGAGCTGAGTGCCACAGGGTGTTTTGCAGCAGCAAACCAAGGCACGGGACACTGCCCTGCCTGGGTGACCCAGGAGAACATGTGATGGACAAGGAGCATTTCTGGCCCTGGGTTTGTCCTCTCCTTGGTGCCTGCTGAGGGGTGGAGGTGTTGCAGGGAAGGCAGACCAGGCTGGAGGCTGAGCTGGGGTCCTTCTCCCTCCCAGCCCAGCACCTGCCTGCACTCAGTGATGGCCAGAGCCAAGGCAGACCCCAAGTTTGGGGAGATCTTCCGCTTCGACACCCCTGTGCTGATGTGGGACCAGCACTTCACCCTGGAGACCTGGAACAGGCTGAAGACACGACACGTCCCCTACGGCTGGCATGGCTTGTCCCTTGCAGGTACAGACTCAGCTGGGATGGGGGGTGATTTGGGGATGTGGGGCAGCTCGAGGGGCTCAGGGGCCCAGCAGAAGAGACTGATAACATGAGACAGGCAGAGAAGGCTACAGAGGAACCAGGAACCTTGATCTCTCCCCACTCCACCTCCTGGGGCACGGGGTGGAGGGCACGGCTTTGCAAATGCCTCTTGCTGCATCTTGTGACATTTCCCCTGAATAAAAGCTCCAGTGTGTGCATGATTATTAAGTGGGGCCGGAGGAGCTTGGACAACCCTCTCCATTGTGGTGGATGGAGATTGTTTCCCTTCCCACCCCAAACCCACTCTCTGCTCTCCCTGTCAGCTGCCAGCTTCAATCCCTGGGTTGGGAAGCACTGGGGACGGCAGGGGGAAGTGAACTGGTGGCTGTTGCAAAGAGATACTGTGAGGAGGGGACATGGCCAGCACGGGCAGCAGCATCAGCAGGGCTGGAGCTGGAGATGTCTGGATGTGACCCTGCGCTTTGCACGGCCTCGAGTGCTGCTGTTTGGAGCAGGGTTGGAAGCAGGGGGAGGGGGGCTGAGAGCAGGGGCTGTCTGGGGTCCCCATATCCCTTCTCCTGCACGGGGATGGTGTGAGTTTTGTGCGCTGCACACGTGCTCACGTGGGCTGACACACCTTTTGCTCCCTGACCGGTCCCATCCTACTCCGTTCCAGTGGTGGGCAGCACCCTCCGGCTCCTCAACGCCTCTGCCAACAGGCACCTCTTCGACAGGGCCGCCTTCCCCGGGGGCTGTGTCCGCTGTGCCGTGGTGGGAAACGGCGGAATCCTCAACGGCTCGGGGCAGGGCAAGGCCATCGACGCACACGACCTGGTGTTCAGGTGCGGGCAGGGCGGGGTCCCGGGCAGGGCGGGGCTGTGGGTGCTGGGGACGGCCCAGCCCTGGACGAGTGTCCTGTGCTTTTCCCGCAGGATCAACGGTGCCGTGATCAAGGGCTTCGAGGAGGACGTGGGCACCAAGGTCTCGTTCTACGGCTTCACGGTGAACACCATGAAGAACTCCCTCATCGCCTATGAGGAGTACGGCTTCACCCGCATCCCCCAGGCCAAGGTGAGACCCGGAGGGCTTGTTGGGCTCGTGGTCCTGAATCGTCCCTTGAGGCTGAGTTTGCCCCCCAAACCTTCTCCCCATCTTGGGAGCCCTCGGTCCTTGCCAGCTTGCACGGGCACTGCCCTGTAAAACCCTTCTAAGTGCCCCATCTGTGCCCCCACTGCAGGACCTGAAGTACATCTTCATCCCCTCGGATGTCCGGGACTACGTCATGCTGAGATCGGCCATCCAGGGCAGCCCAGTGCCCGAGGGCTCGGACAAGGGGGATGAGTGAGTAGCCCCCCAAAAGCCCCCCCCAGCATCCTCAGTGATGCAGGCATGACTTGCCTGCCCTCACCCCGACATCCGTCCCTGCTGGGACAAACCCCAAGTAGCTCCAGGACTCCTGTGACACAGTTTTGCCCTTCTCCTTGCCCTTGCTGCAGGCCACAGAAGTATTTTGGACCAGAGGCATCTGCAGAGAAATTCAAGTTGCTGCATCCTGATTTCTTGCAGTACCTGACAACAAGGTGAGGATGATGAGGACGGTGGCTGCTATTCAGCTGTGCTCCAGGCTGGGCTCAGACCACCTGCCTCTGCTCTCTCCAGTATGGACCAGTGGCTACTCAGCATCAAAGTGTGTTCCCAGTCCTCCCCAGATAACGTAACTACCTCTGCCCTGCTGTTTGCAGACAAGGCTGAGGCACCTCTCCCCTGCTGCTCCTGCTCACTGCAGCACAGCTCACATCCCCTCCTACACCTCTCTGTGCTCACCTGGCTCCCATTCCCCCAAATAAATTACATTTTGTCCCAGTCTAACAGGAGCAGAGGTAGGGCCCAACGGGATTGTCTTTTCCTGCCTCTCACAAAAGCAGGGCTCTGGGCTGGGGTGATTCCAAACAGCAGAGAGGTGCCTTTTACCAACCTGCAGCAACTGAGCTCAGCCTTAGTAGCAGCCACCAGAGAATCCACCCCAGTCCTGTGTTTCACTCGGTGCTCCTGCCTTACCAGGTCCTGGCATCACCCAGTGCGTGGTGGGGGCTGGATGGGTGTGGGTCTGGGGGCTGCAGTGCTGTGCCAGCTGTGACCCCCCACCTCTGCCGTGTCCCCTGCCAGGTTCCTGCGATCAGAGATCCTCAACACCCAGTACAGCTCCCTCTACATGCCCAGCACCGGCGCCCTCATGCTCCTCACTGCGCTCCACACCTGCGACCAGGTGAGAGGCCACGGCATCACCTTCCTGCTGGAGACAAGGGGACTCCCCTCCCTTTGGCTGCTGTGGGGCTCCTGCTGAGGACCACCCTGTCCTGGTGGCTGTCCTACATGTCCCCTGGAAAATGGGGGCGGTGGTAAATGGACGACCTGACGTAGAGCCCTGACCCCATCCTGTGTCTCTCCCTCCCCACAGGTCAGTGCCTATGGGTTCATCACTGCCAACTACGAGCAGTTCTCAGACCATTACTACGAGGTGGAGAAGAAACCTCTGGTGTTTTATGCCAACCATGACATGATGCTGGAGGCAGCGCTGTGGAGGAGCCTGCACCGGGCCGGGATCATCACCCTCTACCAGCGGTGAGGCCGGGAGGTTGCCCACAGGGGCAAGTCCGAGGACTCCTGTGGCTCTTCTCTTTCCCGAGGGCCACCTTCTCTCTCCTGAGGGCTCTCCCCAGCTGGCCAGCCAGCCCACGGAGCAGACGTGCCACGCTCCAGCTGGCAATGGTGTGAGGGTAAGGGGGAAGCCGAAGCTGGTAGAGAAATGCTGCATCTCCTCAGGGATCTCCTGAAATGTTTCAAGGCTCGACGTGATTGAACATGGCCTTTGGGGCATCAAGAAGCACCACAGCACGTAGCTGTGACCTGCCAGCCCCATGAACGTGGCTGTGGGGTAGCAGTGGCTCCTGTGGAGCACAGGAGGGGCAGGACAGTGCTGGAAGAGGATGCTGGAGTTGCTGGAAAACACTTCACCTCGCCATCATGCTCCAGCTCAAATGATCGTCACCGTGGTGGGACAGCGGGCAGGGTGAATCCTTGGACTAGAGACCAGATCACTCAGCTGATGAGAAGGTGGTGTGTTTGGAGAGCACCTCTCCTAGACTGCAGAAAGCAGCTCCAGCCAGCTCTGTGTCGGTGTGTGCCGCCTTCCAGAAGCATCTGTTTGTCTCCGTGATCAGCGGCACAGACAGAGGTGTGGCTGCCCTGTCCTGTCACTGACCCCTTCTCTGGGTTTGGTGTTTTCAGACAAGGAAGGGTTTTAAAAGCCATCAGCTAAGAGCAGGGTCAGGGCAGCTCAGCTGGGACACCAGGAACGTGTCCAACCAGAGGTGACGTTGGACTGAAGCCACACGTGTGGCAGTGAGTTTGTTGGGCCTTTCTTGCACAGAGACCCAGGGTTGTGGTGCCCTCTGAGTGCTCTGAGAGGCAGCAGGTGAGTCACAAGTGATCAGCACTCCTTTTAATTTCCTCCCCAGAACCCTCAGGGAGGTGAAGGTCCTGAACCAGCTCTGCTCAGGGAGACCTACTGGGGACACTCCTCCAGCTGGAGGGTGGATACAGAGCAGTGTAACCCACGACACTTCCCCACTTTGTGTAATGACATAAATGTTGAATTATTGTGTTTTTTAATGCCTGTTTCTGTTGTTTTGATTAAGTGGATGGGGATGAGATCCCCCCTCCCAACCTCCTGCCACAGAGGAGCAGTAGCAGGTAGTAGAGTGAAGCCTCAACTGGAGAACAGCCCTAGAGGCAGGAGATGGAAGCAGGTTTGTATCATGGAGACCAGGGCTGGCAGGGAGGCCAGGTAGCTCAGAGCATGGCCCTTTTCCACTTGGAATGCCATTTGCTGTATGAGGTTGCTGTTAGAGATGGCAAAAGATACCCGGGCCACGAGCCAAACCCCTCCAAACCCCCTCAAGCTCCCAGCAGGCTGTTTCCAGTCAGTTCACCTATGGAAGGTTAGGCTCCAAGATGTAATCTCTAGCTTGGGGCCCACCTCGTGTTCCCACGTCTCAAATTAACCTTTGTTCCCATCAGAGCCACCTCACTCTGGTACCACGGGCAGCCTGTTAGGCCTGTTTAGTGTTCACAAGTGCTCAGCAAAAAAACCTCTCTCGTGACAAGAATGACCTGATCCTCACCTCACCTGCCCAAGACGCTCCAAAACCTCCTCAAACCAGCTCTGGCCAACCCTCAGGTGACATCAGCAGCACCTTGAGACACAGGGCAGGAACAGCAGGGTTTAGAGAGCAAGTGCTGTCCCAGGGCAGCATCCTGCCTGGAATCATCCAGCTCATGGGCAGAGCTGTCTGTGCACATCAGGACCACATTGTGCACCTTCCTCTCCCTTCTCAAAATAAGGAAGGTTTTCCAGCCCAGGGTGGAGCCTAGCACTGGGGTTTTAAGGACTTATCATCAAAAGCAGACTGCAAGAACCGTTTCTGTCAACAGACCTGGCTCACCTGTAAGTAGTTTTGTTACACTGACCCCAGGAATTGCTTTTCTTCAACTTTCAGTGTGTGCAAACTTGGGGTATCAGGTTTGCTATGAAGGGTAAGCTCACAAGTGCTTCAATTTCAGGAAGGGTTTTAATCTAAAAGCCTTTTTACCTGCACAAAACCAGCTCTGTCCAAGTAGGATTATAGAATAGCTAAGGTTGGAAAAGACCTCTAAGAGCATTGAGTCCAACCTTTACAAAAATAATTAAACAAAAAACAACTATAACTCACAAGATTTATCATAATTTATTTTATTCTGGATCAGAAGAAACCAGGGAACCACTTTTTCATCCAGCCACCTGTAGATCAGATCCTAGTGGGGGAAAAAAAAAAAAAAAAAAAAAAAAAAAGAGTGTCAGAGTAAAGCAACTGTCAGCTGTGAAGATCCTGATTTGCACTGTTTAATCTAGAGCATACACCTCAGGAGAGAACAGCTTGCTCCCACACAAGCCAGTGGCACCAGTACCCAAATCCTCTTTGGCTTTAGTGGTAACTTACCTATGGTGTGGTTGCAGCAACCCCTGAGCAGTGAGGAGGAGCCTGTGCTTACACAAGTGACTTATCAGTGGCCATCAGTGACACTCAGTCCAGGACAATCTTTCTTCTGTTGCTTCTAGAGCTGGAAGATACCACAAAGCAAGGCTGTAACTGTTTCCCTGCAGAAGTCTGCTCTGAAACAATTCCTGCCCCTCTAATCTCAAAGCACTGAGTAGCTTTTACTTTTCCTATTTATCATCAGGCTGCCTCTTCACCTTTTCTCCCCTTACTTCTTGGAAACCAAAAGCCCCACGTGCTTTTCCCAGTGACTGATCCTGCTTGGAACAAAGCTGTATTGCCAGAGCACCCAATGTGACTGGTGGTTTGTGGTGCCATTCCTTCCCTCCCCTTTCACACATCAACCTTGATTTCTTAAGACGTTCCCTGTCATCAATTTTGCCGGCTCAGCCTGTCAGAAATTGTTATTGACCTTCTGCAAACAAAGGAATTCTGTTAAATAAAGCGTAAAATCATTTGGCAGAATGCAGCTGTCAGCTGCCTGGAGACAAAGTGCTGTTACAGCCTGTGTATTCAATGACTGTACATCAAGCAAAGATAAAAAATGCATTTCTTATCTGCCCTTCAGCGTGTCAATGTTTGCCTAAAGGGAACTTAAAAGCTCTTTGCAGCTCTAAACTGTGCTATGACAACATGCTCAGCTCCAGAGCCGTTGTCTGGGCTGCAGGGAGCCGGTGCCACTCGTCACAGGCTGGGAGGACAGGGGACAGTGCCCCACGGGTGCCACTCGTGTCCGTGGAGCCTTTGCAAGGAGACCCCACCGAGGGAAGCACATGAGCCTCAGTGGAGTTTTTTTTCCTCACAGCTGTGTCAGACAGGGATAACAGCACATCACAGGCTCAGTTCCTCTCCTGCCCTTGGCTGCACAAACCCCTCAAGTCCCACGGGGCCACGCACAGCGCAGACACCCGGGTGCCACCGTGCTGATGGCAAATGCTCTTCCTGGTATTGTTCCTGGAAAAGCCTCCAAGGATTAGGCATCCTGATCAGCACATGAGTCATGCTGCCTGCGGATCTGGCATATAATTAATGAATTTAAAACAAGCAACACAAAATACTGAAGAATTCAAGAATTCTCTTACCAGCTTAAGCCCAGCTTAGCAGCTGCCCTCTTGCCAAAGCTGTGTTTGGGCAACAGCAGCCCCAAGACTCTGCAGGACCATTCCCTCCTAGACACAAGTTACAAGGAGAACTGTCAACAAAAGTGCTTTATTTAAAGTTTGTCCTCCACTCATTTCCTTTCTATCCCTTCTGAAACAAAACCCAGCCCTGGGTCAGAGTGAGAATTAAAGACAGAAACTCTCCACTGAGAGACAGGCAGCTTTTGTCTCACAAACTCAGGAAAGCAGGAACCAGTCCCTCAGACACAGAGGAGCATGTTTGCCAGTGGGCTGTCTCACAAACGAGAAACCTCTGGGAGGTGGATGCTATTTAAATCCCTGCTTAGGAAAAGAAACCCACCAGCTCTCAGACGTTGGTAGTTTGGACCCTTTTAAGCTGTTTCAAGCCGACATCCTCCTCCACAAACATTTTAATCCAACTCCCTCCTTGCACACAAGAGTAATCTATCCATCCAGTGTGTAATTTGTCTGTGGGTTTACCTTGAGAAATGCATTCATCAGACCCAAGACAGACACATCCCCTCAGGGGAAGGATTCTTCAAGTTGTGTCCTTTCTGTGATGACCCTTTGGGGCACGTGAACTGCACCTCCCCACCCCCAGCAACCTGATGCAAGTCTCAAACTGCCCCAGGGCACCTCCAGGTAGGCAAACAGAGCAATTATTCTTTCACTACGTCTATTTCTGTGACAGACACAGTTATGAGATGAGCTGTGTCAAGTGTCTCCATAATGGGCTGACATCCAATCCCTCCTACCTCTAATCCCTTCTGTTCTGGCTCATCTCTGACCACGCTGACAAGCAGGTGCTCTGCTGGGCACCAGCACCAGTAAAATTCCCATTCATTCCGTGCTGCCTTTCAGCCCGTGCTCCCTGGCAGCAAAGGGCAGCACACTCGGGTGGCAGCCACAACAAAGCTACAGCCTTCATTGTCCTAATTACATTAATCAAGCCACTGGGCTTTTATATCCCCTCCCAGGAGCCCCAGAGACATAAGGAGGATATCACCTGACACTGAAAAATGAGTCTTATTTCCGTAGCCCAGGAAAAGGAGAAGAAAATTAGGACTGTGGCAAGAGAAATGCTGATGTTTCTTACCATTGTGCAGCTGTGCTGCCAGTCCAGTAGATAAATCAGGTCCCCAGACAGGCGAGTGTTTTTATCCTTTCCCGACACCGTGCCAGGCTCTGAAAGGGAGGAAAAGGACAGTTAGTTCATGTAGCAAAGCACTCCTTTAACTTTGCATCTTTAACGCCGAGCCTCAGAGTGACACTTCCACAGACGAAAGATCACTTTCAGACAGGGATAACTTTTATCATCACCAGCTCAGCTCCCAGAGCAGCCAAACCGCGGGCCCCAGAACCTCGGGCCCGTTCCTGCCCCCGTGGCTCCTCAGCCAGGGCAGCACTGACCCGCCGCTCCGGGGGGCTCGGAGACACCCCCGGCAGCAGCGCTCAGGCTGAGCTACACCCGCCGGCCATAAAATCCTCTCCCACAGGCGCTGTGGGGAAGCGCCGGCACAAGCGGAGTCAAAACCCGCAGCGCGCCCGGCCTTGCTCCCTCCATCCACCACGCCATGATGGGGGGGGGGGGGCTCCATTACGCGCCCCCCACGCAGCCATCGAGCCCTCGCCGCAGCCCTACAAGCGGTCCTGACGGCGCACGCGAGTCCCCCGCACGCTCTCCCGCCGCTCCCGCGCCCCCCGGGGCCGCAGTGCCCGCGGATGGCGGCGGATGCCGACCGGTCCCGCTCACCGAACACAGCTCTGCCGCCATGCTGTCCCCATGCACGGTGGAGAAGGGGGGAGCCGCGCGCGGGGGCTCATGGGAGGTGTAGTCCCGGCCCGCTCAGGTGCGCGGGGGCTCATGGGAAATGTAGTCCCCCGGCCCGCTCGTTAACGGCATTTGTTAATGACTTATTAATTCTTCGCGTCCCCAGCGCGCTAAGGAGATGTGCGTGATTGTGCTTAGACCGTTAAATGCTTCAAAAGGCTGGACAAGCATTAGCTCGTGGAGGAAGGGGCTAATTAGCTGGAAATCGGGGATTAGTCAGAGATTAGTTAGTAAATATATGTGCCGTGCTTTGAATAAGCAACGCTTCCAGGATGTGCTGTGATTGTCCTTCTCTGTGAAAACCTGTCACGAAAACCACAGGATCCTGTCTAGCTTACATATGAAACTATAAATGAAATAATAACTCCCAGATGAAACGATATCTGATCCTATTTACCTTATATATGAAGCCTGTATGAACAATAACACAGTGTGAACAGAACCAAAGGGAGGAAAAATGCAAGCTGCCAGTATCACTTTCTTGCCCCAGGGGTTTATCCACCCTTGTGGAGAAAAGCTCCAGTGACTGGGAACGGAAAGCAGTCAAACTGGAGCCTGAAAGCAGCAAAGTCTGAGTACAGGTAACAAGCCCAGAGTCACAGGGATGGTTCCACGCTGCTGCCTGCTCTGGGAGCCCCTTCTCCAGGCAAGGCAGTTGAGTTCCCAGGAAAACACAGCATGACTTCATGTTTATTTTTAGTGCCTGGATCCTCCTAGCCTAGCTCCTATTTTAGAACCTGATTTTTTTTTTTTTTATTTTATTCCAGAGCACAGATTAAACCCAACTCACAAGCCGTTTACTCTCCAAAATGGCCCATATTGTTTCTTAAAGTCTCTATTAAAAAGTCAACAGGCTGCAAAAGGCACTTTTTTTTTTTTTTTAAGTGGTGTAAGAAGGCTGTAAACAGATACTAAGGTGGTGCTAAAAATAAGCTGCTTCCAAATTAAGCAGCTGACTGTGAGGTGTTCCCCAGCCCTCTGTGCCCTCTGATAGCTGCAGAGAGCCTCACAGGCTGCTCTGGCAGGATGGGCAAGACATGGGGGAAGCAGCTTTTGGTGAGGCTCCTGCTCTGGCTCGAGGACACCAAGAGATTCCATGCCTTCCTGCCCTAGAGGAGCCCGTGGCACGAGTGTTTGGCCTGGCAGGAAGGCAGATGATAACACAGAACAGCAATAATTAACACAGCCCTTGTTGCAGCGGCCTTTGCTCTGTGAAGATATGCTTGGCAACCTGCCTGGCTGCTTTTAGCTTCCCAAATAAGCAAATATAACCCATCACGACTAGAATTAGCCCTCTGAGTCCCCAAGGGATGTAAGCTTTTAAAAACAAAACAACTAAAATCCTCCTTTGTGCAGAGTTCAGGTCCTGGGGGAGAAGACATGGATGCGCTGAGGGATTTGCCACCGTCTTGATTTTCGGGTGAAAGCTGCTCAGCCCATACTCTGTGTGTGCCTATAAATGGATAAGGTCTGCCAGGTACCAAGTAATTAATGGATTCAACAGTTAAAAGCTCAGGAGAATGGCTGAGCTAAGTGTGGAGTTGATTGGCTGTCATTATTCACGGCTGCCGTGCACGGATAGTGTTTCCAAGGATGTGCTGGAGTCGGAACAAAGACTCTGGACGAAGGGAGATGGTCATCTCCTCGCCCATGCCAACGCTCCTCTAATTCTCTGCAACTTCGCCTGTGTTGGAATCAATCACGTTTTCTCAGCTTTTCCCTTTAGAGGGCGACCACGTCCCACGGATCTCCGGCGTGGAACCTTCACCAGCGGGAGCTGCAGGACAAGGCAGAGCCTCCCCGAGGTCAGCGGGCCACGGTGGCTCTTCTGAGGGTCTGTGAACCTTCCTAGGGATGTGAAGGAAGTTAGTCTGGTCTGGACAGTTCTGTTTGAACATATTCTCCTTCCTCGGGCAGCTGCAATGCCGCTCCCAAGGGCAATTTGGACGTAATTCGGAAAGATTTCCTGTGGCCAATCTCCATCAGTTATGGTATGTTGTTGTTCCAGTCTTTGAAAGGTTGAGCAAGTAAGGAAAGCTGTGAAAAGGGCACGGAGATCTTCTACACGTGAGCTTTTGGGGGCTGCTCTCAACTTCCCCACAGAGGATTATAGGGCATTGCTTCTTCCAGCAAATCATATGAGACATTAAGCCCCATCTTTCTGATTTCTCAAGGTGCCTCAGTATCTGTCCTTCAAAGCTACAGCACTACCCTCTCTAAAGAAGTCTCAGCTCTGCGGTGTTTGGTTATCCCTAGAGCAGATAATTGGAGAATGTGCAGAGTATGTGATAGAGGAGGGAAGGATGGACAGAAAAATGGAAATCAATGACAGAACTGCTCCAACTTCAGCTGGCCTTTGATCCCACACTCGAATTGAAGGACAAGACCTTCTTTCAGTTTTCCACTCATTTCCCTTCTTAGTTGCCTGTAAATCCCTCAAGGGAGAAACTCTCTGTGCTTACTGCCACCAATTTGACCTCCTCTTGGTTTCCCCCTCTGCCTGTCCAGGTCCCACCCACCTTTCAGGGGTGCCCTGCTGTGGTTATCTTTGGCACACGGCCAGGGTGGGAAGCAGACAGGGTGCTTGAACTCATTGCAAAGCCAGTTCCCCCATCACTAACTGCCTCTGGCTGGTGCAGGGGGTAGCTGGATGATGTTTGTCCCTGTTAGAAATGCTGGGTGCACAGCAGTGCACAAAGAACACTCCCTTGGGCTAAGGCTGGAGGTTCCTTGCTGGTGTTTCAGGTGCCAGACTTCTGAGAGAAGAGATCTGTGCTGTTAAAAAAAAAAAAAAAAAAAGCCTGCCACGAGGTCCCAGATCCTGCTGTCTGCTGCTTCAGATCAGTCCCAAGAAATGGCAGACAGGCTCTTTGGAGCCTCAGCAGCAGACAAGCAACATCTTCCCACACAGGACAAGGCACACTGCAAACAAAACATCCTTCCCTGCTCCCAGCAGCAAAGCTCTTAAGCCTCCATTTAATGTTAAATACACGTTTAAACCTAAACCCATTCCTCCTCAGCATGTCTTGCATGCTTATGTAGAAATTTAGCAGACTCAGGAATGCTCTGCTGTAACGGGGGCCTATTTGAAAGCCTGTGCACTGAATAATAAGAGCTTTTTCCTTACAGAATATCTGTGCAACAAAGGGATGGCTTTTCTGGGAGCATGGTGGGAACTGCAGGCAGGGCTAAGGTATGGATTCTGCAGGTAGAGAACAGAAAAGATTCCCCTTTCTCCCAGTAGTGCAAAAGAAGCAGCAGCTTCAGCCACTCAGATGCTGCTGCTTCTGCCCCTTTTTCTCAACTGAATTTTGGGTACAGTGCAACAAAAACAGTCTCAAGGTATTGTCTTCAACTGCAACACAGAATGGAGCTTGAGGAGACCGTGTTGGGAATGGAGACGAGCTGATCAATGGCTTGAGCCCTTCAGGTCTGTGTCCCAGCTGGGCAAAGGGACCATCTTTGTGTGGGTGAGCCAGAATGCAATCCCAGCTTCATTCCTTGAAGGAGCCCACCACAAAATGTTCCAATGGCAGTGAGTGCACAGACAAATCCTGGGGCCAGACAGATGCACTGGTGCAATAGCAGCATTAGGAATCCAGTTACTTCATGGCTGAGTATGTTTAATTAAAATAAATACCCTCAGAACATATCTGGAGATAGAAGATGTGTACAGCTCCACAAATGCCCTCAAAACTAGAAGGAAAACCTTAACACTTTTAAGCTAGTGAGACAGGAGAAAGATTTCCTTTTAGGCCAGGTTAGATGAGCAAGGAAAGGAGAGTTGTCCTTGCTTTGGGCAAAGAGATGGATCCTCTCAATTTTCTGTGTCAGCCTGAGAGATTACAGCGTGGTAAGCAGAAAGGGAGTGAGTTGGTATAAAAATATCCAGGCAATATTAATGAGAAACTTCTCAGGTCCTCTTTTATCACAAACAGTGTTTCTGTTTGCTTGGATTGCTCGGCCACCCAGCACTTGGTTCAGCCAACCCAGTCTGCGCTGTCCTGTAAGCAATATTTCATCTATCAGGCTCAGATATAAGAAATATGCTGGGCAGGCACCGAGCAAACAAGCATATTCTTGCAAGTAATTAGCATAAACTGCACTGAGGTCAAGCGGTTGTGTCGGAGCACAATGCAAATCAACACTTCCTCCTCCTGCAGATGGAAAATGGAGAATTGCAAATGCCATATCTCTGCCTCACCTCTTGCTTCCCATCGTTTATTCCAGGGGAAGGAGATAATTGTTTTGAGGTGCTTTTGAGAACAGCATCTCTGCTGCTTTCATTGCTTAATGGGAAAGAACATGCTTAAATGATGGAAGGTCACGTTATTTCAGGACCTTTCAGGTCGTTTTTCTTGCCCTTGTGGAGGGAAAGCAGGCCAAGTGTCTAATTTGACCAAATCTGAAGTGGTAAACTGAGGCCTCACAAAGTGACAGAGGGCAGCTGGTTATAGGCCACTGGTTATTCCTTCTGCTGTCTCTAAAATGGTTTGTTGAGGGCATTCTCCCAGTGACCAGTGACATCTGCTTGAAGGAGCCCTACTGCAGGGCATCAAACCAAGGGCCACTGAGACTAATGTAATTTTTTCCAAGAGATGTCCAAAATGAATGCCTAGGGAATGAAGGAACAGTATTATCACATACGGTACATCTCCCAGAAACTTCTCTGCCACCAGCCATTTGTGGGGTGTGACACTTGAGAGCCAGAGGTCATTTCACTCCCTCTGCTAATGGGTTTTCTCTGGCATGGAGATTTCAGTAACTTTCTTTTCCATGAACTTGCTCAGTCCCCTTTTGAACCTGAAACAGCCATTCCCTCCTGTGGGGAGGAGAGGGACCAGCTTCCTTTCAGTCGTTTGTTCTGTGTCTGACTCCTGCTTGTTTTGCTTGGTGGCCCCAAGTTCTTGTACAAGAAGAGACCATAAATGGAGAATTCCTCCCCACTCTCACTGTGCAGGCAGAGAACTTATGGTTCTACTTATCCTCCCCTTCTCTTCAGGCTCACAGGTGCGATGTCTTCAGAATAGATCAAAGAGTGAGTGTAGTGTTGTTTTAAACCACTGTTTTCCTCTAGAATGCGATCTATCCACTTGCAGATGGCTTTTATGGTCTCTAAAGCCTCCCATGGATTAGCCTGTGTTTGACTGTATAAACATTTTCTCTATCCCACATCCTGCTTCCACAGCATGGCTCGTACTGCCTTCTCTGTCCTTTCACTCAGTCCAAACATCCTGCAGAAAGCCTCCAGCTTTCCTTGACAGCCTTCCTCACTCCCTCTCCCCACAGGTTGCAAATAAAACTCGATCAGCCCAGCACAACCCCCCAGATTCCTGGAGACCTGCCTGCAGGGGAGAGACTCACGTGCCTTTCTTTATGATCGAACTACCAACACACGTCCTGCTGCGCTGCTGTTGCAGAAAGGTCGGTCTGTCTTCAGCCATCTCTCTCCCCTGCACGTCTCGAGTGCTCTCCTTTCTTCCCTCAGCTGTCATCTCCTCGCTGCTGAGGGAGGTGGGCGGGAGAACACGCACCGCGGGGAGATGGCTAATCCTCCGTAGCGCTGGTGCTCAGGGATGGGAGAACTCAGCTGCTCTGGCATCCTCCTCCACCTCTCCTCGCGGTGTCAGGGGCAGAAAACCCCACCGTGGCTACCTGGCACGCGTGTGCACCAGCGTGTGAGCTCTGCGGTTTGGGGGATGCTGCTGGGGGCCTGGGGGGAGCTGGGGGTGTGTTGGGAGCTGGGCATGCACCCCTTCACGTAGCAAACCAGGGGCTGCACTCACCCACACGCTGCAGAGGGGAGGGAACTGCTCCCTGAGACAGCAGGTCTCAGGGTAACCCCCTTCCCCAGCAGCTGGAGGGGGCACGACCGGGGATTAAACGAGCAGGCAAGGTGAGGCAAGGGGAACCAGGACAGCGTGGGTGGTGCTGTCACAAACCACAGCACCTGGTTTACCACAAAGTTACATGTGAAGTGCTGCTGACTTGGAGCAGCTGGCAAAAAAAAAAAAAAAAAAAAAAAAAATGGAAATACCCCCTCCCTCCTCCTCCCCAATCATTATTTAAACAGTATAAAGGTCTCTGTAAATGTTTAAAACAACGTGGTTGGGAGGGGAAGGAGGAAAGACAAACAAGTTTGCTGTTTCAGCTTTGCAGAAACAGATCTTATTTTTTTGGCAGGGTTTTATTAATCCAGAGGATCTAGCTGCTAGCATTCTTTGGGAGGCTCCAGATTCATAATCACTTCCCGAACATCTTCCTCCAAGAGGCTGCAGTTTGGCGCAGGCACCACCCTTGGTGTCTGTGTTTGGCCAGTGCCTCGTGCTGTAGCATCCCAGTTCATGGCCAGGGCACCTATGCCAGGAGTCACTGGCCCTGAGTGCTCTCTCCCAGAGATGTTTGTCTTTCCCAGACCTAAGTCTCATGATGGTCACAGCTCAGCAGGAGCCAGGGAGCTCAAAGGAGCAACATTCTGTGGGCTGGCTGACTGCTGGAGTACCTTTCCCATGTGAGCAAGGCAGGAATCAGGACCCCCTCTCTTCCCTGAGCACCTCTCCCAGTTCCCAGCTTGCTGCCCTTCCTTCCTCATCTGTCTCGGTACAACTGCCAGCACCTGCTGCATTACCACAGCAGAAACCCTATGTAATTCCTGTTCAAATACACAGCTGGCAGCGTAACTTCAACTAATTCAGCTTTTTGCTGTTGAAGAGCTGGAGCTGTATCCTGGTTTGGCTCCAGGCTGAGAGGGAATTGATCTGAAGATCTGGGCATTGCAGTCTGCTAAAGATCAGGGGTTGTTCTCCAGCCCCCATCCAGATCTGATTCTCTGTGTCCCAGATCCCAAACCCTGGAGCATCAATCCTGCAGGAGAACCAGCAATTATTTGGGCTCTCATGGGGAAAGGGGGCATCCTGCTCAGCATGAGGGATACTTTGGGCTTGAAAAATGAGGTATCATCCACGAGGAGCACATGAGAACCAGGTGCCCGGGGACCAGAGGACTGTACTCCCCACCAACCTGCCAGAGGTCTCAGCTGATCCCCAGTTCCCAGTCAGGGACAGTTTCTGCCCAGTCCCACCTGCTCTGTTCCTGCCCAACCACGGAAGGGTTATCTCTTGAGCAGAGCTGCTCCTGTTGCCTGGGGCTTTGTGCAGTTGAGGTGGGGGGGAACTCTGATACTATTTTCGACCAAAGCCTGAAGAGTGATGTGAGGGACCAGCTGCTTGTGTGCTGTCCTGCCTCTCTGGAGTCCCGTTCTACTCAAATCAATAACTACCCACAGACAGCACCAGGAAAAGCTGTTGCTGGGGTCTCCTTTGCTTTTCTAACTTCAGCCAGATCCCATGCAGAACCTACACTGAGATAAAAGAGACTGACACAGTGTGAAACCTTCCTCCTCTTCAGCAGATGGTGTTTGTGACAGTGGACTTTGCTTGTGTGGTTGTGGCAGAGCGGCCTGGGCTAGCCGAGAAACAGAAAGGGAAGCTGCAGTCTGGGCTTGCTGGGACCGGCTTGCTGTGTAAACCTGGCCTGAAAGGCTGCATCACAAAGGAGCTCTTGTTTTTCTCAAGGATCAGGCTTTCCTCTCATCTCTCTTACCAGCTAAAGCACTGTCATGACTTGCCTGCCAGTCAGTAGCTCCAGCCCCTCTGCAGCATTCCCGGTGCTCTCCCGGGACTCGCGGGGAGCGAGGAGGTGATGCGTGTCACAATGTGCACTTCACGTTACCTTCGCAGAAAACCTAAATGCATCTTAACTGGGGTTAACCCGGTGTCACTGCCTTAGGCATTAGCACATCGGTGCTGCATCTGTCCTAGCTGTGAACTCTACATGCTTCATGCCTGAAAACCCTCACGGTTGGAGGAACAGTGCCCTGACTTGAGTGAACCAGTGAAATGGTGTGAGATGGTGTGAGTTATGGCTGGTACTACTGATGACTGAGTCTGTTCCTGCATATCCTGCACGGGGAAGGTGGAGCTGAACCTCCATCAGGCCCATTGCTGTCAGACTGAGACTGCTGAGCACGAACTGCAGTGGATGTTTTCAAGATAAACCTCAATCTCAATCTTGTTCAGGGTGAACAAGAAGAAGCATATTGCCTTGATATTGTCTGGAGGCTGCCTTCTACACCATGACTGAGGGTAGAATTTGGTTACCATCAAGAACTAGGTGTCAGCTGGCATGAACCCTCCAAGAAACTGGGTTACCAATATTTCTGACCTGATTCTATCTATCACAGGAGCAAGTGTTGCTCCTTCAGCAGGAAAGGCCAAGAAGCCATGTACTCTGATGCTGTTTGCGTGCCTCAGCCAGTCCCAGGCCTCCAGAAACTCTTTTCCCAGTTCCCTGTTGGCTGTCTGAGCATCTCCCTGTTCCCAAGCAGCCTGCCATGTAAACCCTACCATAACCACAGGAATCTGTGAAGAAACTGGTGGGTATGGTAGGGAAACTATTGCATGGTCTGTCCCACATTTGTTTAATACCCGTGAGAGATGTTTACCTTCTCGAGGAGAGGGGCTGTGTACATCTGTCAGCTCTGCTATCCACGCACGCAGCATTCCCATGGACACACACGCCACCTGAAATCCGAGAGCCAGCTCAGCCCTGTGTACACATCTCCTTGCCAGCCTGGCTCCGATAGCACCAGGCTTTCTCACAGTGCTTGGAAACAAACCTCACTCAGCCCTGACGAGCCTCAGAAGCTCTTTCACAGCAAGCCATGTGTGAACTTAATGTGTTCCCTATCAGCACCATCTACTTGCCTCTACCCTCCTCAGTTACAACAGGCACAACAGGCCTGGGCAGGTAGGAGGACACTGGGCACAGTTAAACTTGGATGCTGGGAGGTTCAGCCAGAGTCCACCCTTCCCCACAGCATTGCCTTCAGCTGAAGATCAGATCTCTCTTTACCTCCTCTTTCACTCGAAGCTCTCGAAGTGGTGCCGTATGGATGCAATCATGATGTTCATTAGTCTCTGTCTGAGCCCCCTCATGTTGCAAAATCCCTGGAGGGGACAGGCTGGAGCGGGATGGGGTTTGCTGCAGCTGAGCTCTGGTGGTTTTTCCCCTGGGGTTTCAAGAAGTTTTGTTCCACCCATGAGAAGTGCCAGGCATCAGGGGAAGAATTGTTTCTTGGCAGCTGTTTCCGTTTTGCTCTAGAAAACTGATGCTGCGCTAGGAATGCGCTGTGACTAAAACTCCTCTGGGCTGCTCAGGTCAAATAACAAATTGCAGCAATAGGGGAAATGGGGGACAGGAGAGCACTTCTGATCTGCAGAGAGCAAACAGAAGGGCCAAGCCCTTTTATTTCCCTTTCATCCTTCCCTGAGCCAAAAGCAGGAGGTGAGCAGTCTGAGGGAGAGGCGGAAGCTGAGGGTTGGCAGGCTGCTTCCTCCCACCTCTGGCAGCCACGGAGCGCAGACATGCACGCTTGGCTCTGCCTGTGCCTGCCCTGGGGAGCTCTGACACTGTCAGTCTTGTTGCTTTTGAGGTGGTGTCTGATCCCTTTGGAGAACAGACCACTCTCTTTCCATTTGTTTTGCAGAGGGCTCGGGAAAGCTTTCGGGATCAGAGGATTAAACAAGGGGTGTGACGAGCAGTGACAGTTTGGGAAAAACACAGGCAGCAAAAGGTTTTGATACTGTCAGAGAACATGACAGGCAGGTTCACAGCCCCTGCAGGCCTTGGCTTCCTGTTTTCTTGTGCCAAACAGGGAAAACAATCCTGTGTGGTGACAGAATCACAGGTGGTGACCTTGTGGGAGGCAGGGCAGAGCTGGAGATGCTGAGAGCAAAGTAGAAAGCCTAGGCAGGGGCTAGGAGAGGGGGGAGATGGTCTGCAGGGACTGGGGAAGCTGGGCATGTCTTTCTTTGAGAGGATGCTGTGAAGCATCTGGAAACCCGTCTCTGATGTGCTCAGCTCTGTCCACTGCACCCTGGAGGCTGAAGTTGCTCTCAGGGCATCTCTTCCTCCTGCTCAGGGACTGCCAGGGCTGATAGGAACCTCTGGGGCTGGAGAGTGGGGGTGAGAGGTGCAGGAACCCAAAACTTGTCTCCTTGCCCTCCACTGGCTGAAGGTGCCAGGACTGAAGATGGGGCCATCCCTGCCCAGCAGACCCTGGGTGAGCCCAGAGTGGGCACAGCCCTAATGCTCCAGCCCCTCGATGCTGCTGCAAAGTGGGTCGCCCCATCAAAACAGACCTTGCCTTGTTCCCAGACTAAAAGAAGGGGCTGTGTGATAAAAAGCTGCAGCTGGTCTATCTAATCTCCCACCAGTGTCTGCATTAACTGTCAAGACAGTGATTTCCTTGATGCTGAGCAATTTTTTTCTGTGCACGCATCCAGCTAATCAATTAAGTTTCTCAGCAGCTTCCTCCAGCATTCAGGCTTGGAGGGTGGAAGGAATTTGTTATTCTAGGCACTGTTGGAGAGGCATGAACTGTACTAAAAGCAAATTGGTTGCGCTTTCCAAGCACTGACACTCTTCACTCACAGCTTGTCTTGCTGATTTTCCTCCTCCCCACCTCCTCCCTGCTCTCCTGAGCACCTCTGGGTGCAGCCCTGGTCAGACCAGCTCACACAGAGCTGGCCTGAGGCACATCTGCTCAGCACCACACTGTGCCCAGCTGTGCTGGAGCTGGGTGTTTGAGATACTCCGTGTTCCCTGTGTCCCAGGCAGAGGCATGGATGTTTTCCTTGGGACAGGGTCTTCCTACAGCGGGTCAGTTTGGCTGTGCCAGGGCTGAATGCTGCTGAATTATCTCACCTGCTTTCCCAGCAGGTATGAGCTGGCAAGGCTGGTTACCACGCCACTGTCACGGGTACCTGCCTCTGCTGAAAAACCGTTCTCTCCTGATGCTTTTTGTTCCTTTTCCCGTCTTGTTTTTCTCCTTTTTGTTGTTCCTTGCCCTGCCTAGGTGTGGTTCTCCACATATGGGAGGCAGACACCAGGGGATGCATTCACATCCACCCCAGTAACCTTGGTCTTTGCAGGGCTGAGCACTGGGCTGAGAAAGGGAAGTGGAAGGATCCAACAGGGTGGGTGGAGGCACCAAGAAATATGGGGACTTTGGGGTGATCCTAGGAAGATTTATGGATGGTTGAAAAGAATCGTGTCTCCTGCCAGATCTGATACACCCTGGCTCTCTTCTGGTGGGAATGGGGATGTTTTTATGAGTATTTAGCAATTCAATGGCTGAAACATGGGAGTGGCAGGGTTGCTGGAGTCAGGAAGGCCATAGAGGTTTTTTAGGAGGTCAGGCAGTTGTGTAACACTCCTCACTCCCCACACTTTGGCCTGTCAGGATATGTGCACACATCCTCCCAGGCCAAGGAAAATTTGGCCCCAGCAGGACTGCTGTTGGCTGGGTGGCTGATGGGTAGGGATGGCCACAGCTTGAGTCCAGCTTGGCCTGGAGGTGAACGATATCTTTTCAATCAAGTGCTGCCTGGCAGCCTCAGGGGTGCCTGCTCAAAGGCTTCCCTGCAGGTTTGTTGCTCGGTGTGTCATCCTGCTTGGAAGTCTCAGCACAGACGATAAGGAGGAACTGAGTGAAGAAAATGAGCCATGCCTTCAGAGGGTAATCTTTATCAGCAAGAGGATTTCAGCCACCTCCAGTCCTGTTCCCTACAGCAAAATAATCTGCTGCTAATGGCATTCCTTTTTTTAAAGCTGAATCCCATAGATGTTCTGCTCGGGAAGTGATTTGGTGAACCAGGAAAGAGAACCCAGGATGCCTGCTGCCAGTCTTCTTTCCAAGCCATTACACAACACTGTTCTGGGGTTAACAAACCAAAAACATCTGGGAATAATCAAAGCTATTTATGCTCTGGGAAAGCATGGCTGGAGAAAGTTTGAAGGAAGCAACTTGAAAGCTCAGCATTGTTAAAAACAGTCTGGAAGCCCTGAAAATTAAAACTAGGGTAACATCTACAAAGAGCGAGGAAGTATCAAGAGAAGGATCTAATATCCTCTGCGGAGCAGAGAGAGACGGAATGAATTGTAATGATTGAGCCTTTACTAAGCTACAGGGCATTAAAAATTGCTTTGGAACAAACAAATCTGCCATTCCTGCGGTTTCCACTGGCAGGAGAGCAGAGGGAAAGACCAGGGGTCTGGCTTAAAAGCAGCCTGGGGATTGGCAGTGTGATTTAGAGACAGATAACTGCAATCCTCCAAATGCCTGGTACTGGTGATGCAGAGCCCAGAGCGAGCAGTACCTGCCAAGGCTGGCTCAGGGGGGATGCAGGCACTGCCATGGGAAGGGGAACAAGACAGGTCCTGATTCCTGGGGGATGTTCCTCCTGGAGGTTGACAGTGCCTTGCTGCCTGTCACTGTGGGGAACGTGCTCAGATCTCCTCTGGCGTGGGAGTTCAAATGATCCTGGGATCATCCTCTGAGCCTGGTGGATAACCCAGGGCTGGTAGCAGGGACTGTGGTGCTCCTTGTGCTTGCTGAGCTACCTGCAGCACTGACCCTGCTCCTTCCTCAGCAACCTGGGGGCAGCTTCCCTGGAATGACTCAGGGAGCCAGCCCCCACTGATGAAAATCCCCTCTTTTAGCATCACTAGGAGGCAAGTCTCTTGCTGGGAAATCTCATTTATGCTGATTGGTAGAAGCTTTAATCTTGGAGGGCTTCTCTCTGTGCTTTCCATTCCCTCTTGTACTACTTTATATCTCCCCTTACTCCTGCCTCTGGCTTGGTCTGGAATAAAAGAGATCTCTCTCTTTCCATCCCTCCATCTGAGAGATGGAAAAGTTGCCTGGGCATATGGAGGGTGAGCACCCTGGAGGAAGGACAGTGGGACAACCAGCCACCACAGGAGCCATGGAAATGGTTAAAGATTTGGGGAATCCAGATTTGCTGCATCTTCTGTGACAATCTGGCCTCCCCAGCATCCTTGTAAATGAGAAACCGCATAAGCCTCGCACTCTATTATTGCTACAGAGCATTAGAGTCTCTCATTTAGGATAAACATTCTCATCTCCAGCAGAGCATGAATAACATTAAATGAGATAGTTAAAATGTTTCAGGCCAATTATAGCCCCGGTGTAACTTCGGCAGAGTTACACCAGGGATTAATTTGATCCGGAGAGCTCTGCCTCCTGTTCCGAACTGGGATTCCAGCACGGGTAATTACATCCTGCCTCTCTGCACTTCCTCTGGAGTTTTAATTGGGTTGAATGGACTCAAAATTCTGCTCTTTTCTTCAGAAAGCCACCAAATTTCCGAACTGCTACACAGGCTGAGGGAGCTCTGCCCTGCCTCTCTGCCGTGCTAGTGAGGGCCAGGTCTGCTCTGGGGTGCTGACAGCCCAGCATGGGTGCACAGCAGCCTGCACCCCTCTGTACCTTCTGCTAGTAAAACCACCAATCTGGGGGGGTCCAGCTCTCGCCTCCCAGCCTGGATTGCAGACCAGGCTCCTCGTGCACTGAGACAGGCAGCTGGACTGTCTCCCTCTCCTACTTCCCAGCCTTCTCAGTAAATCAGTGTTAATGAGGGACATTTGACCCTCTCTTTCCCTGAACAGCCTTATGAAGCATTTTTGTTCCATGAGATAGTTAAGAAACGTGAAGCAATTTCCTCTCCTTGTTTCTACTCTATTTTTTTCGGTGGATTTTCTTTTTCTTCTTTGAGAAAAGGCAAAGTTACAGGCCACACACAGCCTTTAGGATGCCTCAGAAGTGGGAGCAGAGGAGAGACAGCAGGGTCTGATGTGAAGGGGATGGAGCAGCCAGGCCAGTCAAGATGAGGTGTCCCCAGCCCTGGTCCACTTGGTCCGTCAGAGAGACCATGTGTGCAACCAAGACAGGAGGGCCAGAGCTGGGAAAGTGCACTGGCTGGCTGTGATTAGGAATTTAATTGTGAAGGAATCGAATTCCGAGGCATTATCTCACTGAGTTGGAGCAATACAGAGCCATACATCCTCCATAGCCAACTGTACACAGGGGTGAGGGCAGAGGGAAGGGTGCTGGGAACGGTCTCCCTCGCTGATTTCCAGGAGTTTGTGCTGCTGTGTGGTCCATTTCCCTTCTCACAGAGCAATGACCAAAACAGACAGTCAGATAAACCCCGGGGAGCTGGGCCCGGCCCCCCAGCCTCGCCCCCTCCTCCAGGCTGTGTGGGACTGCGGGTCCCACTCCACCTCCACCCCCCCAGATGGGGGTAGCCCCCTCGCCTTTCATTTCCCTTTTTGCTTTTCCCACACTGCATTTCAGTGGAGACAGAGACGGAAAGAGGAAGAGCAGAGATGTCACAATCCTTTCTTCCTCCTCAAACAAACAGCATCTCCTCAGTGGGATAACAACAGCGGGACCACGATGGTGTGACCATGTCCATCAACCTCCTGACCTAGAGGAGACCTTCAGCATCCTTTGGAGAAGTGCTGGTGACACCCTGCCTGCCCCATGAGGGCTGCCACGACCCCTTCTGCGTTTCTTGTAAAACGGAGGGTGGTTTTGGCCGGCAGAGAGAACACGACGAACGAGGTCAAGCAAATTCCCACTCCCACCCGCCCAGGGCCTTCCGGGACCATCCCAAATCTCCGTGCAGACCACAAACAGCTCGTCATGGCCAGCAAGCCTCAAGAAGCCGCTGGATACAGGCGGGCTCGCCCGCTCTGAGCTCAGCTGCTGGCTGCAGCTGACTGAGTAAATAAAGAACATTTCTCACGAAATCCACCCTCTTGGAGGTCCCCAGGCGGAGATCTGGCCTTTCCGTGGCTCAGGAAACCTTTATCCCCCAAATCTGCAGCAGCCCCGAGCTGCAGTTGATTCGGCAAGCGATGTTTGCACACCCAGGTTTGCAGTGCAGGGACCCCGTTCCCGGCAGCACCGTGACATTTGCAGGTGCCATTCCCATCTGGCCCCCTTGTTGTATTTTCTGGGAGGTTTTGTGTGCTAGTCCAGATGGGGGGAAAGGTCAGAATTATTGATGGAAGGTCCAGACTAAAATCTGGACTTCCCTAAGCCCAGGATGACCGTGCCTGGACTAACCCTTCAGATCAGGGCTCTAGTGGGCTCCCCTCCGCAAGGTTCTTCTCCTAGTCCTTGGGGCTCTCATAGCTCCAGCACACACCCATATTTCTTGGGGCTCTTCTGCGTCCTATTTCTGACCTTGCAGATCCTCCTTGTTGCTCATCTCTGCCTACCCAGAGCTGAACAGCCTCCACCCTGATGCCTCCTCTGCAGCTAAGCCCTCGACCTTTATTTTCCCTTAAATCAATACCTAAAAGCCATGCTACAGCAATACCAGCATGTCAGGGGAATCCAGGTGATTTATATCATCTGAGGAGCTGATTCTGTTTTTGAGGCTCAGTCCTGGTAAGCTTTTGTCTTTTCAGCTCCCAATCTCTTCTGCACTGTCTTCAGGTCAGTATTGTATTCATCCCCTGACCTCCCTCCCTGGCATTATTGACTCTGTATCTTGGTTTTAATCTGCTATAAAATGAAGGCAGCTCCAGGTAAAAGCAGTTCAGTCCTTCCTGATCATAATACTTCTTTTGCCAAAAAGAAGAAAAAAAATTGTTAGACATGAGCTGAAGTTGAAAAGGCTTAATTAAAAAACTTACAGGGGAAAAAAGCCACGGGGAAAACTCTACAGACTTTTGTGAAGTTCTCACTGTGGAGAATCAAGCTGCTGGGAGCTCTTGTTCATATCTCTGGCTTTACCTCCACGGCAGGGAGGTGACCCTACAGCTTTAGGATGGGGAGAGGATGCTGCCATCAGCCTGGAGCATTCTGGATAGGAGCCACATCCCAGGCTTCTTCCCCCCCATCACTGCTCAGCCACTCTCCTCCCTCCAATGCTGGGTCCTGCTGTGGCTGTCTGCAGTGGTTGGCTCTCAGAAGCAGCAAACAGCCTGTTTTGGGTGCAAACAGGGTGTATTTGCCACCCCGTATCACACCAGGGTGTATTAGCCCTGGTACTGGGCCGGCACAACTGTGCCCACAGAAAGGATTCAGCCTGTAACTACTCCACTCATCAAAAAAACCCAAGACCTGTCTCCTTCTGCCTAATATCTATTGGCAAAAGCTTCAGGAACTGCTTTTTCGGTTAGTTGAAGCTGATGTTTGTGAGCCCACCATTCCCAGTGACTGATCAGATAGACTTTTCCCATCAGAGCATTTATTTTTCCAACAGGACACCGAGTCCTGAAACAAATGAAGGCTTGCACAAGAAATCCTCTGCCTCAGTTTGGCAGCAAACAGAAAACAGGAATATTTTTCTTTATTCTAATACCAAATTTTTGTGGCTAAATAGAGCCAAAAATATATCTCCCCCCCCTCCCCCCCACACTTCTCCCAGACACGAGACATCTCCGAAAGCTGAAAGCAACTTTTCCCTGCCGTAAATGGACCAAATAAACCCAGCACGAGATTGGTGTTTAGGAGAAACAGATGCGCCTCTAATGCTGTCATCTACAGCAAGCTGTGCCTGCAAACTGATCTTTTATTAATGTTTTTATAGCGATGGGAAAGCTGCGGGGCAGGGCCCCCGATCGCCCCGTGCCCGCAGGCTGCGCTACGGCTGGGGCTGCTGGACACAACCCAACCCAGGGCTCAGCCTCAGACAGGCAAAGTTCCTTCCTGCACCAGTGTTTAAGCCAGAGCCTGGCTCTCCCTGAGCTGTGGGAGGGCAGCTGGGTGATGTGGGTCCATAGGTGCTCAGGTCGGTGTCGTGGGTTGGTCTGCGGAGGGTTTTGGTGTGTGCCGAGGATGGGATGGGCTGGGTGCCGGCTGCAGGGCACGGGGGAGCTGCAGGAGGAGAGGGAATCATCATTAGATGTGTGCTCAGACCTGGGACAGACAAGGCTAGAAGTCTGGGGGGTATGCCAAAGGGAAGGCAGGGCAAGGTGAGGCCCTGAGCTGCTCTGGCCTCAATTTGCCCCCAGAACCCCATACACATGCCCCTGCCCAGCCCAGTGTCCCCTCAACACCAAAGGTTCCCTCCCAGGGCCAAGGTGTGAGTTGCTCCACCTTTTCTGGGAGCCACAGACAGACACTCCAGAGCCAGCCCTCACTCCTTGGGGTCACTGAACAGGACACAAAGCCACATCAGCCACAAATTCCACACAGAACCCCAGAACTGCTGGGTTTGGAAGGGATCTTAAAGATCATCTCACCTCAAGCCCCTGCCAGGGGCAGGGACACCTTCCACTAGACCAGGTTGCTCAAAGCCCCATCCAACCTGGCATCACAACACTTCCAGGGATGGCATCCACCACTGGCTCTGCTGCCTTTTCTGTCCCTACAAGATGCTCCTGGCATCCAGACAGTGGGTGGGAGGCCACAGAGAAAGAGCTGGGTGTGCCCTCACCTGGGAACTGAGCTGCTATTGAAAGCAACTGGCAAAATGGGGTTCCAGGCTCTACTTTCCTTTCCCTAGAGTGAGACACTTTTCTTGAGGCTTCACAGGCTCACCAGAAGGCAGGAAGAAATCCTGGGTGAAACAAGAGGAAAACATCATTAAAATGCGACCAGGCTTTTTGCCCCAAGCTAACACTTCCTTTCCACAGTTTCCCCAAATCTGCAGCATCTCAGGTAACTGCTACATCCCACCTGGCTTTTACTCCAAAGTGGTGTCACGTGGCGTTTGTGTCAGAGTTGGCCTCAGTCCTGGTCTCTTCCTCTCCCTCGGAGTGCCTGGGGACAGAGGAGATGGGATGAGCTGTGGGCAGCAGTGCCAACTGCAGCCCCTTTCAAAAGGAAAGCGATAGCTCTGTAACAGCAAATCCCCCTTTTCCCCACTCCCCACGGCTCTCCAAAGCAGTGTGCAGCAGCAGGGTAAGTGTCCCTTGCAGGGGGACCAGGCTCCTCAGCTCAAGTCCCACAAGGAATTTCTGCAGCACAGTTTAGCCTGGAATATGCTAATTTACTCCAACAATGCTTTTTTCCTTCTCTTTTTTTTTTTTTTTTTTTTTACTAGCAAATAAATAAATCATGAAAGTTCTCCATCACTCTCTCCAACCAGCTGTCCCTGTATCACGGCCCACCCTTCCCCTGGGCTTTGGAACTGGGTCAGTGAGCAACATCCAGCAGTGGTTGCTTCCCACTGAAATTCATAGAAAGCAGATATAGCCCCTGGTGCTTTGGAGTGAGTTTGCCTTTCCTGCACGAATCTCAGCCAGCCCAGAGTGGGGTGGCTGGAGGAGCAGGAGATGCCCAAGCACAACCCTCAAAGGGACCAGGGGCTCTGCCAGCAGCATTTCCCTGCATCCCACTGCCATGCTGGGGGTCGTGGCTTTGCATCTTCACTACCTGGTGGGGACTGGATGTCTTTGAACCTCCATCCCCTGCCAGACTTGGCTGAAATAAGCCAGCAGGCTTGAAAGCCATCTGGGGGAGCAGACACACGTGTGTGCATGGACACACAGAGAGAGCAATCACACAGCACTTACTGCTGGGGAAACCAGGCAAATGGGGGAGCAGCTTCATGCTGTGATTTTGGCCTTGCTCTGCCTGGTTGCACCCCATGGTAAAAGGGAATTTGTGCTCTGTGTGTTGGGGACCAGGCCTTGGGACAGAACACGTCTCATCATAGGGAATGTGGCTGAAACAAGTCCAGGGACCTCCTTGAGCTGCCAAAGGAGACCTGCAGAGCCCAGAGAGGTGGGTAAAAACCATCTCCACCTCCAAATACCCAGCTGGCTTTTCCACTTGTGAAGCACAGCTCCTTTGCAGTGCTAGAATTTGGGGTCACTTTCAATAACTCACTCCAAAATCAGAGGAAAAAGCCAGAGACGCTCTCTGAGTCACTGGCATGTTGTTACCAAGGACACTAAGGTTCCTGATTTTGAAGAAGAGATTAATTACATTCTACAAATAGACATTTTATCTGCACTGAAGAGCAGCAAGAACGAGTTCTTTCAGTGTAGCTCATTATGTATCAGCAGGTAGTATTGTGACAGATGTAGGAATACAGTCGTATTGTCACTTGGGTTTAATCATCAGAAAGCTGTCTTTCCCGGGTCAGCTCCTAGTGAGGATTTGTAATATTTACATAGCACTTGGGGCTGGCTTCTTTATTGCTGGAGTCTGTATTCACTCGTCAGTCTCTCATTATGCATGTGCCAGTATTAATTGCATTTAGAAATGAGATTCTAAAGGAGAAGTGAGAGCTATTTAGACCTCCATTCAGCTTGAAAGACAGCAGCCTTCTGTGTGACAGCTCTCGAGATGTTCTTGTGCTCAGCCCTCTCTCCAGCTGAAAAGCAGGTGTTGGAGAGAGTTGGTGTCGGAGCCACTGTATCAGCACTGCCTTTTGTGCATGCCCAGACATTTATATAACCGACAGGATAATGACTCTGCAGAAGTGGCACAGAATTGACCCTTCTGGTACTGGATTGAACACAGCGAGGGAGAGAGCGGATCCGCTCCGCTGCTGTGCAGGCGCGAGGGGGGAAGGCGATGCCGAGCCTTATCTCCCATGGAAAGAGGGGAGGTGTTTTCTTTCCGGTGGGTTTGGGGGTTATTTATCGGCTCGGCTGTGCCTGCAGCACTTCGGAGCGGCGTTTGTGGCCTTGCTGATGTATTTAAAGTGGCACAGAAATTCAGCTGACACTTGTCTGTGCCTGCCTGCTGCGCGCTGATTGCTCCAGCCTGGGGATGCAGAGCCGCGTGCCACCGCTGCCGGCTGCCAGCCGTGCCTGGGCGGTGGAAATGAGGAGGTCACGTCCTGCTTCCCAGAGGGAAATAAGCTGGAAGGTTAATCTGGATGATGCCACACTGCCGGCTCTGTTTTCTCCAGCCTGGGGTGCAGAGGGTCTGTTCTTGCCTTGCAGCACCACGTGTAAGGTGTCACAAAGGTGTTCTCGTGGGGGGAGAGATCGCCACAGGCACTAAGTGCTTCCTCTCTCCAGGGCCCTGGCTCCCAGTCCTAGAAAAATAACTCCTCTGGGGCTTGGGGAATTCATGTCCAGCCTGTTGGGAGGGGGCTGAGAAAACAGCAGCAAGGCAAATACACATTTCACTTCTCCCAAGAGCCTCCTTTGCTTTCCCGTAGTCCAGCACTGCCCCACCAAGACTGATCCCTCTCCAAGAGCTCTCCACGGAGCACATCTCCCCTCACAGATTTGACTCTTCCCAGCAGGCTCCTGTGGGTGCTCCTGTGCTCCTCTGAGTTCTCCTGCACTAGCTTGGGTGTTTAGTGCTCTGCATCCCCCAGTGCTGGACTGGTACCAAACCCCAACCCTGGGTCCCATGCCAGCCTCATTTCTACCTCCCCAAAATCAGGAGCAGCTCCAGCCGGGAAGGGCTGGGAGGAGAGGAACATGAGAAAGGCAAACAGAACAGACATCTATAACCAGCCCTGGCCCCCGGCCAGGACCTCCTCATTAAATATCACATACAACAAAGAATAAATCACTGCTTGTTGAGGTAATCCAAGCACCGAAGCCCAAGGAGTCCCTCTTGACCTTCCTGCCCCTTGACGGGATGTTAGTCCAGGATAGTGTTCCAGTTTGCTTTTCAACTCCAGCGAGGTGGGGGATAACAGATCCCATGGTCGGGATGTTAGGAGGAAACTCCTCAAACCTCACCATTGGAGATGATGGCAGTCAGCTCCAGGGTCCACCCCTAACCCCACAGCCCCCCGGCCGAGCCCCCCAGCCCTGCGAGTGTGGGCCAAGGACAACCTGAGCCATCCCTGGCGGCCCCAAGGTATATAAATAGAAGACAGGGACGTGAAGGAGGTCAAGTGAGCAGAGGATTTCACATAATCTGATCTTGCCTGTGTTGTTCATTTGTGTCCTTCGCCCAGGACGCACGCCCTGCTTCGCACACGGGGACGTCACAGACAGAGGGTTGATCCTGCACCGAGCCAGGTTTATCCCGTGGAACATGCAGGCTCCTGAGTTTTTCTTCATGAGTGCTGTTTTTTCAGAGATGTCTTTAATCCAGTTGTCATCCACAGCAGTGCACATATGGAAAATCCTGGTCTTTGTTACTCTGTGGGGTCCTGGTGTCTGACCAGACTGAGCCTGGTCCTCTAGCTCGCCAAAATCCAGTTGGATCAAAACGTATTGGGACTCTGGTGCTACAGGTCTGTTCCTGGTCTTGAGAATGCTGCCTGCTCTCCACCAGCCCCATCTGAAACCCTGGTCCACTCTGCCTGGGTCTCCTGTACCACTTCTCCCCAGTCCCTGGGGGGACTTTTCTCTTGCTTTTGCTGCTTCTCTTTTCCAGGATTCAAAAGGCTGAAGACAGAATCTCTCCTGGTACAGAGCTGTCAGTGAAATGGCTCTGATTTATGCCAGCACAGAGCAAGGCAAGTGGATGAATGTCCAAAATAGAGCAAGTAGAAAATCTGTTAATAGGCACTGGTCGTTAATGGTGAGAGCAATTAATCACCAAAAGAATTAATCCAGAGGCACACGGCTTCTCTGCGGGCTGTTGCTGTCTCACCAGCCACACGCTGATGATAGTGATGGTGGTGATTGTGAAACCAGTGGGGTGGTAGGACTGACCAGGCTGCAGGGCCCCAGTTTAGATGTGGTGGAAGGAGTGCTGATCCTGCCATGAGCAGGAAGGGCAGCACCGGTGTCCCTCCCAACTCCAGCTTTTTCAGCTCCAGGCTCCTTCCTATCTCCTGCTGCGTGATTTGTGCTTTTCCATTTCTTGCTCCCCACAAGCTGCCCTCTCACACTGCTCCCACGGGCAGGGCTTGTGCTGCAGCTGGATCTGCCTTCCCAGGATGGGGGCACTTCACTGTCTGCACACTGTGCCCTCAGTGCCATTGCTCCAGATGACCTGTCCCCCAGCTGCCCCATGTGTGGGCAGAACTGCCCAATTGTCCTGCAGCCTCCAAAGGGACAGACCTGCAGGCTGCCAGCCTTGCCAGCCACCCTCATACCCCCTGCCCAGAGACAGCCCCCTCCTCTGCTCAGGCACTCAATGAATGTTGAATTCCGACGGTGCTGTGCTTCAGGTAGCATAGGGAGGGCCAGGGCACGCAGGCCAGGAGATGCCTTCCCTGCTTTGAGTCTAGTTTCTCCCTCCCCTGACTTAATTGGCTCATTAAGTGCCAATTTGACCTCCACACTTTCAGATGTCTCCAGTCTCCAGTGGTAAATAGATTTGTGCGTCTCCAGCGGAAACCTGCTCGGGCTGAGCCTGGTGTTGGAGCAGGCGGCAGCACAGCGAGCGAGGGCGATGCTCGGCCTCGCCATGAGCACGGCCCCGCTGCCACCGAGCTGAAGCCAAGCGAGAGCCGAACGGGAACAAAACTCCCTCCCAAAAGGCACGGGGGAGCTGCAGGTAGTGGAAGCCGCAGCCGCCGGCACCGTGCCCGTGGCGCAGCGGGGAGGCACCGAGCAGGAGGTGACCCTGCCCTCCTGTCGCAGCTTTGTCATTGCCTCGGTGTGGGACTGCAGCAAGTCCCTTCCCATCTGCTCCCTGCCATTGCCTCGGAGCCAGGAGGAGTGTGAGCGTGTGTGTGAACACGGAGCGCAGTGCAACAGGGCCACGGCTGCGGGGTGGTGGCTGCTGACTCTGCTGAGAGCCAACGTTCAGCCGATGCTCTCAAGCATCCTACGTACCCAGACACTCATCCAACCTCCCGGCACCCCAAGGATGGAGTAGGATCTCCCTGGGGCTGTTTTACACCAGTCGAGGGCTGCTGAGTGTCACTGGTAGTCTGGTGATGTCCCCACAGCCGAGATTACTGTTCAGTCTCCTCCCAGGCTGAGGCATGAACACAGACAGGCAGCCAGGCTGCTTGCCAGGATGGATGGCAGGGACTGGACTGCTCCATTTGGGAAACACCTTGATTGGTGCATGTAAAAGCATCCCAGGAGTTCAGCCCTGGCCCTTTGCACCAGAAAGGCGGGAGGACCAATCTTGCATTTCCTCCTTGCTCTTGCTAGTGACAGCTCATCACAGAGGGCTCCCCTCTGCCCAGCTCAAGGGAATGTCTCCTGCTATCACCCAGAGAACTGAAACCAGAAGGAACCCAAATATCTCCAAGAATAGGTTTTAGGCTTAGTAGAGAGACCCTCCACCCCGAGGCCACCCCTCACCCTCCTGTCCCCATCCCCAGGGCCCCGAGGGGACGGGAAGGGGACGGGGGAGGACGTACGGTTCGACTTTGTTGCAGAAGCGGCGCCGCAGCAGCAGGACCAGCGGACCGAGGAGCAGGATTGTGGTGCACATGGCACTTCCTCCATCACCACGCAGTGCCAACAGCCCCTCACATCCCTCCCGGAGCCACTGCTCAGCCCAGGGCTGCCACCCCTGCCTGGATGGCCTGTCACCCCTGGCTTGTGAGCACCTTTCCCCAGCAGCCACCTGAAAGCTCTCAGGGAAGGTTTTAGGAGGATTTAAGGAAGGATCAGATGTAATTAAGAGGCAGCAAATGAGGACGCTCTCCCCTGACCTCGGACGGGAGGGAGCCCAGCAGTTGGTCTGTGACCCACTGAGCACTTAATTGGTTTTGGCATGTGGTGCAGCCGCCCTGGTAGGTCCCGGCCCCACACCTTGCCCAGGTGGGTGCTGGGGGTGATGTGTCATGTACCAAGCCTGTTCCCACCCCATCCACCCCATGGCACCCGCAGTCTGTCTTCCTGCCCCCACCAGCCCCACATCACAAGGGCTGGGTGCTCCCCTCTGCTCCCCCCTTGCCCGCGTGCCTCCCTCCCCTCTTTGCCCACCTTCCCTCTGCTCCTTTCTTTTCCTCCAGCTCCTCTATCCCTCTCCCTGCCAGACCTGCCTCAATCCTCTCCCCCGTTCCTGGCTCCAGTAATCTGACAGGCTCAGACCTGCCTGTAATTCCCTGTGGACTCGTCTCAGCCAGCTGATCCCAAGACCTTGTCTGCATCCTTCCCTCGCCTGGGCTGGGTTTGCCTCCTCCTCCTGGCTCTCCCATCACTCAGCAGCACACATACCTTTCTCCACAGAATGGCTCTGCCCCTACAGTCTCCTCCAGATCTCTGTGCCCATTCCATTGTCTTGCCAGGGAAGCCTTTCCCTCCACTATCACTTCCATGGGCAGTGAAATGCCTTCACACAGCCCTTTGCAATGCAGAATGTGTCTTCTGGAGTGACTTTGTGGGTTTAGGTTAAGGAGAACAACTGGGAAAACACCTCTGAAGAGAGAGGGTGAGGGTAGACAGCCGTGTGTGCACATGCACATTTAAATGGAAAGCAGCTTCCCCCTGTAAAGGGGTTTTGAAACCAGAACTGAATCTAGGCGACCTAGATGGGTCCAGGTTCAATGAGTGGTTGGGTCTGAAAGAAATCAAAATGGAGCTTTCCAGGAAGTCTGGTTTTCCATCCCCATCCATCGAGGGCCAAAGATTCCCCCTCCCAAGTCCAGTCATGGCAGGGGCGTGGGACAGCTGTGGTTAATCCCCTCCTGGTGGACATGTCCTCCCAAAGTACTCCAAGCCCTGAAAACAACAGTCTAAAGCAGCACTTGAAATGTTAAGTGAAGTCAAATTCCTCTAAGGCCATCCAGTCTCTGTTCCTGAACCTGGGGGTCAGCCGGGAGCAAAGGGGATGGATCTGGCCTCGTTACTGGCACCAGCAAGATGAGAAGCCTTTGTGAGAGTAGTGCAAGAAACATCCCAAGTGTGTCCTGCAGCCAGATGGAGGCAAGAGTGAATAATTCCTTCCTGAGTGTAAGTCAGGCCGGACAGGGGGTGCGGAGCTTCCTTACGCAAGGCACCGGGGAGCGCGTGGGGTGGCCAAGCCCCATGTCCTGTCCAGCCTCTCTGGAGCACACTGGGCCCCCAGGAGCATGTTTCGGTATGCTGTGAACTCACTGAAGCCAAATAAACAGCGGCCTCTGGCTGAGCTGAAGCCCAAGAGGCTGGAAGGACCTTCTTTTCCCTGGCAATAGGCAGCCCGGCTTTCGTAATCCCTGGGAGGACATCCTGCTTGCAAACCCTTCTCCCCTTGCCGAGACCCAGCCAGGCTGACACCAGCAGAGTCCCCACTCTTGCATCCCAGATGCTGCCTGAGGCCCTGAGTTTGCTCCTTTGGGGACTTGTTTATATCCATACAGCCCTCCATAGCCAAGCAGGGCACCTGGGCTGCCCTGCCACCTCTCTGTGGGCGTGTGAACCCTGAGTGCAAAAGGGAACCTGGCGCAGGGGGCAGTGCCTAAGTGCTGATCTCTCCACTCCCTTGGGTGACCTTCGCAATGCAAAACACATTGTCTGGAATTGAAGGACTTTGGCACTGAGGAAATTGGTCACCTCTGCAGCCGAAACTCACCCCACGTGGCAACGTATCACTTCCAAACGCCCTTGATTGATGCCGAGAGGCGCTCAGTTCAAAGGCAAGGTAATGTGAGCAGATTGGTTAATGCTCCTTGCCCTGGCCCTTGAGAGCAGGGCTGGAATGGCAGGGCAGACTTAATGGGTTTTGAAGGCTTTTCTTTTTAAGATATGAATCAATAAAGCTGTACGAGGACCATGGATAATGTGACTGGAATAAGAATCAGGGCTTGTCTTTGAACCGGAGCGAGGTCCCTGATGGTGTTTACTTCATGTCCTGGCACCAAATGTGAGATGACATGAATATATTACCTTACTGGCTTTCCTGAGCAACCCCTGCCACTCTCAGACCAGCTTCAGGAAGGAAAAGAGCAGCAAAGAGAATCTGTTTGGAAGTGTCAACTTGTTTCCCAAAAACCCTGTCATCCTGACTTATCACTGAAGGGTCTGGCTGTGACAGGGGCCACACTCCTGGGGGGAGAGCTGGGCACAGGGGATGAAGAAGAAGGTGGTGACACCAGAGGCTGTTCAGGGTCTGAGGAAGTTTAGCAGCAGGCTGATGCCTTGTCTGTGAAGCCCTGTGGTGCTGGATCTGCTTCCTGAGTGTCTCTTGCTTCATCTGTCCCAGCTACATCACAAGGTTTCAGTTTCCTCAAATCCCAGTGTGGGACTGGGGGTTTTTGCAACATTCCCAGGCCAGGAACAGGTTGGTCTGGGTTTGAAGTGTTCTCCAGGACTGCCTTAGCAGCTACTCACCATGCCCTGCCCTGCCTGCGAGCACTGGGCAGCATCCAGCCCCACTCCCAAGGCTCCTCTGCTTCCTATTCCCCTGGATGTTGTAATCCTTGGGGATTTTTAGACTGTGTGGGTTGGTGGGGATTTTTTGGAGAGGGAGGTGGAAAGCTGGTGTCAGCTTTCCACCAGTCATGGGGAGATTTTGCTGTCCCCATCACACCTACCACCTCCCCTCTGCCGCTGCTGCCAAGGGTCTCCATCCCATGCTCCCTTTCCACGCATCTACCCAGTGCTGCTGCTGTCCCAGTCCCCAAGCCAGCATCCCACACCATCCCCAGCATCCCACACCATCCTGCTCCAAAATGTGAGGGTGATGAGCTGGAGGTCAGAGTGGCTGCAGGGGTTGAGGTTTCCTCTGGGAGCTGGGGGCTCAGGGCAGGGACCCGCTGGGGGGTTTCCATCAGTGACACCTCGGTCTCTGTGCAAGTTGCATTGTTGCACTCGGACCCCAGAGCAGAGGAACCCTGTTTCCATGTGAGAAGGAGAGTCTGGGCTGGTTTGGTTTAAGCGCCTTCCCCACAGCTCTGGCAGCAGTGCCTGCGGTCTGGATTCCATCAGCAGAGGAATGTCTGCTCCCAGCTTTGTCCTGCACCAGCAGCCCGGGCATCACTTCCCAGGACTGCCTGGGCCTGGGAGGGGGCAGCAGCTCCCTACATCGTCACTTCCCTGTCCCAGCTCCTCCCAGCTGAGTTGAGGACACAGAACTGGGGGAATCCCAGTTTCTTCACACCACCCATCCTTACGAGCAAATTGGTGACCAAGCATTCCAGAGACACGGACAAAGACTGCCTGATTAAACTGGGATCCCACGTGGGCTCACCATGGGATGGAGATTCAGGCAGCGATGCAACCCCAGCTGGATCTGGGGGGTCCTGCTGGCTGAAGCCCCTTTTAACCCCCTGGTTAGGGGGGCATGTTGTGCTCCAGCCTGATCCCACAGTGGTGGCTCGCAGACCACCGGCACTGTGGGCACAGAGATGGAGCATTAGGATTGCACACAGGTCTCTAGGGATCAGAGAAGGTGGGGGAAGGAAACCTGCAATAAGCACAGAGCATTTGTACAGGCTTTAGGCTAAATCCTTCCCTCCCTGGGTAGCAGCACTGCAAAGCCATTTCCTAAAGTCTTGTTATTCCTTTTCAGGCCAGGACTTTGCAGTTGGCAGCAGGGCTAGATTAGGGAGAGGGAGGGAGAGACACGGCGTGCTGAGGGCATTGCTGGGTGAGCCAGGCTGGCAAACAGGGGCTTTGCTTCAGCAAAGTTCAGGGTTACAAGCCCAATGTCACTGGATCAGGTATTGAAGCAGCCCAGAGTGCCTCCGGGAGGAGGATGAAGGTGTAACACCCACCCTGGCACGCACCACACTCGTGCCTTCAGCCTTATTTCACTTACAATCCCAGGACTGCTCCTGTTCTGGCCTGGAAAAGGGATCCCTGCTGTGCTCCTGCAACAAGGGCTTGGGGCAGCTCCTGCAGCTCCTTCCCAAAGTGCTCCCTGAGGGAGTTCATGGGGTGTCTTCCCAGGGCCACCCCAGCTAATGGTCTGAAGGTCCCAGGGAGCTGACATTGCAGGGGACACAAGAAGTCACCCATTTTTCTCCAGGAACCAGATCATGAGGCTGAACCCAGGCATGAGAGAAGATGGGCTCAGCCCCAAGGGTCTGGATTTCGGGTGTCTGCCTTCACCCCAGAGACAGTGACGGAGTCAAGGGTGGGGATCTGCCATCATCCACATCCCACACACTGTGGAGCTGAAGCCTTGGGATTTTTTGCCTTCACCTCCCACTCGAGGATCGGGAGCCAAGTACATTTCTCATTGCACCCAGCGCACGGGAGGAGGAGAGGCAACGTGGGAGGGCACAGGGGGAGTGGGAGAAGCTGTGGGCTGGCAGGTACAGACCCCGCAGGAACACGATACACCACAAGCAGAGGCTTGGAGGGCCTGGAAATCCATCCCTACCCTCTGCAGTCAGGGTGGAGGATGGCTTTGATCTCTCCCTGTTGCGCAGAAGCTCTGGGAGAAGCAGACTCAGGCTCAGCAGGGACAGGGCACCACAGTGCCACCTCATCATGAGGTCAGGTCCATATAGGCTGGAGGTGGGAAGCAGGAGGGCTGCAATGCTCAGCTGGTGAGGTGAGAGGGATCAGGGTATTGAAATTAATTGGGATCTGAGAGAGATGGAGCACTTTCTTCAATACAGAGCACCCAGGCTGATCCAACCTCCCTACTGGCTATAGGGACCAGGTTCTCTGTCCCCCACCCTGAACCCCATGGTCCCAGGCTACCCTACCTTGGCAGCAGGCACTGTGCTGAGATCCCTTCTGGGACAGCAGGCTGCAATGGTGACAAGGCAGCATCTTTCTCCTTCTGGAACAAGTCACCTCCTAACCCCAAGCCCTTGAGAGCAACACTCACGGGAAACCATGGAAACGGGCAGCAGGCACGTGACAGAGTGTGCCTGCACTCCTCCCCTGATTTATGGCCCATGTCTGGGACAAGACACAGAAGGGAAGGGCTGTTGGGGTTGTTTGGGATTTTGAGGCAGCAGATCACCACTGCTGCTTTAATCTCCCTCTCCTCTTTGCAGAGCAGGATGGCACATGGGAACAGGGCTGGGTTCCTGCCAGGGCCAGATGTGGTGACCCCAGGGAGGGAGGCAGAAATCTGGAAAAGGCTGGGGGATTTCTCACTTACTTTTCTAATTTTTCTAATATTTTAATATTTCTAAATGGAGACTCTTGAGCCGAGATCCTTCAGCTCCTGGTAGCAGGGAGCAAGGCAACATACCCACTGTGCCCAGGCTCACCATGGAACAGGTGCCAGGTGGTGAGCCCAGTGTAGATGAGGACACCAGGCACAGAGTCCTTTTCTTTAATCACACAGCAAGTGATAACCATTGCTCCACTTGGATTATTGCTCTGGTGTTCATATTGGTTATAGTTTGATTGTTTCCTCCTCTTTGAAAGTGCTTGCCCTGCATTGCTGTTTTGCTCTGATTTTAAGCTGGGTCTCTGTGGGTTTGAGCCAAGTCTAAAGCACTTCTTCCCCTGCACTTCAAGGGTGGGCAATAAGCTTGGCCATGCCATCCTTGGACCAGAGGGGTTTCTCTGCTGCACAGTGATCACCTGGGGACGTTGTAGTTAATGTTTAATCTGAGGCTCATGGCCACTGATCCCATTGGCCAACGGGCAGAAGGGAAGTCCCAACTTGGTGTAAATCTGATGAACTCAGCAGCTGGTTGATGGCGTTATTGAAAGATTCCCGACCTCTGACCAGGTCAGACTGGCGACGCTTCTGTGCTGTCACACCGGTGGTTTCGGCAGCTCCCAGCTGACCTTTGTACTTGAGGGATTATGGGGTGCCTGGGGCTCCCAGTCTGTCCCAGCACATGTTCGCCGGGGGACCCACAGTGGGGGATCTGTGGGCGGCATGTTCTCCACCAGCTCTCGTTAGCTCTGCAAGAGCAAATTTGCTGACAACGCCAGTCTGGCGGCTGCTAACGGGGAGGTGGCCAAGGATGGCTTGGAGGAGAAATACGAGGCAAAAAGCCTCGACAGATCTGCAATAACAAAGCTCCAGATCCCCAAGGGGCTCAGCCACCCCCCAGCCTGCCTGCTCGGGTGTCAGAGCGGCACCCGCAGCCCGTCTGTCCGTCCGTCTGTCCGTCTGCCCTGCGAGGGTGCGCAGCGGGTGCGGGAGGCGGCTGCGCTCACCCGCTGCTTCCCTTGTCTCTGATCCCCCTCTGGGGGACTGCCGGTTATTACAAGTCTCCGTAGGATTTTCCTGCTCTCTGTGCAAATGGACTGTGCTGCGGGTTTAATATGCCGGATTGCCAAGGAGCCGGAGGTGGCATTTGGGTAAAAAAACAGCCCAAAAGCACACCCACGAAGGCGGCGGGAAGCCTGGAGTGGAGGTGTTCCCTGACAAGGCACTGCCAGGAGCGATGCAATCGCAGAATGACAATAATACCTTCATTTCAAGAGTGTCTTTCAGTTGGGTCCTGTCACGAGAAGGGAGAGAAAATTCTCAGAATTAAAAAAGTCCCTATGGACAGACCACGACCTCCTTTGGGGGGCAGAGAGGTGCTCACGGTGGGGGTGCCTCACGTTCCCCTCTCACCCCAAGAATCAGAGGCGAGTGTGGGTCTGTCCTTCCAAACATCACCTCCTACAAAATCAGGGAGGGCAAAGAGGAGAGCCAAGGCAGAACTCGGAGGCAGCCAGAGGTTGGGCTAACTTTAACTCAGCACTTTGGATTCTGAATTTCCTCTGAGCTGTTTACGAAGGGCTGGAAAAAAAACTTCCAGCCCTACCTCCCCCCGCCAGCACCGTCCTGATGTTGCCCAGAACATCTCTCTCATCCCTCCCTTTCGTGGAGAAAAAAAAAAAAAAAAAGAGAGAGAAGGAGGGAGGAGTGGGAGAGAGGAGGAGAGAGGGAGAAAGTGAGCTCACGTTCACACATTGGTGAAGAGGCTGGTCTTGCAATGCCTTTGAATATTTTACTTTTAGGCAGTTCCTCATCAGTCAGCCACACACATCCGAGGCGAGCTGAAGCGAACTAGAGCCATGGACAGCGCTGGGAGATCTGAGATCTGATTGCATGCAGCAACCCTCCGGGATATTTTTTAAATTACATATATAAACACGCCGACAGGCAGCCGAGCTCGCACTCACACACACACACACACACACACACACACACTCTCTCATACACATCCACACGTCTCGGAGCCGCCGAGCAAACACCTTGTCTCCTCTCGCAGGATATACCCGCTCGCACACATCTCTCTTTATCTCCTCCTGGCTTCCCGGAGGATCCTGCCGGCTGTTTTTCATGGAGAAAGTCCAGGGAGAAATGGAGATTGAGAGATGGGAAAGAAGTGAAGAGATCTCAGACGCAGAGAAAAAGGTTATTCAAGAGATATGGAGCAGAGTATATGCGAACTGCGAGGACGTTGGGGTCTCCATACTCATCAGGTATTTAAAAAATAAACCAAAAAAAGGAAGCAGCAAATCCAACTAAATCTCTTTATAGCTGAGGAAGAGGCAGAACAATATATAGAACTGAGCAGAGATGAATGACAGTGAGTGGGGAGCTAGCTGGGTGTATTCACTGCCTGGGAGAGCAGGGAGGGTTTCACAGCGCTCCTCGGATTCCCACACCTTTGAGCTGGGTGGCGGCGGCTCAGGGAGAGGGGGCAGCCTTGCTGGGGACTTTGGGGGAAGCTGCTTCCATGCAAAGGTCACTTTACCTTGTGGACAGGGCTGGGGGGGGTGGTGGAGGTGGGGGGAGCTCAGCGCCGGCTTTGGGTGGGTTGGGGGTCTGGGTTTTTACACCCCCCCAGTGAGCTGCGTGCGGATGGCACGGGTGCGTAGCAGGCTGGCGGGTGAAATAATGCAAGTTGGGAGCCAAGATAAAACCCAAGCAGGTGTGTCTCCGAGGGCACCATCTGTCCCTCCGGCGGCAGCGTCGGCGGGAAGGAGGGCACTGAAGTTGGCGGTGGAAGGGGGGCATGGGGGGCATGGGCAGGAGATGGGGGCAGTGGGGGGACAGGGATCCTGCAGTCCCGGGATCGGGGTGCAGAGCATCACCCGATGGTGTGGGGCTGTGCAGCACAGACGGGCAGCTCGAGGTCTCAGGTCTGTACCTGGAACCAGAACAGGGGAGATGCTCTTGAGGTGGGGAGCAGAGGCAGGTGAGAGTTCCTGGGTTGCCTGTGGGTGCAATCGTGTCCTGGTACCCCAGGAAAGCATCAAGCAGGAATCCCACAGGGTCACACGGACGCTGGGACTTTGGGGTGTCAGTGGGGTGCAGCACCAGCAGGCTGTTTCCCTTATTTAAGAGGGGAAAAGAGGATGGGCATGGTGAGGAGAGGGGAAGACAAGATGCCCACACTGACCTCTTGTTAAACAGCAAAGATGCTGTCCAGAGAGTCAAAGCTCCCATCACTCATCCCAGGGATCAGAAATGCTGGGATGTCCCTGGTCAGGCTCCCACCTGGACACAACACCAGGCACGCCAGATTGGAAATGGGAGACTGGGTTGTGTCCTTCCCATTTTGCTCCTGCAACAGGGGACTGGGTGCTTGGAGAACTCCCTGCCATTTGCTAATAATAATCCCAAAGTTTTCCAATAGACTGTGAGCTGATACCCCAAGCCCTTGGGATCTGTGGGAAGCAGAGCCTCTCTGGTCATGCTGGTAAGCAGAGACGATCTCCCTTCAGGCTTGCTGCCAGCACTGCAATGGGATTTTCCTACCAAGACCCCTTTGCAGATTCCAAAATGACACTGGGTGTGAGGGGCACCAAGGTGTGGCAGCAGGGACCATGTGGCCAAGTTCAAACTTTCCCAGTAGAAGTTTTTCGTCCAATTCGTTGTTCTTTGATTCCAGGCATAGCTGTGGCACTGAGGTGAAGGTTTTCCCCTGCTATGACAACAGGGCAGGATAGAGTTGCCTCCTAGGGTGAACCCTGGCTCCTTGGAAGCCTTTACATTCTTAGTCATGGCACACGCCCTGGCACACCCCAGATAAACCTGCCACCTGCTCCCTCAGCCAGAGCTTCCCTCGGATGCTGTAGGTGAGCTCTGGACTTTCAGTGCACATCCTCAGGGACAGTGATGTAATTTGGAAGTGGTGCCATCCCTTCCAGCAGCACTGGTTGGAGCAGCACACCTGCCTGTACCCCCGTGCCACGGCCACAGGGGCTGAGCTGTCCCCCTGGTCACACACCCTGTCCCCAGCGAGGGTTTCGTGCTGCTGCCCTGAGTTCCACTCCCCCCCATGAGCTCCCACAAGCTCCACCTGAGCTCCCTGGGGAAGCACGTGCTGGGCAAAAGCAGGGCAGCCCTGGCCAGGGCTGGAGCACCGGCGGCTGCCGCTCTCCCGGCTGCCTTTCCCAGATGGCATCAGCTGCCGGGAGAAGTGGGTCATGCGTGGAGGCCGCCGGGAGCACGGGTGGCGCGGGCAGCCACTTCCCAAGACATGATTCAGCAGCTCCAGAGGTCGGGGCTGGGGAGGGGGCAGTGGGCAGACACTGGTGGGGGTTGGTGAGAGGTGACCTGGCCGGCACATTTTGAGTGGGCACCCACACGACGTGCCGGGGGTTGAGCGCTGCCCAGTCAGCCTCCCTGCTTCACCAGTGCTGGGCTGGCCTTCCTCCCCACCTTGCTGGGGAAACTGAGGCAGGAAGGGATGTGTGGCCAGGGAGAGGGGAGGGGATACACGGCAGTGGTGCCCCATTTGGTGCAACCCCCAGAGCAGTGAAAGCAGGCAAATCTATCAGCACTCCTGTCGTTGGTGTTGTGACTGAGGAATTGATTGTATCTGGTGCCAGAGGGTCTTTCCATGCTTTCCTGCTCCAGCCCCTCTCCATCCCTTCAGAGCTGCTTAGGGCAGGGAATCACTTTTCCCCGTGTGGGGAGAGCTGGCAGTTTGCAGCCCTTCTGGACATAAAAAGTTGAAATTAATCTGAGGTCTGATCCTGTGCCCCAAGGGCGGAGGCAGGGAGGCAGCAATGCCCCTGCAAAAGGCAGGGCTACAGTGCTGGGATCCTGCAGGAACCCAGCCCAGCTCCCTCTGCCCCTGACCAGCATCCCAGCCCTCCACCCCCAGCCCTTCCATGCCTTGCCAAAGGGGAAACTGAGGCTCAGAGCTAGGCATCGTGTTCCCATCCTTCATGGCTGCTGTTAGTGCTTGAAGCCACGGCAAACCCCTGGGGTCCTGCCCCCAGCACGGTGGGTCCCTGATCTCACAGGGCTCCGGAGTCCTGGGGGACACAAACACAAATAATGGGGAATACGGCTGAGCAGCCACCGGATCCTGGGAATCTGCGCTCTGTGGTTAAAACTATGTCGCTAATTGACAATTTCCTCGGTGGGGAGCCTCGAGCCCGGAGGAAGCACAGTCTCTTTGCCTCACTCATCTTCCTCCCTGGGAGCTCAGGGGCCTCTGCAGCTCCTTCTCACAGCGGCCTTAACCCTTGCTGGAGCTGGAGCCGGCTCTGGAGCTGCAGCTGGAGCCTGGAGCTGCTCATCTGGGGCCGTGTGGGTCACTCCTAAGTGACCCTGCTGGCTGGCACAGATGGCAGCCTCTGGCTGCAGCTTGCCCATAGCCTCCCCATGCCCCCAGGCTCACTGCTGTGCCTCAGTTTCCCCATCTGTAATTTAGGAATCAGTCCTTCTTGAACCCCCCTCACTCCAGAGCTCACAGTGGGGAGCCCAGGTGTGCCAGGGGAGCAGGGCAGCCCTCAGCCCCTCTGGCACCTGCGTCAGCCCTCACTGTGCAGTGCAGGAGCCCCCCAGCACGTGGCCATCACCCCTCAAGGTCTCCCTTTTCCCTCCCAGGGGTTTATTGCCAGTACCCCACGCTCTGAGACTGGGCTGGGGGATGCACACCCAGGTGGCTCAGCCCTCCGTGGCTCACAGGGGCTGGGAGCACCCGTGGGTGAGCATCAGTGGGGGATTGGGACCCTCGGTCCTTCACAGACCCCAACTAAGCCCGGGACTCCGGGGCTAAAACCGCAGCCTGTCCCGACCGGCACACACACTCGCTCCCACACCCACACACACGTACCACAGCCACAGATGTGGGACCACAAAACTTTACGGGTCCCATCAGGGGATAAAACCCAGGAATAGTTTCTATTAGATCCCAGGAAAATCTGCACCAAATGTTAATGCTGTGCCAAGAGCAGGCGACGCAACCTGCCACAGCCACCACGGGCTGTGCCCCCTCCATGGGGCTTCTCCTTCACTGTTCCCTGCACTGCCACTCCAGACCCATCAGCTTTCTGAATTTCCAAAGTTGTTACCCTCTCCATCACTTCTGATGTGCTCTTTCACCCTCAGCAGGTATAGAAGGGAAAGCAAAATGTTTGTCAGTGCGGGATCAGGCCCATGGATTTCGACAGTCTGTGTCTGCTTAGGCTGAGCAAACACACCTGGATTCAGACAGTTTGCAAAGAGCTTTGAAGTATGAAAGCACTCCTTGGATGCCAGACATTATTGGAAGTTTTTGGTTAAAACAGGAAAAAGTCTGAGTAATGGGTCTGGCAATGCAGAAAACTTTTTTTTTTCCCTTTTTTTAGCTGAATATAAAAAAATATGGGTTGAATCCATGCAAAAATGGCATTTAAAGAAATGATTTTGCAGCTACCCCCAAAGCCAACATGTGTTTTGTGGAGGCGTCTATAGGGCTCCATTCCTGGCTGTTTGAAGGGCACATTTCAGAGCAGAGTAGCTCAGAGAGATGCAATATCTGGCTTTGAAAAGGGCCCAGTAAAAGGACCAGCAGTGATGTCCCCATCCCATGGCTTGTCCCATGCTCACAAATCCTTGTGGTCAAGGTGGGAAGATGTTTTTCCAGGGACAGGGAGGGCCAGAGAGCAGCAGGACAATTGTCTGCTGACAAGGACATGCACGAGGAACGTTTCCCAACCCAACAGCCTTTCCATGAAGGGTGAAGGGGTGAGTGTGGGTTTAATAAGCTCAGAACAGCCCCTTTTCCTATGACTGTTGTCTCTCCGATCGCAGCACCCGGGACCAGCCCTTTCAGCTGCCTCATGGCCAAGGTGGCTGTGTGGGCATCCCTGTGGGACATCCTGCCCCAGCCACAGCCTCAGGGCTGTCAGCAGCTCTCAGGGTGACACAAGAAGAGCCTTTCCCATGTCCCCTGTCCCAGGGCTGCCCTTGCATTGCCTGTGAACCACACGGGGTTAGAAATATCCCACTTGACCCGCCAAGAGCTGCAAGGATGTCCCTGTCCGAGAGGAGCAAAGGCACGGGGGATGGATGAGCAGTTTCCCCGGACGGTTTCCCTGTCTGTGGCTAAGGACACGCTGGATGCTTTGGTACCAGCCCTGACAATCAATCCCTCCTCCAGAGCAGGCGGCGAGGGCCAAATCTCCTCTCTGCCAAGCGGCTCCCTTAATGAGGTTGCAGCAGCGGAGCGGGGCTGCACCCGGACGCGGCTGGGCGAGCGCCCGCCTGCGGAGTTTCAGGGCTCATTAAAGGCAGGGAAATGTCAGGACAGCCCTCGGCAGGCTGGCAGGCGCTGAGCGCGGCTGGGGAACGCAGAGTGCCGGCTGGCTGGCGATCCCGCCGGAGCGCTGAGCCGGGGCCGCTGGAAATCCCCGAGGGAGCATCGGATGGTAGAGGTGTGGTGGTGGACACCAGCAAAACACAGGGTCCCGGTTTTGCTGGACAGATGGCAGGTCCCAGCACACAAACGACATTCCCGTAGTTTTTGTCACTCTCCTCTCTACCTGGCCAGGGTTTTTTTTCCAGCTCCAAACCCCCCTGCAGCCCCTGGGGGTCAGGGACATGCAGCCAGGGTCCAGAAAGCTCCATCCTCACTGTGTGTCTGCCTGGGAGGCAAGAGTCTTGTTTTCACATCATTTCCTGACACCCATAGACCCTGCTGGGCCTTGTAGGGCTGTAGGAAGGATGCTGGGTGCAGGGGGAGATGCTGGTGATGGAGTGGAGGAGCCTGCTGTGTTCCATCCCTGTGTGTTGCTTGCATCCAGTGGGCAGGGACAATGGTTTGGACAATGGTTTACAGTCCAGTGGAGAGGGACAGGGACACAAACTTGGAGGGACTGAGGAGGATGCTGTGCATGAAGGCACTGAGCAGTAGGGATTGCAAGGGAAGTAGGAAAGCAGAGGTGTGTGGGAAAGCCACTTTGTCACTGTTAATTCACTTATGAAAGCTTTAGGTCTTTACCCCTGCCCCAAAGGTTCATCCACGCGGCCAAGAGGCTTTGGGCTGAATCCACATACATGGTAGGTGAAGACAAGAGCCATGAGGACTTGGAGGTGTCGAGTGGTGAACACACAAGTGAGCAGGACATGCCCCTGGGGGCTGCTAGCTCATGTCCAAACGTATTTGGTGGCATCTTTGCTGCTGGGTCCACTCCCAACCTCCCTGGGGTGTCCTGGTCCCTCTGCCCTTGGGCAGGGGGGCATTACAGCCTCTGAGCACAGCTCAGTGTTGTGCTGGATTCTGCTCCCAAGGCTTTGCAGCGGGATGTGGGCTTCACCTGGAGGAAGGCCAGCCACAGCTCTTCTCCCTCAGCTGCAGAAAAAGTTGAATTTAGCATCAGTGTGTGGATGGGGGGCTTGGCCCTTTTGTCTCCAGCCCTCCTGTGCCAGAGCTGGAGACATTGCCCACCACCACCACCTCCACCTGTCCTAGAGCTTTCAGAGAGAGACCATGGGAGCAAGCAGGCACCATCCTCTTCTCACTCCTATTTGCTTCCCCTTTTTCCATCTTGCTGGGCCGTGGCATTGGCACGTCTGAGACCTTTCTCACCCTGGGCTGGGAGCTGTAAACACTGGCAGCACCCTTGCCCCAGCCTGAAGATGGATGACAGACTACAGGTGGCCGGGAGGAGCAGGGGGGAACGTGCAGGCGAAGCGGTGAGACAGCCCTCGGCATAATAAATAGCAGCATCACACACCACCTGCCTACCCATTATCAGCTGCTTTGTAGGCACCCGAGCAGAGGGAGAGGTTTGAAAAGGGACGGGGAGAGGCTCCAGGCTGCCTTAGAGCTTCTCCCACGTAGAGGGACGAGGCGAGAGAAAACATGAAAGCATCGGTAGGTTGAGTCACCAACCCTGGAGGGATTTAAAAGATATGCGGTTGTGGCACTTGGGGACGTGTTTTGGTGGTGGGCTTGGCAGGGCTGGTTTGAGAGCTGGGCTCGATGATCTTAAAGGTCCCTTCCAATCTAAATGATTCCATGAAAATCTATTAAAAAAACAGTCTCCAAGTGCTGGCTGGGGGTTCAGCTGAAGCCTCCCAGCAGCTCTGAGGGCTCAGGGGCATTTCCCCCCTCAGTTTACACAAAGGGTAAGTGAAGCATTAAGGGTTTAGTTGCTTGAGGGGACTGAGTGAGGAGCACCCATTTGTCCTCTGTCCAGCTGGGGAGGGAAGGAGGTGGCTGGGCTTGGAGATTTCCTCCGTGCAGGGTTTACTCTGCACGGTCTGGGGAGAGGGAGGAAGATGGGGGAGATGGGAGGAGAAGTGGCATCTCCTCCCTAACAGAAAACAGGTTTCCAGTAACTGCAGTGGGTTTCCACCTTAATTATTTCTTTTGGCTCTGCTACTGGGAATGGTTGTGTCCTAAAGTTGTTAAAAGGGCAAAAGAGAGAGGAAAAGCAATCCTGACATCCTGTCTGCTGGGTCCAGATGTAGCTGGCAGAGTACAAATTAGCGGGTGCAGAATGGAATCGCTTAAAAAGAAATTTAATGAGATCGGTATGCAGGCATCTGGTTTCTATCAATCATCATTTTGTGCGATATGCAATGGTAAATATCATCTTTTTAATGACTCTGATGAAGAAAAAGAGCCCAAACCACACACACATGCATAATGATCCAACAAAATTGCAGAGCCTGCGATGTTTGAACTCTCAGAATGTTCTGTAGATGGAAAAACCCCAACTGACACCTCTTCTAACTCTCTATTGTTTGAGTTATTTTATTTCTTCCTTCTTTCCCCCCCATCCCCCTCCTTTCCTCTGGTTATATTTAACCTTTGTGTTAAATTAATCTTCTCTGTTTATTAACAACTACCACTGAGTGAGCCTCCCTCCCTCTTCTTCGTGCTTCCACAGCTCAAACATAACCTTGAGGCCAGAGGTTCTTGCCTCAGGCGCCTTCTGCTCTCCAAAGAGAGGTGGTTGCAGGTCTGGCCAGCCATGGATTTGCTTTTCAGCTTGAAGCAAAGGTGGTTTGGGCTCCTTTGTTTCAGTTCTCCATCAAAGACAGCCAGCAGACACAGGATGGAGCATGTGAGCTTGAGGGTTTGCTGGTTTTACATCCTCCAGCACCAGTGCCATCCTGATGGCAGGTCCCTTGGGAAAGCTGGTGGGCTCAGCTCCCCTGGGGGCATCACCTTGAGGGACTGTGAAGCGGGGAAAGGTTGGAAAGCAAATATTTGGATCCTTCACTGGCTTGGTCTCACCCAGGTTGGGAACTTGTGGGGGTTTAATCAATCTTGGCTCCTGGCATATCTGGCCAAAAGCGGGGAGAGGTGGAGGTGATGATCCCAGTGGCTCCTTTTGGTCCTTCTCTTGGCAGGGACATGCTGAGATTCCTGGTGATGGAGGGGTCAGTCCCCCCTTGCTGTCCCCCTTCTGCTGAAAGAGTCAGGCTGAGCATCTCTGTGGTGACAGGAGCTGGAGACAGCCAGGCCTGGGAATGATTTCTCCTGGCAGGGACCAGATGTGTCAGCAGGAGCTGTGCTGGGGGGAGGAGGCTGCACAATAACAAGGGGAGTTTTGTCATGGGTCCCCTCTGGGTTTTAAAAGCAACACCTTGTCTCCCCCTTCCTTCCACCTTCCTTCCTCCTCCCTCCCCCCCCCCAACTTTCCACCACACACTCTTCACACCTCCAATACCTATTTTGGGCCATCTGATGAATCCCAGATGCCTTGGGAAGCAACAGAAGCGGTGGTGCACTCCAGGCACTGCTTCACTCTGCTTCCTTGGCAATGCCCCCAAGCTTTCACAAGCCAAGGGAGCGGGGGAAGGAAGGGAGGGGGGGAGAAAGGAGGATAGCAGAGTGGTAAGGAGCCTGGTACTCAATATTGCGATTATTCATGGAGTGGTGAGTGGGGAAGAGGATCCCACCTGGTTCTGGAGGGAAGTAGTGATGGTTGGAAAAAGTGGTGGGATGGGTTCAGGTTCACATGGTTTGGGATGGTGCTTAGGAAGGGGAGGGAGTCTGTCTGGACCCAGGGATGATGGCCTGGGAGCCCTCTGCCACTTTCTGAGCATCCTTCTCTGGTCCAGGAGGCAGGGAGAGCCCAGTAGGAGGGAGAGAGCTGGGTGAATGCAGGGAGCAAACACTGACGTGGTTTTCTTTTGCATAAATTGGGTGGAAGGGGGTGGTTAATGTGACTCAAGTGTCAGCCCCAGCTGTCGAGAGCGACCAGCTGCACTGCTGGCATGGGTGGTGGTGGCATCTCTGCACCCTGTCACCTTGTCCCCTCCAGCCTCCACCTCCCAGGGGAGCTCAGCACATCAGCTGCAACCACACCTGAACTTCTTTCAGCTCTGTTTGGGTGGGGTTGATTTAATCCTGCAGAAAAGAAGGTCCCCAGGCCCCTTCAGAGGGGCTGGTTTGGGATATTCTTGTGCTGGGGGAAATGTTTACTGGCACAGATAACACAGATGAGCCCAGGGCTGAGATGCTGCTGGAGACTGATCTGTGAAAGCTGGGGGTAACCTGGGTAGGGGGAGACTGTTTGGGGTGGCAATACAGGAATAAAGCCCACGGGGCCAAGAAGCTGCTGTGAGACTGAGGAAGAGGGGCAGGGAGGGGCTGGCTGAGATAAAGAGAGGTTTTTCATGCTCATCTCCAGCTCTCTGAGGCATGTTTTGATATATGTGGGCATGAATACAGCATCTGGCACCTGGGTGGAATCTCTGGGCGTCAAGAACTCCGTCTTGCCTCTGTAGATGAATACCCAGCTGTGATGCCCTTGTAGCAGATGGGGAAGGTTTGGGAGAAAGGCATCAACCTGCTGGTTTTCAGGCAGCTGAATGCTGGGGGATTCAGTAGGAAAACCAGCCCTGGCAGTGCCAGATGCAGAGGGTGGCTCCACCGCTCCGTGCTTTGCTTTAACCCCTCAGCCTGCTCTCACCCTCCTGACGGTATTTCATGTGGATTCTTTCTCAAAGGTTTTTTGTGAACTTCCCCTCGGCCAAGCAGTACTTCAGCCAGTTCAAGCACATGGAGGACCCTCTGGAGATGGAGAGGAGCTTGCAGCTGCGTAAGCACGCCCGGCGGGTCATGGGTGCCATCAACACTGTGGTGGAGAACCTCAATGACTCCGAAAAGGTCTCCTCCGTCCTGGCCCTGGTGGGCAAAGCCCACGCCCTCAAGCACAAAGTGGAGCCCGTCTACTTTAAGGTAAAGGATTGGACCAAAGTAATCTTTGGGGTGCTTTAGAAATTAGGAAGAGGGCAGGGGAGAGGGAGCTGTGGGGAGCTGATGCTGCCTGTCCTTGCCTGGAGGAGCTTGGCTGGGTGTAGGGGTTGCTCCTCACATAGCTGGAGTGTCCCACTCAGACCACCCTTCCCACACACAGTCACTGGAGCATCCAGTACATTCCTCTGCCCAGGGAATCTGGCCTACCTGTGTCCTGCTCACAGCCCCAACAGCATATTCATGTCCCTTCTTTTAGAAATCAAGCATTATAGTTGGGACTCAATAATTTGAGGTGCTCAAATTGGGGTACCCCATCATGCCTTGGTCTCTGGTTACTTGCCCTGTCTGTTCTCAGGAGTGTCAACAGACCTTCAGGACATCTGTCTGTCCCACAGAAGGTCTCCTTCCCAGAAATCAGCAGCAGGATTCAATGGTTTTTGTGGGGAAAAAAGCAAAATATGCTGTTAGCTTCTCTCTGCAGAGTAATTAACCCCTTGCTGTCCTCCTCCTTCCAGAAACTCACTGGTGTCTTGGTGGAGGTGATTGCTGAGGAATACCCCAACGACTTCACCCCGGAGGCTCACGGTGCCTGGACCAAGATGAAGACCCTCATCTACACCCACGTGACGGCGGCGTACAAGGAGGTGGGCTGGGCTCAGTACCCCACTGCCACCCTGTGAGCAGCCAGCGGGGCCAGGCGAGGGGCAGGGAGGGCTTCACTCACCCCAGGACTTCACTCTGGTCTCTTCTCAAGATCTTTGCTCAGTCTGGGGAGCCCGGTAGGGCCAGCTCTGTCAGCTGCCAAGTCACAATTTGATCTCCATGGGGTTTAAAAACAAACTACATAAGCCGAAAAAACCTGTAGAACCACAAAGGGTGTGGGTGGGTCGGGGTGAAGCAGTTGCAGGGCACGCTGGAAGGGGATGCAGAGGGTGAGGGGAGAGCGCTGGTTGTTGGCTCCATCTCACTGTCCTGGCCTGTCCACCACCCCCTCCCAAATCCTGCACCTCGCTCGCGCCATCTCAAGGTCCCTTGCACAAGCGCTGCCGCCCCGTTCGATGATGAACAACACAACCCTCATTTTCCACGCAAAGCCCCTGGGTTAGGCCCGGCTTTGGGGGGGCACAGTGCTTATGGAGACGTCCAGCTGCCCAGCTGGCACCGAAAACGCGTTGCTTTGCACTTTGTGTATCACCTGGCAGGGTGGCAGAGCTGACAGCTGTGCCCACACCGCTCTCGGTGCCCGTCACCCTGCGCCCTGGGCTGGCAGCAGCCTCTCCCGTCACCCACAGTCCCTCTCCTTGGCTGGCTGCTGCAAACCCCCCTGGGGCTGGAGGGAGTGAGGGGGCGGGAGAGCCGTGCTCCTGCAGCGTGAGAGAGTGGGGAAGGAGGGGGATGCCTTTGGGCTGCCTCCCCTCGTGGCTCGGAGCATGGCGTGTAGGTGGGATCCCTGTGTCATATGTAGGGAGCTGGTGAGTCCACCCACTGCCCTTCAGCTCCCTGAGGATGAGCTTGGGTGGCACATGTTGTGCCATTGCCCTGGGAATGGTGTGTGCAGGTCTGTCTGTCCAGCTCTGCCCTGCACGGTGAGAAAGGGGGGGCTTCGGGCTGGGATCAGGAGGGGAAAGATGGCATGGACACAGCAGGAGGGGTTTCTGGGTGTGAAGAAAGGTCCCTTCTCTGCCAAAATTAATAACTAACCTGTTGTATATTTACATATTCCTGCCCTCTTGGTGAAACTGGGCTCCTTCAAATAAAGTGCCTGGTAGAAATCAGCCCCTGCAGGAGCTGTGTCCCCCACCCGGGGACAGCAGTGCTCCTGTCTGTGCCCGACAAAGGCTTCTCCCCAGCCCCCCAAAAAGTGGCTGCAGGGCTCGCAGCACTCATCCCGCCTCCAACACCAACTCCAGCTGAGCCTGGGGGTCAGTCTGCTTGGTTTGTGCCTCAGTTTCCCCTGCAGTTGCAGAAAAAGGGAGGAGGAGCAGCCCCGTTGCCTCCTGCCCACGAGTGGTTGGATTTATAGGATTTCTGGGAACTGATTGGCAGAGGGTTGAGGATGTGTCAGATGTACTGGGATGCTTTGGAATCCTTGTCATCCAGTATTTCCCTAAAGGTCTCTTATTTTTAGAGCTCTAGCACTAAGGGCAATGTTATCTGTTGAAGTGGAAGGGGGTTCCCTTCCAAGATTTCCTCTGGCCTCACTCCACTACTTGTCCTGGAGAGCTGGCAGCTTCCTGAGAGAGACCAGCTCCTCTCCTGGATGCCAGCGGGATAGGCAGAGAGCCCAAGGTTGCTTCTGGGATCCCCACGGCCACCTTGGGGACATCCCCCTGCCGTGGGGACACGGACCCCAGCCCTGCCCTTTCCATTGTTTCAGGATGTCAGCACTGCCCCTGGCTGGGGTGTGACCCCAGGACTGCTGCTCAGAGCAGGAGGGCAGGTGTGTCTGGGTGAATGTGCCCCTCCTTGGAGTGCTCTGTGGGATGCAGACAGGAGTTTGTGCCATCACCCAGTGCCCTGGCTCTGGGCAAAGTGGATTTGGAGAAGGCTCTAAACCTCTTGGCTGCATTCCCCAGTGCTCCCTTGCCTTCCTGCAGAGCCACAGGACCAGAATTAGTCCCAGAATAGCTCCAGAGCTTCAGTAATGTCACTACAGACAATCTGGCCTTGCAGTTCTTTCCTTCCTACATCCCACAGTAAAACTGATGGAGTGATGGCAGGTCCTGGGTGTCCATCGAGGTTTGGGTGGAAATAACAGCTCGGGGCACAGCTGTCCTTGGCATGGCAGGGTGTGAGGTCAAGGGGTTTGTAAAAGGAAGGCACAGGGTGACAGGTGATGCTGCCTTTGCTCACAGGGTGGGCTGCCATTTAGAGCCAACACCCCCAAAATTCAGCCCACCAGCCCACACTGGTGAAGGTGCCAGCAGCTGCTGCCTCTGGCTCCCATCAGGGTGTCAAAGCAGCTTCTCATCCCTCACGTCAGTGAAGGCATCCTTCAAGCAGCTGCTGCTGCCCAGATCGAGGATGGATGGGAAAAACCCGTTCAGGATTGACTTTGCTCCAGTGCAGGACTGGAGAGCGATCGCTTGGACAAGACTGTTAGATCATATTTTTGTGTGCACACATCACAGGACTCTCACGAGCACAACTTCCCCGGTTCCTGCCAAAACCTTGAGGCCAGCAGCACATATTTTTGATGAGTTCATGTACTCCCTGTGCTCTGGGGATGCTGGGCCAGGGGTGTTTCCGTACAGGGATGTTTCATCTTCAGACAAAATTTGCACATTAACCTTCGAGGTTAATATTGTCCAGGTGGGAATTTTATTTTTGCAGTGCAAGCCCTTCCCCTCCCTTCCCACGACAAAAACTGGGCTCCCAGTCCACAGGGAAGCCACTTTGGGGTGGCTGGAAAGTCCCCGTGTTTGTACCTGACCCACCCGAGTGCCTTGGTTTTTGGGGAGCAGCAGGGAGGTCCTCCCACTTGGTTTCTCCTTTCTTTTTTTATGTCCCTAGAAAAAAACTGACCCAGGGCCTCGTGTGCCCATGCATGTGTGTGCTGGGCTTGGGGTTTTTTCCAGGAACGTTTTCCTAAAGCAAATCCAGATGTGTGCAGCTGCTGTCCCTCGAGGAGCACCCCCACACACACCCCCCCCATCAGCCAAATTGCAGGCCAGTCCAATAGATGCAAACAAAAACATGTTTATTTTTACCAGTTTCGTAGGAAGTATCATGAAGCAGGAGGGCAGCCAGGGCAAAGCTCCGGGGGGGAGGAGATAAAGCGAACGCCCCCTCTTTGCCGCCCGCAGCAGAGGAGGTATTGCTTAAACCGGGGAAAATTCTCATCTGGGGAGAGATGAAAAAGAACAGAAAAAGGAAAAAAAAAAATGCAATTCCAGAGTGACAGGGCTGATAAATGCCGAGTGGAAGAGCAGAACAGGAGGCCAGCCCCATCCACCCCCCATCCCTGAACCCTCCACAGCTGACTGGGGGCACCCTTATCTCCCATTTGCTTCAGGTCTTGCTCTCTGGGCTTTGATGTTTCACCTCCTGGTACTCCTAGGCTGAGCTTAGGGCACTTTGGGTTCAGTTTTGCCCTCCTTGGTGGTGGCAGGTAGGGACCAACTTGCAAAGTCCTTCCCCCAAAATTCACAAGTAAGAAGCTGGGGCTCAGGGCATGATGCCAGCACATGCTGCTCTCTCTTCCGTCCTGGGGAAGATCCCTCTGTCCCCCAGCCCAATCCAGCCCCTGGCTCAGCCAGCACAGTGGGATTATCATCAGGGCTGGGCTTGGACCTGTGATTTGGGTGGGGAAGCCTCTTGTCTCCTGCCAGAGGCAGATGGATGCTGAGTGAGGGGGGGTTTGGTGTCCCTGGGGCAGGTTCTCCCCCCAAGACACCTCATCCTGGCTCTCTTTGGGGACAGCCACTCATATCAACCAACTCTTGTTGCCCCACCTCAAGTTCAATGTTTGGTCAGAGGCAGCTGAGCGCTGGAGGGAATGGGAAGTGTTGTGTTGGAATGGGGCATAGATCCCATCCACCCTATCCACTCCATCCCTATGGCCAACATCCATGGCAGGTTTAGCTCCACAGGCACCACCACAACCCTTAGGGACCTTGTGCCACCACCCTCATCTCTTCTTGTGGTGAGACAAACCCCCGAGGCAGCTGAGCCATGGGCTCTCCCACAGGAGTCCTCTTGCATCCCTGCCACTTTGCTCCACTTCGTCCCAGCAAAGGGGATCCCAGTGTCTCCCCCCTCTCTGGGGGGTGCCCAGTGACTTCAGTGGGGACCAGATTTTGTCGGGTTGGACTCTGGTGCCAGAGCTCAGCCTTCCCTGCCCCCTTGCCGTGGGGAAGCTGCCCTGGTGCGGGGATGTCGGTGCGAGGGCTGCTCGGGGCCAGCACCAGTGCTACCAGACAGAGGGATGGAAGGGAAATCCGTGTGCTAACCTTGGACCAACTTAGGGAAAGGGAGGGATAAAACTACCCGCCTGGGTCTGACCTCTTCGACAGGCTGCGGCGCTAATTATTTTCCATAGCTGAAGTTGTCTCTAATTGTTAGTATGTCTTAACCAGTCCCGGCGTGACCCACAGACATGAGCTGGCGTGGTCTGATGTAACTCCGTGTCTTTCCTGTTCCTGCTGCAGATACTGTTCATGTTCGTGTTTCTCGGCGCTTCCGTGCTGGTTTTATACTTGGCCGTTCCGTGTACGATGGGTGTAACTTGTTTTTCTTTTTGTAGGTTTTTAGTATGTTTGTAACCGGACAAAAATGGTGTTATTAAACTGAAACTTGTATCTTCAGTGGATAAATCAATCAAACCCCCTCCAGCTCTGCTTGGTTTCTTTCTGGTTGGGTGGCTGCAAGGTGAGGGGTCGTCGTGGGGGCTGCCCCATGGCCAGATGGGTCTGGGGGTTCCTGCTAACTCTGAGGGAATGGTGAGGGAGCTTTGTGGCCAGAAAGCAGCAGCAAAGGGAGGGGATGTGCCCTTCCCTGCCCTCTGCAACAAGGGTGGGAGAGGTGGCTGGAGGCATCTTACCGGCACAGGTGAGAAGGGGAAGGTCTGCTCCTCCTCTGGGCTCTTGACTTGGCTTCCAGGTACGTTGTGCAAACCTCCAGGGTCTCTCCCTGGATCAGGAGCTGTTCCTGCGTCTCTGCCAGCCCAGCCAGGCCAAAATGTGTGCTGATGGCTGCGAGATGCAACGACTACAACCACTGAGGGCTGTGAGACAGTTCCCAGCCTGTAAAAACAACAAACAGCTCCCTGAGCAGCAGGAGCCCCATTTTCCATGCCTCTATCCCTCGCGGCTCCTCTGGTGCCTCTCGCTGCGGTTGGGTCACGTTGCAGTGGGATGGATCCCAGCACGGTTGGGTCACGTCGTGGTTTCCCCCCATGGGTCTTTGCAGCTCCCTTGTTTGCAAAACAGGCCCATGACGAGCATGAGATCTCTGCCAGATTCAGTCGACACGGGCCAACCTTTCCAAAGTTGTTGGCAGAGGACGGGTGGATGGACAGACAGACAGACGCGTGCTATTGTCCCGTAGGCCCAATTTCCTTGGCACACAAGGCTTGGAAAAGAAAATCAAGCAATCCTGTTTATCGTGCTCCGCTTTACTCCAAGAACAAAACAAGCTTCCAGGGAAGGGAAACCCCACCCCATCAGGGTGGCAGAAACCACCAGCACCCGTCCACAAGCAATTTTAAGGGGAGCAATCCCAGTTTAGGACTGAGGCTGGGGGGGGGGGGGTTCAGTGAGTTCTTAGAGGAAGGAGAGCAGAGATTGTTGTCTTGGAGGCTGCCCAGGGTCTTGGGGAGCCTGATGGTGACTTGTCTCCTCTTGGGCTGAAGGCAATAGTGGTGGTCTCCAGCCCTGCACGTGGTGGAGTAGCTTTTGCATGGGTAGGCACTTGAGTTGGGGTCCCCAGGCTACAGCAACTGGGGTGTCCATGCAAGGGGAACCTATTTCTTTCCCTACAGCTTCACCAGCCTTGGCCATAGAGGAGAGAACTGGGGCCAACCCACATGGGGAGACAATTAACTGCCTGGTTCAATCTGTCTTCTCCCACTGTGCCTTTTTTTGTGGGGGGGAAAAACCACTTGGTGTTGTTAATGTGATTAATAAGCCATCCTTGGAGTCTCTGCCACATCCTGTATACACTTCCAGGCGGAAGCAAACAGTCAGCAAAGCCTGCACGCTGCTATGCTCCAGATGGGAAACATCGGCTTGGAAACCACGGGCAAAAGGACTGGTCTGCTCTGGAGTGGGAAGGCTGCAGTGGGGATCTCAAGCTCTTAGACCTTTGCACGCTGAGCTGAGAGTAGCCAGGACCAGCAGTGGCCTGGAGGGCACTGACACGGGGCTGGTTTTTCCAACAGCTTGTTGAAAAGGAGCCGGGAATTTCAGCATTACCTTGCAGGGAAAAAATATGTACACAGCCCTTCGCTTCGTACTAATATTTACCCCCAGATCCCATCACGTCAGGGTGGCTGTGACGATCATGCCGTGACCTGGACCCTGTGGCCATGCCAGTGCTCTGCAAGTGCTGGTGGAAAAGGAGTCAGGGTGAGAGGCTGCGGGTCACAGTCCTCTGGAAAATTGACCCAGGCACCAGGGTGATGGGCTCACACTCTCTGGCTGCCCTGTGCCTGTGGGGTGCTAAAACAACCTTTTTTCCAAGTGTTCCAGCCTGGGGAAGCTGCTCTCCAGGAGGGATTCCTTGTCCACGGGAGCTGGTGGAGGTCCAGTCCTGGGAAATGACCTTCGTGGCCCCAGTGATGCTTTATGGGCTGAGAGACGGAGGGAGAGAGGAATTCGGTAGCGAAGGAATAGCAAGGGGTGTGCTCCCAGCCTGTCTCCTGTGCTCCAGCCCTGGGATAGGCCCTGCACCCCACACCACCGGCCACAGGTTCCAGTGCTCCCCTGCCCAGTGTCTGCCACGAGCTGGAGGAACGATGGCTCTGCCAGCCTGGTGCTGATGCGGGATCAGAGGTGGCACATCTGCACCCTGTGTCCATATCCTGCTGGCCCCTGCTGACAGCAGAGGGGAGAGCCAGGAGGTCACCATGAGGGACAGACAGAAATACAACTGCAAGGGGGAGATTAAAACAGAGCACATACAATAACTGTACTACAGTTATTAATATATATATATATATATTTAAAAAACCTATTAAACCCCATTCCACAGAAGCTGGCGGTGAAAAGTGCTCCTATGTGTGCTGGGTGGCACAGGGTGAGAAGCCTCAAGAGACAGAGCTTGCAGGCTCCCACCAGCTTGAAGGACGTGTCCCTTTTCCCTCTCCATTATCTGCACCAGGATAAGAGCCAGGAGCTCCAGGCTTTGCTGTATGAACAACCCCCCCTGCCATGGCCACCCTCACCAGTGCAGTGGTTTTGGTGGCTCCTTGCTCAGAGGAGAGAAGAGGGGAAGGGAGAAGAAAAAAAGGCAGGAAAATATTCTCCCAGCCTGGTGGGGCTGACACTGAGCAGGAGCCAGCCCTTCCTTCCGCGCCCGGCTCCTCTTCAGCTGCGCCGGCTGATATGGTTTATCTGAGCAGCGCCGAATGTAAACGCTGTCAGCGCCGGCCGGGATTAATTCCCGGGAGTTTGGCAGCCGAGAGATGAAATAACAGCGCTGCGGGAGGGGGGAGCGGGAGGAGGAGAAGTGCACATCTCAGACTGAAAAATCCTCCCGGTTAATTTACAGCCAGGTTTCTCTTCTCCCAGGCACTCTCGAGAGAAAGAGCAAAGCCGAGGGCAGAGGGAGGATGGGGGAGAGGGGCAGGAGGAGGACTCCTGGAGCGGAAGGCTGGGATTCGAGGGAGGGGGAATGACTGGCAAACCACGCTTGCCCTGCGTTCCCCACGGTGACAGGGACACTGCGGCTGGTGGGGCCCACGGCCCGCAGCCCCCAGCCCAGCCCAATCCCGCTCTGGTTTTGCAGGATCCCTCGGGCGCTGATGGAGGAAGCAGCGCCGAAGGCATCGAGGTGCTCCCGGACACCTGAACCCCGGCAGCCGGCACCACGCAGGGAGAGGAACCCCCTCTGCTCTCCACTTGCACTGGCCGGGGGGGACACTCCCATCCCCCCACTGCCCTCTCCTTGGGGAGCAAACCTCCGAAAAGCACATTCCCATTGAATATTCGCACTAAACACGACGAGATCACCCAAGGACTTTGCTGCTGGGAGGACTCCCAGCCCAAAAAAGGTGGGACATCTACTGCTGTTTATTACAAACCCTTTCCATTAATTGACAAGTATATTTGCTTTAAGGGAAGGCTTTAGAAAACTGCCCCGCAGATGCTGTTGTTTCAAGGCTGATGTTTCAAACAGCTCCTAAAATAAAATAATCATCAGGCTCTGCCGCATTGCTTTGGTTTATGTTTATACAGCAGGGAGATTTGGTTTGAGGATACTGTTCTAAGCAACAGTGTGGTTTTCATTTAGTTTCTTTAGATATTTCAGTAAATAACCACAAATACTTTCACTTACTTTTATTGATTTCTTGGTAGAGGATTGGCTGGAAAAAAAAGCCCAGCAGTGCATGGGCAGGTAAATTGGTTTATTTTAAACTTAGGAAAGCCCATCTCTCTGCCAAGAGTTGTACATTACTCGGGGCTCTGCTAACAGCAAATTATGGTTTTACTCAGGATTTAATGATCTGTTTTATATCTACCTACATCTAATGGCCTGTGCCTGCCAGGGCACTGAGTGACATCGTCACTGGCTCTGGAGGTGATGAGAGGGAGCAAAAGGCAGGAAGCAGGTCCTGAAAATGGTACTGTCAGCTTTGGGAACCTGATTTAAAAATAATCCTGGTGATGATGGCTGGGTAGGAGGTCAGTGAGGCAGTGGTTTGTCCCCCACTCTGTGAAAACCTGCCCATGTCATGGTTCACTTTGAGACCAGAGGCTGGCAGAGGGTTTGAGGTGATGACAAAGAGGATGGATTGCCTGAAGGGTTGGGATGTCTGCAGAGGTGTTGTGCCTGCAGGCACTGGGGTGCCTATGGAGAGATGGGGTGCCAGCAGAGATGTGAGTGCTGGTGACGTTGCACCAGGGAAGTGCCTGTTCTGGCAGTTCAGCCTTGCTCTCCACCAAGCCCCCTCCTCCCCTGGGGTGCTGGATTGAGGGGTGCTGAAGTGTCCTTGGCCCCAGCTCTTCCCCAGCTGAGAGAAGCCAGGGCTGATGGATCTCTGATTCCCACACCAGCTGCTGGATACATCTCAGCTTGGCACTGGTGGCAGGAGGGGAACCTCCTGAAGGTGAATGCTGGTAAACATCACACTGCAGCCTCTGCTCAGCCAGGCATGGATCCTGAGCCAATCACAGGGTCAGGCTCAGCAGAAGGAGCCACTGGGAATGCTGGATAAATAGCAGTGGGCAAGGAACATTGCTTCTCAAAGGTCACTGCTTCCTCTGAACTGCTGTGAATTTGCCCACTTCGATCCACCCTCCCCTCCACAGCAGCATCCTCTGCCCCAGCCCCTGTCCCAGCAGCTCCTGCTGATCCCAGCCCCAGCGCTGGGGGGTGAAGCAGGTCCCCATCAAGTCAAGCTCTCCCCAGCCTTATCATCTGACTGGGCAGAAAATCCCCAAGGCTGGACCATCAAAGGGAGCAGGCAGCTCTCAGCCTCCTGCCCTTTCCTGCTCCTCTAAATCACTCTAGAGTCCTCCCAAATGTTTATTCTTCGAGAAAGCAATAAAAGAAGAGGAAACTTCAGAAGACAAACTCTCACCAGCCTGCCTTTGATTACATTTGATATTGTTTTATTCCTTAATGCTTTCCCACTGCAGGCTGGCCAAGGAGGGAGGGAGGGTGGGAGGAAACAGTGCTTGAAAGGGGTAAAAGTACAAATTTTCCCATTATTATCTGTGTCTGGAGGGGTCTGTGTGCTGAGAGGGGCTCAGTCAGACTCTGAGGATGACAGTGCCTTTGAGGACAGGTTTCAGGGTCCTCCAGCTCCCCAGGCTGTGGACTTGGGGACAAGCAGGAGCATCCCCGTGTCTGCAAAGGCGACCAAGCTCAGGGCAGCTTCAGAGCATGGTACTGGTGGGTGATGGGTGTTGGTCCCCACCTCCCAGCCCCTCGATGGCTGGGGCAGAGGAGCAGCAGGGACAAGCAGGCGAGGATGACATGACAAGCTCCATCTGCTGCACAGCTGGGTGGCACTGTTGCCACCAACGCTGTGGTGCCAGTGGGAAAGGCTTGGAGGGGCTTTTCCATGTGCTCTGCCCTCACAGAACCAGACCTGAGTTCCCAGTTTGCCTGACAGGAAAAACTTCTCCTGTCTTTGTGTGAAGCACCAAGAACCAGATGGTCCCAGGGTGTCCCGTGTCCCTCAGGGGCTGGGCAGGAGTGACAGCTGTGACACCCGGCGTGGCAGCAGCGGGGCTGGGGCAGCAGACACTGGTGGGATGGAGGTGAAAGGGAAGTGCTGTGCGATGGCAGAGGCTGATCATACTCTGCTGCTGCTGGAACAGCTTCCATCCCGCTCGGAGCGTGGCCACGGCCTGGCCTCTGCCGTTCACACCGGGAACGGCAGCACAGCAGGATCCAGGAGCTGCAGCACCCGGCGCTGGCACAGCCTGCCAAGGGCTCTGCTGGCTCCCAGCGGGCCCGGGGGGTGGTGACAGCAGGGGCAGGCATTTTGTAACCCTGAGGGAGGTAAGACAATGTGAGAGTGGGACACGGGGGTGTCAAACCGGTGGTGAGGGCTGGGGCAAGATGTGTCCCCTCCCTGCAGTTCTTTTCCCCCAGGCTGCGTCCTGAGAGACCAGGGGATGAGGGAATATGGGGACACAAACCAAACCCATCTGTCTGTGTGTGGGAACAACTCAAGACAACTGGGGCGGATTTCACACCCGGATGTGGGGCTCGTGAAGAGCCAACAGTGGGAGAAAAAGCCTGGAGAACCTGGACATTTTAGGAAGCAGTTGGAAAAACAAGGAAACCTTGGACTGCAGCGTTGGGATGGCAGTGTGGGGTTTTTACAACACAAAAACTCCAAGGTTGTGAAAACCAGGATCTTTTGTCCCGAGCATCCTTGTGTCACTGGTTCTGAAAAGTCACTGGAGCTGACACTGGGCTCCTGGAGCCCCTCCACAGGCAGGGACCCACCCAAAAGGCTATTCCCCAGTTACTCCCAGATCCAGCACATCCCATGACACTGTTCATCTGTGTCCCCCAGCCAGGGCTGGAGGTGCCTGGTGAGAGGGAAGGTCAAACTCATGAGATGCAGGGCTCCTTTTCCCCGGGGAGCAGGGAGCAGCCTCACAGCTCTGCCAGCTCTCCCAGAGCAGGACAACTGGGCTTATGTCACACCTCACAGTCCCACTGGCACCCAGCTTTGTGTACCAGCATCTTTGGCAGGAAAAACTGCAGCTGCCGTGGGAGCAAATGCCTTCCTTCAACATACTTGAATTATCACAGAACCATGGGATGCTTTGGATTGGAAGGGACTGTAAGGCTCATCTGCTGCTACAGGATACCAAGGCTGAGGGGAGCAGGGCTGAGCTGGCCCCTGAAAATCCTTTAAAATCCCCTGAAACCTTCTTGGCTGTGGTTTCCAGTGAAGCCTGATGCTGCTCAGATCTCCTGCAATGTGCCCCCATATCCAAGGACAGGACCTGCCCTGGCAGCAGCCTCCTGCTTTGAGCCTTGGGTGGGCAGTGAGCAGCAGGACCTTGCCTGGCCCCAGGCTGCTGGGGACAGATCCCACCCTGGGGGGTTTCCTGGCATAAGGAGGAGGAATGTCTAGTGCTGAGATGTCCCAGCCCTGGGCCTGGCACATCGTTCCGGGGGCTCCCAACACCCTGCACAGGATGGTCTCCCAGCGCCAGGGTGGACAGCACTGTGTCCCCTCCCTGCTTTCCTTTGGAGACAGGCCAGCCAGAACATTCCTGGCCAGGCTGTGGGTGGTTTGCTCCACAGAGGGAAGCGCTCTGCTGAGCATCTCCCCAGCAGTGACGCAACACCCTGTCGTTGCTCCCTTGGGGTTTTTTCCAGCCATTTCTTTTGCTTCCTTATTGCCCAATGCTTGGTAGGGCTGGCGTAGGTGGCAGACACCCTCCCCTCTTTCCCTCTGTGGGCTTTGCCAGCCTGCCTGGCTCCTCCACGGAAAGACACATCCCACAGGACACAAGCCTTGGAGCAGGATGCAGGCAGGGGCACAGCAGTGGTGTTTTCTTGTCAGCCTCTGTTGTCACATCCAAAGGTTGTTCTGTCCCTTCCCAAACACAGGGAGAAGTCCATGCCTGGCATCTTGGCACAGGTGCCCACTTGCCAGCGCCACCTCACCCTTCCCTCACCCCTGAGTCACGGATAGGGAGCACTCACCCATCCTGTGGCACAGCCCGTGTTGGGGTGTCCGTGCCCAGACACCCATCCTGGCACCTGCCAGGCTCTCCCTTTCTCCACCCGCTTCAAATCACAGCTTCAAAGGAACCGGCAGGAACCAGAAGCTTTCCCCACCCTTTTTTCTACCAGGAACCGGGAGCAGACTTGCTGAGCCATGAAAGTGGAAGGTGGAGTGGTGCTGGGAGCACAAGCTCAATGCCCTACTAGGCATCAGTGAGTCCAAGCTGGACCTGAGGACCCCTTTAGCACAGTGGGTTTGCAGGTCAGAAAAAAACAAAGGAAAACTGCAGTTTTGGATAGAGAGGCATAAAATTCCTGGTCCTGATTGTAAATTCAGTCAGCTCTCACCTGAGACCTGCTACGACTTGTGAATCAAGTTATTGTGTGGCAAAATCCAGGGCACATTGTCCTGTATAGAGGCCTCAGCAATGCCTTGGAACTGCAAAGGTCTCCCCTCAGCCCCCGCATCCTGATGGCAACCAATCTCCTCCTGGGATGGGAGGAAGCTGAATGTGAGGCTGTTGTGGAAGAAGAGCGACCCAGCGCCGATGGTGATGGAGCAGTGGCAGCCTCTGGGGGGCTCAGCTGTGCCAGGCCCCGGATGAGCCACTGTAAAAGCCGACAGGACCGGCCCTGCGGCCGCTGCCCACTGCCCCAGCCCCGTCTGAGTCACCCATACCCGGCCTGGCTGCTGGGATGTGCCTGGGCCTGCAGAGCCCTCGGGGCTGTGCCAGCCTGCACCGTGCCCGCCATGCTGCCCAGCACCTCGGGGTGCCCAGTGCTTGGAACTGGGGTCAAGGGGCCATGTCTGTGAGTTCTAATGGTGACCAGTCCTAATGGTTACTGGTTCTAATGGTGACCGGTCCTAATAGTGACCAGTTCTAAGAGTGACCGGTCCTAATGGTGACTGATCCTAATATTGCCTGGTCTTAAAACTGACTGGTCCTAATGCTGACCAGTTCTTATGTTGACTGGTCCTAATAGTGGCCAGTCCTAATGTTGACCAGTCCTAATAGTGACTGGTACTGATGGTGGCCAGTCCTAACGGTGACCAGCCCTAATACTGACTGGTTCTGATTGTGACTGGTTCTACTGGTGACCAGTCCCTATAGTGGCCGGCCCTGATAGTGCCCAGTCCAGATAGTGACGAGTCCTAACAGAGCCTGATCCTAACAGTGGCCAGTCCTGATAGCACCCGGTCCCAACCGTGCCGGGCCCTGGCAGCGCGGGTCCCCCGGGGCAGCGCGGGTCTGCCACGGGGCAGAGGCCCGGGGGGAGGCGGCAGGGGCTGAGCCGCCCGTGGGGGATCCCGCAGGGACGGGGCCGGTGAGGGGCGGGCGGGAGGACCCGCGGGAGCCCCACGCGTGGGGCAGAGACCCCGCCCCATGACCCGCCCGGGCCACGCCCCCGGCCACGCCCCTCCCCCAGCCCCGCCCAGCCCAGGTGGAGGCGGCGGCGGGAGCGGGATTGGGGTTGGGACCGGAGTGGAGTCAGCACCGGCAGCGGCCCGAGGTGAGCGGGGTCGAGGAGGGGAGCGGAGCAGGCCAGGGCAGGCCGGGGCAGGGCAGGGCAGGGCAGGGCGGGGGGTCCCGGTGCCTCGTTTCGTGGCCGCCCGGTTTGTTGCCGCTTTGTGACCGCCGCGTCCCGCCAGCTTCCTCCTCCGCCCCGCGCGTCCCGCCCGGCCCGGCCCCGGCCCCGGCCCCGGCCCCGGCCCCGGGCCAGTGCGGGGTGGGCGCTGCCCCGGCACACCGCGGGCCCTTCGCCGCGGCCGGGGGTGCCCCTGCCCGGGCTGTGGCCGTGCCCCGCTCCCTGCCCGCCGCCTCCGCGCCGATGGCGGGGCCGGGCTCTTCCTCCTCCTCCTCCTCTTCATCGCAGGGGGAAGTGGGTGCGCGTCCCGGTGGAGTGACCCAGCCGGAGGGGAAAAACCCTCCCCGATCCCCGGCCAAAGCAAGGGAGGAAAGCCCTAACCTACTTTCTGGCGCCGATGGCCCGATAACCAGGCGGGCGTGTGGTTTTGTTTGTGTTTGCTGGTTTTCCCCCTCCCCGGGCGAGCGGGGCTGGCAGTGCCCTCCGGGAGCCGGAGCAGCCTCGACGCCGCGGGCGAGGGCAGGTGGCAGGGGAGGGGGCCGGGTCCCTGCCGCCCGAGCATCCTCCGGTGCCGCCGAGGCTTTGTTGTTGTAGCTGGTTCGAGGTTTGGTTAAAGGCTCACACGTGCTGCCTGGAGTGGCGAGTGCTGCCACCAGCCCTTCGCAGGCGAACAAAACCTCCCAGAGCAGAAGGACCCGGCTATCCTCCATCCATGGGTGTATCCCGCCGGGAGCAGAGAGATGCTGTGTGCGGATGTTTTAGCCAGCTGGATTTTTGCTGTTGGCCCTCCAGGTTTGGGACAGAGGGGTGAGGCTGAGTGCTTCCCCCATCCTGCCCTGCCTTGCTGCCAGGCCAGCAGGACAGGGCAGAGCCCGTTCTTCCAGGCTTGCCCACAGCCAGGTGGAGGTGCCCACTGTGGTCTGAGGCTCTGCAGCTCTCACTCAGCTCCCCATGTCCCTGTCCATAGAGGAAAGGGACCTGAGAGGCTGCATGGCCACTGCTGGGTCCCTGTGGCAAGAGGAAGTGTCCGCCTTCTTCCCCAGTGTGGCGTCATCCCTCTCACCACGAGGAGCTGGGACGTTCTGCCTGCGTGTTCCCAGTCCCTGAGTGGTCACTCCCATCATATCACCACTGAGGGTTGGAAAGTGCACCCCACCACAGTCCTGTGGATGTCCTGAGCAGGGAAACGCTGCCCACTTGGCTCCCTCCTTCATGCCCTCTTAAGGAACATCCTTTGGCTCCTGCCCTTTTCCCAGTTTGGAAGTGTCCCACCTTCGAAAACTGGAAGGTTCAACTGCAGCTGTGTCTGGGACAAACCAAAACTGCCTCTGCCTGTGCTGCCCCAGTCACCACTGGCTTCGTACATGGCTCTGTGGGCTCCCAGCTGCTGCACCCAGGCTCTGCCTCTCCCAGGGGCAGAGGCTTCGCAATTAATGAAGTGATACACACCTTTTGCTGTTTGCTCATTTGGAGGGCGGCTTCTGCCTGCCCTGCTCCTGCTTGCTGGAAAGCAGGTGACCAGCTACTGCTTCCCCTGGTTCTCTGGTACTGCTGCAGCTGCACTGGTGCACCTGGAGGTGCTGCAAGTGAGAAAGGGTAAACCACAGAGTGGTGTTTGACACCCATACAGAGCCCTGGTTTAAGTTCTGCGAGATGGAGCTGAGTGTGGTGTTGCTCTCAGAGGCATGTGCGAGCGCTCTGCCGGCGCTGCTGGAGCAGGGATGCCGACAGCAGGAACAATAGATGCCTGTGGATGCTGGGAGAGCAGTTGGGGGGCTGGGGATGCATTCCCTGGGTGTGAATCCAGTGGGGAAGGGGCTAGCTGTGTTGTCTCTCTTGAGTGGGCTGCGCTCCTTGGGAAATTGGGCTGTGTTTGCCTGGGCTGGGCTGAAAGACAAGCCTCAAGTGGCTGTCCTCTGGGTCTCTTGTTTTGTTCCTGGATACTGCTCCTGATCAAGTCTTGCAGTGAAGCTGAGGGATCCCTCAAGCACATCCTTATTCCTTCTCTTAGGTTGTTCTCGACCCAAAAACAGCCCTTGGGACGAGCCAGGAGTCAGAAGATTGCTTATTGCCAAAGAAAGTAGGGGACAGGTGATGGAGAACCAGCTGGCTGGGGAGGGGGGGGTGCAGAACTGCTCCTGAGGCATTTCCACATTTCCCGTGGGCACTGGGAGCCCTGCAGGGACCCGAGGCTGGAGGAAGTGAGTGTGGGCTGGGTGCTGTCAGGGGCTTGGTACCGAAGGAGTCAACTGGTGAAGGCTGAAAATTAATTACTTAAATCTCTATGAACCCACAAGTGATGAGATCATGAACTCTTCTCCTCTTGAGGAGCTTTTTATCTAATGACTTCTGGTTTCCACTGTCCTGCTGGGCTGTGAGTTGACTGGTAATGTGACAAGCCTCCAGTGGGCACGGTCCCTTTTAATTACAGGGATCCAGGAGTTGTGGTCATTTGGGAGCATGTGGTGCTTTCAGTTTTATGGTCACAAGCGTGGAAAGCTGTGTGTGTGTGCTGGCAGGTTTGGAAGAAACCCTTGGCACTGGTACCCCTTTTTCTCACTTAATCCCTATTTCTTAAGGGAAAAAAAAAAAAAAAAGGCAACAAAACAGCATTTGTTTGGTGGTTGCTCTCTTAATGAGGCATTTAGGGTGGAGAATGGACCCAGGGAGGGTGCCTTGGGAATGGCCATGTGCTGGGTGGCCCCGAACCAACCCTGCCCTCTGCTTGCCCACCACAAAGTATCCCCGTGTTCCCCTCATCCTTGGGGACCTGCACCCTGAGGGCCAGCATCATGGGGTGCTGGTCTTGTTAGGTGAGCATGGGACAGGGGCGACCCCCAAATCAGTGCTCTGGGAGGGCAGGGGAGCAGCCTGCACCCTTTATGGACATCAGGTATTTATGGGGTTTCCATGTGAGGGCTTCCCTCTCCACCCTTTTCCTCCAGGAACTGAAATCTGGGGGAGCTGTGTGGACTGTGATGGAGAAGGGACCAGCTTTGTGCCTGTGGTGTAACGGGGGGGGGGAAAGCAGGGGGGTCTTGCTGTGTTGTGGTGCCTCAGTTTCCCCACTTCTGAAATGCCACAAATGAGTCATAAAGCACAGAGGTGTCCTGTGAAACCACTGCTTGTCACCTCTGGGGGGGTTTGTGCAGCCACCAGAGCAGGACTGATGCTGTGGCCATACCCCAAGGGGGGGAGCACGGGTGCAAACCGACTCACTCAGCATGGTGCCGGAGGCTGCAGTGGGACAGGGGCAGGGAGGGAGCAGGGCAGTGGCCAGGGATGCTCCTTGGCTTTTCCCAGGCTATTGGATAGGAGCATGCTGTGCTCACGGGGTGAATCCCTGACACTCAGCGTGTCCTGACACTCAGATCCTCCATGGCATAAGCAGGGAAGTCTTGCTGGGGTCAACACCATGCTGCTGGCATAAGGCTTTTCCAAGGGTGATGCCATAACCAAGGTGAAGTCAGCTCATGCACTTGGTGGCACCCAGTCCAAGTGCTCCTGGGGAAGACACGGAGATGGCTCCTTAAAAATCAGCATCTCCAGCCCCTGCACTGAACTGTGTGGCTTCCCTGTGGGTGTTGCATCCCAAGAATGGGATGGGGTGAGATGGCAGGCAGGAAGAGCATGAGGATGGTGGGGGAGACCCCATCACCAGCTCTTGGCAGCCAAGAGGCTGCAAAGTGCGTTGCTGGCACAGATCCATGGTGATGCTGCAGTGGGAAGAGCATCACACTCCGTAGGTACTGGTGACAGTAGGATTCCCCGTGCCAGGCTTGCACCGTGTTGGATAGCGATGAGCTGTTCCCAGCTGGGCTCTCCTTTGCAGGGTGGGGACCTGGGTGCTTCTGGCCTGGTGGTAATCAGGAGTGAAAGGAAGGAAGCTGAGGAGTGACCCACCCACGTTCGGCTGCTGGTGGCTGGGAGGAGGGAGTGATGGGTGGGAGGGGTTGTTGGGGCAGCTGAGGGAACTGCTGGCCCTGAAAGGGGGATGAAGGAGGCTGCAGGTGTCCACCCAGGGCTCCCCCTTTGCACGGGGGTGGGCAGGGCGAGCAGCACGTTGTACGAGCCTTGAAATGGCTGCGTTGAGATAAGGAGTCTGTTCCCAGAGATAGGGAACTGCAGCCAAGGGGGCTCGTCCTGCCGCCTGCCCAGGGATCATCTTGTCCCTGGGATGAGCTGAATTCCTGTGCAGGGCTAAGCACCACCTCCCACTGCTGCATCCCACATGGCATGGGGATGCTCAGAGCTCACAGGGAGGGGACACTCTGCAAATAAGAGGCATTTTTGCCAGCCCGGTGCTATTCCAGGTGGCTCAGTGTGCTCCAAAGCAGGAATGGGGGACTGGGGAAGTCTGCAAGTCCAGGCTGGGCCCTGGCACCAAGAGATGCTGACAAAATGAGTGTTTTGCAGTAGAACCAGAGGGAAGAATGTGTGTACCCCCCCCCATCCCCATTGTCCTTTCACACCAAGAATTTTGCTTTAAGGAGGGAAGTGAAAATGAACTCAGTAATGACCTGCAGCGTTGGGGAGGCAGTCAGAGGCCTGTAGACACCCTTTCCCCTGGGTAAATACTGACCTGTGACCCCTCAGCCCCTTCCAGAAGGTGCAGCTGGGCCTCAAGCACTTGCACCATCATGTCTGTGCACTCTGTGCTTAAACCAAGCTAACGAGGAATCAGAGTAGTTCTGAGTAATTAATCAGTTCTTAGATAAAACCAAGCTAAATCAATCCTGGTAGGGTTGATCTGTGCAGATCCTGGCAAAGAGCTTTCCTTGGGTCTGGAGAGTGCTGTGCCCCTGCCTGCAAGTGCTGCTGAGGAACAGCCGACCCTCTGCCCGTTCCCAGGTGGAGCTTCCCTCGCTGCTGCTGGAGACTTTCGCCCTTTGCTCTTCCCGAAGCCGCTGGGGTGACTCAAAGCCTCCACGTGCTCGTTCCTCACTTGGCTTGGGCTCCTGCCTGAGGAAAGGACCGGTGGGCTGTGGGTCCCCTGGCACAGCCAAGGCCCCTCCAGCAGCGCCCACCGCCCCAGCGGTGTGTCTGCACTGCGTGGGTTTGTGCAGGGCTGTGAGGGTGTGTGGTCACCCTGGGAGTGGCAGTGGGGAGGTGTGGGGTGGGTGGCCAGTGGCACAGGGGGACAGAGGGACCCCAGCTCACCGCAGCTGTGGGCTGGGAAGACTTTGGGTGCCGTCACTCGCTCTGCTGGGGTGGGTGGGGGCTGTTGCACTGGTAAAAATTTACGAGGGTGGGAAATGGGCCGTGGTCAGGATGTGGGAAATCCCTCCACATGGCTCTTTCCAGACTTCACAGGCAAATCCTTCCCTCTCCGTGCCAGGACGATGGCGTCACCCGGGTCTGCTGGAGAGCCCAGGGCCGCACTCCTGCTGCTCCAGCCCTCCCAGCAGGGCGGCCCGGAGCGTGGCTGATGTGTGTGTGCCGTGGTGTGAGCAGCTGAGCTGCCCCCCGGGCCCTGCTGCCCTCCCCGCGGGCAGGGCTCTGCCCTTATCAGCGGGTCCAGCACAGCCCCCCCCCCCGCTGCCAGGCTCTATCTCCCGGCCGCTTTCCTTCCTTCCTCCCGGGGCGTGCCGTGCTCCCAGCCCGCCCGGGCTCAGCAAACCTGCTGCCGTTGCCCAATGTCCCTGCCCCACGCAGAAAAATGGGAGAGGATGTTCTAATGGCAGCGTGGGCGAGGTGTGTGCTGGCTGCCTGCACACCTCAGGGGCTGGAAGGGATCCCAGCACCCACTGGGCATCTGAACTCCGTCTTCCCACCCCAGCCATCGCAGAGATGGGGATTTAAGCCCCTGTGGGTGTCCACGCTGACCACGTGGCTCAGTGATGAGGGAGAAGGCAGCTTAAAATACCCCCTGAAGCACGGAGGGCCTCTCTGGAGACTCAGAGTGAAACCCTGCGTCTTTTGCTGACTGAGTCCATTGCAACAGGGCTGGAACACGTGGGGAAAAGATGGAGTACTTTTCCTTTTTTTTTCCCTCAATAATATTTTTTCGTTTCAAGAGCTGTTTGTGCTGGGCTGCTTCTCTCCAGATCTGAAACTTGAGACTGGAAAATGGTACAAAGCTTTTCGAGAGGGAGCAGGATGGGGGAAGGTTCTGGGCGGCCCCTACTTGGGTGTGAGTCCACTGGGGCTCGATGCTCAGAGCAATTGCACCAATCGAGTTTCCTACCCAGAGCTCTTAATAACTATGGGAGCATCTTTTAATGCAGCTCCAGCCTTGAGAGAGGTCTTCAAAGCGCTTGTGAATCATTTATGGGCAGCAGCTCTGCCTGATGGACTCTTGGGTGTGAGCGGCAGCGGAGGTTGTGGGGGTGTGTGGGGGCTCTGTGGCATTGCTGACCCCTTTGTCACTGCCCTATGGAGACGGAGAGGGAGGAGCGGGAGCTCCTTGTGCTCTGGGTGATGGGCGTGATAGATGCTTGTGGGGGACCTGCACCCTTGGATGGCTCAGAGCTGCTTTCTCCTCCAGCTTAATTGCACCAGCCTGATGCACTGTTACTCCAGCACCAGTAATGTTGCTTCCCCACACACCAGCAGGCTCAGGGAGAGAGATCCTAATCCTTTTCCAAGCATCTATGAACCCTGTGCTGCTTACACTGCCCTCTGACCAGGTCTGCTCTGCAGAGTTGTCTCCAGTGTCTCAGACAATGGTTGTGCTTGGATGTCCCAGTTCTGCTCACTTGGCCTTACTGATGGTCCCTTTGTGTTGCTCAGACCATCCCCACGTGTTGTGGTGACGCCTTGTACGAGCCACATCACTTTTTCCATCACTTTCTTCCTTGGGTGTGCTTCCTTGGGTCAGCACTTGCTGTGATTCACCCCGGGGCTGGGAGCCAGCCCTGGTCACCTTCCTTGTGCCTTGCCTGGCTGAAGAGTAAAACCTCATCCCAGTTGCTCCCCAGTGACCCCAACACACCTGCCCTCTTTGAGGGCATGGGGGCTTCACCCCCTGCTGCTGCTGGAGCACAGGCTCTGGCAATCGTGGCTGGATGTCAGGCTTTGAGGAGCTTCAGTGGGCAAGAGCTCTGGGAGGGAAGATGGTCAGGGTGGGGGATCTCTTCTTATTGACCAGACCAGGTGACCCCGATCCACCCCCTTCCCATTTATCACTTCCTGTGGGTAATGGCAGCGTCCCCAGTGCATGGATATCTTTTCCAGCCTGAAGTGACATCGTGCTGCCCCAGGACCCTTCTTCCAGCCCAAAGCACAGCTCCTACCAAGCTCAGGACGTGCTCGTGGGTGCTGAGCCTCGTGTCTGTCACCCCCCACTGCTGTCACCCGCCTTGTCCCTGCATTAGGGTGTTTGCTCAGCCATCCCCCTGTGTCAGCTCAGCACGTCACCTCTCACTTCCCTTTTCTGTCCCCAAGACAGAGCTACCTCGTCCACCCCAAGCACCAGGGACTGGGCTGAGGCTCCCTGGGGACCCACAGCCGGGCTGTGCCCTTCAACAGGACTGGCGCTGCCAGGTCTGCCAGGCAGGGAGCCGTGTTCCTGGTGGCATAGCCCTCCATCCTGGGGCTGGGAGGGAGGCAGGGACCCAGGACCGTAGGGATCCAGACAGCCAAGCTTATGGAGCTTATGGCTGTGGATGGAGGCGCCGGCTGGCCCGTTCTCATGCTGAGCATGCCAGCTCTGGAGGGTTGGGTGCCAGCACCAAACACGTGGGGAGCTGGAAAACACCTTCCCACCACCATCCCCCAGGGATTTCTCTGCCTGGCACAGGGTAAGACTTCTTGTGGCTCAGACTCTGTGCTTGTGGGGGGGGGTGGCTGCTGCCCCCAGCCCGTGTGGAAAAGGAGCCTGGAGCCCTCATGGGTCGCTGCCCTCCTCCCTCCTCTCACCCAGTGCCAAAAGCTGCTCTAACGCACAGAGCCGTGAAAGCCGCTCCGGCCGCGCCGCGTGACCGGACAGCAGGTGCCCGCCAGGCTGTGCCAGCTCCCCCGGGAGCTGCAGCACCTCGGGGCAGGCCAGGACTGCCTGGGGAGCTGCTGGGGAGCGGGATTTTAAACGTGCTGCAAGCCTGCTGTGCTGGGAAGCCTTGCCAAGGGCTGTCTGGGGTGCGATGGGGACAACTGGGGATGGGGTTTTGGGGTAGGGGTGTAAGAATGGGGCTGTGTAAGACTCTGGCTCTGATTTCTGCGCTGCTGGCTCTGCTGGCTCTCACCACTGAGAGCCATTGCCCAGAGCTGGAGGAGGATAAGGGTGTCCCAGGGATTGCTCTGACCCCACCGTGTTCCCATTCCCAGCTCTCCAGAGCAGCTGGCATCTCAGGCTTACTGCTGGCTGCCCTGGGAGGAAAACAAACAGTGTCTCCAGCGGGATGGAAAGTTTTGCTTGCTGGGGCTGGCGTCGTCCCAGTTTAGCAGCTCTGAACTAGCGAGCATGGTACTTGTGTTTCATGCCTGCTCTTCCTGGGTGTCTTACTTCCCAAGAGCTTTGCATGGCAGCAGCAGGGGAAAGCTCCTTGCCTGCCCAATGCTGTTCCCTGCCACAGAGTGAGTTGCATTGCTGTAAATGGAGGCTTTTCCCTTTCCTGCTGCTCTGTGCCAGAGGCTGATCCATGTCCGTGTCCAGCCACCTGCAGCCCTGTCCCTGTGGTCCAGGGATCACTGAGCTCAGCTCTCCCTCTCCCAGGGTGTTCCTGCAGCCCTCTCCTGCTTTCCCATGCCTGGCTTTCCATCGCAGCCTCTCTCCCCACAGGCGAGGCGGGAGGAATTCAGCCGTGTCCCAGGGCTCCCGTGCATGAAGGGCGGAGGAAGAGCGAGGCTGCCGTGGGTGTTTGCCATCAGGACACACTGCACAGGATCCCTGCCACTCTTATGAGGTAAGGACACCCTGGTGGGGCCAGCCCTATCTGGGGAAATTTGGGAACTGGTTGCTCCCAGCTTTAGTGCTGGAGAGGGAGCCCAGCACCCTTTTTAACGCAGGGACAGCAGGCTGTCACCTGGCCCAGGAGCTGACAGAGGGCAGCAATTCCCAGTGGTGCCGCCAGCTCCAGGCTCCTCCGTCCCCAGGGAGCTGGTTCTGGACTTCCACATCCCCACAGAGCTGATCCCATGGGCACCCCACACTCCTAAAGCCAGGCTTTGCTTGTGGTGGGGTTTAAAGGGGAGGGTTGTGTTCAAGAGTCCAAGTGCTGGGGGAGCTGCAAAAGTGTCCCTGTGCCTGACTCTTGCTTTGGGAATGGGCTGCCGATGGGATCCAGTTGCAGAGGGGGCTGGTGGGATCCCAGTCACTCAGCTGGTTGCTCAAGTGATGTTTCCTAAGGAGGGTGGAGCCATGGGAGGCTGATTATTGGGATCCTGAGCAGGGACAGGAGCCAAGCTTGTGGACTGAGCTGGCATTTCGCAGGTAGTGGCACTGGACAGGCACAGCAGGTGACGCCATCCCCGTGGCCATGGCTGTCCTGTGGGGACAAGGGATGCTTGTGAGACCTGTGTGAGTCCCTTGTGCACATGGTCAGGGGGGACAGGAAGAGGTCAAAGGGGGCTGTGCCTCCCTTTGATTACCCCCATAGTCCCTAATAGGCTCTGGGACTCGCTCTCTTGTGCTTAAATGGAATTACTTTTCCTGCAAAGTCTTGCCTGATAGAGCCAACTGCAGGGACCCTTGGGAGGGGATTGCTTGAGGAATTAACCACCTCTTGGCTGTTAAGCTTCCTCCTCCTTGCACGTGGTGCCAGGGAGGAGGATTCAGTCTCCCAGCCTGGCATGTGCATGCACGTGCCAGAGGGGAATGTCCTGCATCTCCCCTCCCATGGGGCACCCAAACACATGGTGGGTCCATGTGGGAGCTGTCCCCTGGGTTTTGGGGGTGCAGCAGCTGGGCTGATGGTGGCAGGGTCTCACCAGCACAGCCAGTGGCACAGGGGGCTGAGTCTGGTGACATCCCACTGGGACCCAGCCTTTCTCCCCCCACATGAGCTCCTGGGGAGATGCTTTTTCTGCTCTCACTGCCCTCCTGCACCCTGCCAGCCTGCCGACCGCCGCCGGCCCGCGATGTCAGCCGGCGACAAGAACGGGGGCAGCCGCTCCAGCAGCAGCCGCCTGCAGAGCAAGAAGCCCCCCAACCTCTCCATCGTCATCCCGCCCCGGGAGGCGGAGGAGGATGGTGCCCCCAAGGAGGTGAGTGATGGAGCTGCATCTGTCCCATGCTGATTTTGAGGGGCTGCTGTTCCTGGGGCACCCCCCCCCCGTGCCATCCTGTCCCTAATGCCCTGCTCTGCCTTCCAGCCCTCCAAGGTCCCCATCTACCGGAAGAGCAAGAGCCTGCAGGAGCCCCGCCTGGAACGCCGGCACGGATTCCGCCGGCAGACATCCCTGTCCCAGAGCATCCGCAAGTGAGGGCAGGGAGGGCTCCAGCAGTGGCTGGGTCACTTGGAGGGGTCCCTGTCAGGTTGTTGTGGGTACTGGCAGAGCGCTTGGGATGGGAATGGAGAGTTGTGTCTCAGAAGGGAATGCGAGAAGGACTTTCCCCCACTTGCCTTCATCCCACTGCCCTGCTTCAGGCTGGGCTGAGACACCCCAACCCAGACCACCTGCTAGAGGGCATACCTGGGTGGAATGGTGGTGTTGGAGTGGGGGGACCAACCGTGTGACAGGTGTGCCCACCTTGTGTGCAGGGGCACAGCGGAATGGTTTGGTGTCAGCAGCGACTGGGAGGGGAAGCGCCAGCAGTGGCAGCGCAAGAGCCTGCAGCACTGCAGCATGAGGTATGGCAAGCTGAAGCCTGCCTATCGCGACATGGAGCTGCCCAGCCAGGAGGTGCCCTCCTTCCAAGGCACCGAGTCGCCCAAGCCTGCCAAGATGCCCAAGGTAGAGCTCGGCTGAGGGGGTTTCCTGCTCCCAAGCCTTGCTCTCCCAGCACTGACACCTCTTCCCTCCTGCAGATCGTGGACCCGCTGGCCAGGGGCCGTCCCTTCCGCCACCCCGACGAGACCGACCGTCCCCACACGCCCCACCATGTCCTGCCCCCGCTCACCCCCGGCGTTGTCTCCTTGGCGTCCTTCAACAGCATCCGCTCCGGCCACGGCCGCCTGCCCCGCAGGAAGAGGGAATCCGTCGCCCACATGAGCTTCAAGGCGGCTGCAGCCCTTCTCCGTGTGAGTTTTGGGAGCCTGGGGGGAATCATTTTCTTACTGACCCAGGTTTCAGCTCTGTCCCTCGCCCATCACCTTTGCTTCCTGGCTTTTGGCTTTACGTGGACATTCCTGTCTCTCCAGGGTGGGTTTGAGAGGAGAGATTGGTGGTTTTTAACCTGAGCTCCACTTAAAAAGGGTTTTGGTGAAAATTGGGCAATCTTAGAAAAAAGCAGCTTCTGGGTTCCGTCGCTGAGGAGCCAGGAAGCGTCTCCAGCAACCTTCTTGCTCGTGATGAGCCTTGGGCAAGCCCTGGGGACACATTTGTGGGACTGAGTCAGATTCAGAGGCCACTTGTCATGCTGACTAACATGGCCATGGCCCAGTGCTGGCTCCGAGGAGCTAAAGGCAGCTCTTGCTGCCAGCTCCTGCTGCCAGTCTTTCCCACACAGGGGAATATGGTGGCTGACTGGGATTTAATCCTTGCCCATGGGCTTTGGGGAGGGAAGTTACGAGAAACCCTCAGTGCTGCAAACCCTGGGGGGCTTCCACTTGCTTACCCTCATTTGCTTGCCCTGCCAAAGGGACGCTCTGTCCTAGAGCCTCTGGCTCCCAAGAGGAGGAGCAACAAGAGGAGCTTTGTGTACCCCAGCTTCATGGATGAGGACATGGTGGACGCTGCTGATACCCTGGACTCGTCCTTCTTCAGTAAGGCAAGTGACGTTCCATGCTGGCCATGGGGACGGGGGGCTGTCCCAGCGCCCCTGAAGAGGGGCTGGGTGTGTAACAGGGCTCTCACAAGGACCCCTGTGTCAGTGCTTCTCCTGCCCCACAAGCAGGGGCATCAGTGGCTGCTGTGCCCCAGTCTTGGCGATGCTCCTTGGGGGCGTCAGGGAATGCTGTCACCGTCATGGGAACATTTCACACCCCATGATGTGCAGTTAATGAGATGTCAGTGGGGATCACCCCCTCCCCCTGACCTGGGGGATGCTCAGTCTGGGGGAGGCACACATCCAAGAACACAAATCCCTTCTCTTTCCAGATGGACATGCACGACGAGACATACTCCATGCCCGATGATGTCTTCGAGTCGCCACCTCTATCAGCCACATACTTACGCATGCACCATGTGGGGGAGGATGCCAGGGTGTCCCCTGAGATGGAGCAGCCCACCCCGTGAGTACCAACTCTCAGCAGGCACTGCCCTGCTGCAGGCAGGACAAAGTCCCCAGCCATCCCTGCTGTGCTCCTAGGAGGGTGAAACCAGGAGGAGCTCCCAGCCGTTATCCCAGGATATCCCTGTGGCCACGGGTTTATTTCTCAACTGGTGCCTTTTGGCAGCTGTGATGGGTTTCTCCTCTCTCCACAGGCGGGAGGGTGCCCGGCTCGCCTCGGTGTCTGGCGGCGCGGGCGCGGCCCCCCGGCGGGGCAGGCGCATCGCCTCCAAGGTGAAACACTTTGCCTTCGACCGCAAGAAACGCTACTACGGGCTGGGCGTGGTGGGCAAGTGGCTGAACAGGACGTACCGCCGCAGCCTGAGCAGCATCGTGCAGTCACAGCTGGAGATCACCGACAGCCACCGGTGAGGGGCACTGATGGCACGGGACACCCCGGCTGTAACCCAGATGTGTGTCCCCCTCAATGCGTGGGGACCAGGGCTGGGGAGGGGCTGCAGTGTCCCTTTGCCCAGCCACCCTTGGGCTGCTCAGATGTTGGGTCCTGTTCCCTGCAGGCCGTATTTCACGTACTGGATCACCTTTGTGCACATCCTCATCACCTTGCTGGTCATCGGCACCTACGGCATCGCCCCCATCGGCTTCGCCCAGCACGTGACAACAGATTTAGTAAGTTTAAGAGCCTTCTTCCTGGGGGGGTCACAGTCCCAGGGTGTCACATTCCCTGCAAGAGCTGGGAGCGTCTTGGGGGACTCCTGCTGTTTGAGAGGCTCCATGAAATAGCCAGGGCATGAGGATGAGCAGCAGCATGTGTGGTGGGAGCAGAGCTGTTCTCCCTCCAGCCTTGGTGCTGGGACCCAGCAGCCCTTCCCCTGCTGCTGGGGAAGATGAAGGAGGCTGCTCAGCCCCTCAGGAGTGGAAGGAGAAGGGGATGTACCCCCATACCTCCTGTTTCCCCACTGGGAGCTGATCCTGGCCTCTCTTGGCAGGTACTGAGGAACAAGGGGGTTTATGAGAGTGTCAAGTATATCCAGCAGGAAAACTTCTGGATTGGGCCCAGCTCGGTAAGGACCCTGCCAGACCCTTGGCCCTTGGTTCCAGGCTCTGCCCTCTGCTGCTCTTGCCCTGAGCTGAGGGGATTCTCTGAGATGCTTCTCTCCTTGGGTGGGGGAGAGCTTGACCACATCATTCCAGCCTGCTGCCCCGGTTCCTCAGTGCCCCCATCCCTCTGGGACCTGCAACATCACAGTGGGATGGTCAGAAGAGACCCCATCCCCTTCCCACCTTCCTTCTTCCCACTGGGGTAACAGAGACCTGTGTCAGTTGCCTGTGGTGACCCCCCCTGCCCCTGCTGAGCTCTCCCCGGGGGCAGCTGGAGGGAAGGGAGGTGTGCAGACAGAGCATCCCCTAGACTGGCATCTCCCTCCCAGATTGACCTGATCCACCTAGGAGCCAAGTTCTCCCCCTGCATCCGGAAGGATCGGCAGGTGGAGCGGCTCATCCAGCGCGAGCGGGACCGGGAGCGCGGCTCCGGCTGCTGCGTCCAGAACGACAACTCGGGCTGCATCCAGACCCTGCCGCAGGACTGCTCGGTGTGTGCCGCTGCCATGGGCACTGGGAGGTGCTGGGGATCCCTGGGGAAAAGGGGGAAACCATCTCTGCCCTGCACAGCACCAGGGCACGGTGCATGTGGGGTCAGAGTGTGCATTCCCTGTCGCATCCTCAGTCCCTCCATCCCTCCCACAGGAGACTCTGGCGACGTTCATCAAGTGGCCAGGCAGCAACGCACCAGCCATGGGCTCGGGGGACAAGAGGACATCAGGGGCTGTGTGCCATCAGGACCCCAGGTAAAAGTGACAGCTGGGCAGAGGTGGCACAGTCACCTGGCTGTGTGCAGGACATGGCAGAGGGGCTGCCCAGGGCTGCCTTTGCAGTTGGGATGCCTTGAATCCTCTTGTCCAAGGGGCCAAGGGGCTCTTGAATACCATAGGAGAGTGAGAAGGAAGAGGGAATCAGGGAAATTGGGGTGGGGCCTGTCCTAAATGCAGGCAGCAATGGGTGACACTGGTCCCTGTTCTGCTGGGATAGGTGGTGCTGGTCAGGACATCAGTGGGGTGGTGGGAGTGCTGTGGGGTTCATCTGCGGAAGGAGTTGCTGTGTGTGGGGGGCAGGATCCCTCCCGAGCCAGGGAAAGGGGCAGGTCCCAGGGCTGTGTGTGTCTGAGGGCAGTACTAGTCTGCAGGGAGGGATGTCCTGGGGGAACCCACCTGACTCACCCACCTGCTTCCACCAGGACCTGTGAGGAACCAGCATCCAACCCACCCCATGTGTGGCCAGATGACATCACCAAGTGGCCGGTAAGAGCCCCGTGCCACCGTGAGCTGGTGACTCCGTGGTGGCAGCAGGCAATGAGCAGGCAGGGGGCTGCAGGCAGAGCCTGGGGCTGGACCCTCACCAGGGCTCCTCCCCCTCCTGCTTCTAGATCTGCACCTATGAGACCAAAACCAACCACACAGGCTTTGCCCACCTGGACTGTGAGATCAAGGGCAGGCCCTGCTGCATCGGCACCAAGGGCAGGTGGGTCACAGCGATGGGGGCACCAGGCCTGGCTCCCTCCTCTGCCCTCCTGCCTCGTGTTGTCCCATCAGTGTCCAGAGCTGTGGCAGAGTGGGGAGGGAGATTATGGAGCCTCGTGGGGTGGGAGGCGTGGTGGCAGCAGGACCAGCTGCCGGGAGCAGAGGGGGATGCTCAGGGGAGCAGGGAGTGTGCCCTGCCCCGAGCGAGCCCCCTGCCTGCCCTCTGCCAGCTGCGAGATCACGACGCGGGAGTACTGCGAGTTCATGCACGGCTACTTCCACGAGGAGGCAACGCTCTGCTCGCAGGTGAGCAGGGCCAGGGAGGCACGGCCGTGGATGTGGGATGGCCATGCCAGCAGCCATGCTGCTGCCAGAGTGTCCTGTCAGGAATGGGACGCGGTTGGGATGGGTGTGAGCAGGAGGGATGCAAAGCACAGGGGCTTGAGCCAGCCTGACCTGGGCAGCACTGGTGTCCTTGGGAAAGGCACATCCTGGGCAGGAAAACAGCCCTTCAGCATCTCCTGGGGCACTGGGGATGCTCAGCTGCTCCTTTTCCAGCATCTGGGCAATGCGGGTCCACCACACCACCCAGGGTCCCCCCACAGCTGGCACACGGATCGCTGGCTGCACATCCCTGGGATCCATCCTTTGCTCCCTGTGGCTCTGGGGTCAGGGCCGAGCCCTCACCACCCCCCAACCCTCTCCCTCTGCAGGTGCACTGCCTGGATGAGGTCTGTGGGCTCCTGCCCTTCCTCAACCCTGAGGTCCCTGACCAGTTCTACCGCCTGTGGCTGTCGCTGTTCCTGCACGCCGGGTGAGCCACAGCCCTCTGTGCCCACAGGGGTGGGGGGAATGGGGATAGGGGTGTCCACTGGGATGGTCTGGGACTCCTAGTGGGGTGGGAGAGAAGAGGGAAGGGCACCCCCACACTGCAGTGACACATGCTGTCTGTGGAGGGTACTTTGTAAGATGTCTTGGGCCCCAGGGCAGTGGGTGGGAGGGCTGGGCAGGGGTCTCTAACACAGGGTCTCTCCCTCAGCATCCTCCACTGCCTGGTGTCGGTGACTTTCCAGATGACAGTGCTGCGGGACCTGGAGAAGCTGGCAGGCTGGCATCGCATCTCCATCATTTTCATCCTCAGTGGCATCACTGGAAATCTGGCCAGTGCCATCTTCCTGCCCTACAGGGCAGAGGTGAGGCCTGGGGGGGGGTCTGTCCGCATCACCTTGAACCTAGCCAGCTCCCCAGGGACTAAAGGACACCCTTCTCCATCCCTGTCCTGGCAGGGATTTGGGGAAGGCTCTGGAGCACAGGGCTCTCATCCCCTGGCAGGTTTTGCTGTAGGGAGGGTGAGGGGCTGGCACACCCTGGTGGCAGGGGGAGAGGGTGTCTGTGCCCCACGTGTGGCGTTCGCACATGCCGTGTGTGCCACACGTCGCCACGTGTCCCTGGGAAGGCCGGGTCCCCAGGCAGGCAGATGGTTAATCTGCTGCCAGCCAAACCCTCTCAGGCTTTAAATGAGATCACACCAAGCGCCCTAATCCCCCTGGGGGTGCGTCAGGATGGGGCTGGGGGAGGCTGTGGTCTGGGAGGAGGTGATGCTTCCTGGCTGCTGAGTCACGGAAAACATCAGCTCTGCCAAAACAGCCCTGATGTGCTGCCTTCCTCTCCCTCCCGTGACAGGGCTCCCACCCCTGAGCCCCACACAGGAGCCTGCACAGGGATGCAGAAGCCAAATGACTTTTGCAAGGGGAGGAGATGATCCCTGGGGACATGGGGATGTGTCTGGGGTAACATGTGCAGTGTCTGGCCATGACTCCCCTCATCCCTGCAGGTGGGCCCTGCCGGGTCCCAGTTCGGCCTCCTGGCCTGTCTCTTCGTGGAGCTCTTCCAGAGCTGGCAAGTGCTGGAGAAACCCTGGAAAGCCTTCCTCAACCTCTCTGGCATCGTCCTCTTCCTCTTCATCTGCGGCCTCTTGCCCTGGATCGACAACATCGCCCACCTCTTCGGCTTCCTCAGCGGCCTCCTGCTCTCCTTCGCCTTCCTGCCCTACATCACCTTCGGCACGATGGACAAGTACCGCAAGAGGGCCATGATCATCGTGTCCCTGCTGGTCTTCGTGGGGCTCTTCGCCTCGCTGGTGGTCTGGCTCTACGCCTACCCCGTGAACTGGCGCTGGGTGGAGTATCTCACCTGCCTGCCCTTCACCAGCAAGTTCTGCGAGAAGTACGAGCTGGAGCAGGTCCTGCACTGACCCTGCCGGCGGGGACAGGGCTGGGAGATGCTTTCCGTGGGGGAGACGGCAGCAGCTGCTCCGGGGTGGGGGCAGGCCCTGGGCACAGCTTCATCCTCAGGGAGGGTGGGTTTGGGGTCCTGCTCGATGCTGGGGATGCAGGGGGGAGCAGGCCTGAGCCAGCCCAGCCTTGCACCCCTTTGGGGCTGCCTCCTGATGCTGACAAGCCATAACTGGTTTTTGGACCGACTCCTGCATGGGGAAGGGGTTGAAGGAGGTGGGATTTTGGTGTATCCATGACCAGGCTGGACTCCCCAGCCCTGGGGTGAAGCTGCCGAGGTCTCCAGCCTGTACCCCTGCCTGCCTGGGCCCCGTCCCACCTCGGTGCCTCTGGGTGCTGCAGCTCATACTGTGAACACAACCCCCTTTCTGCAGGGGCACTTCTTTTTATCTGCAGCCCTTTAGGCCCAGGGTTTCCCCACTTTGGGCTTTCTGGAGTCTCTGTCATTGCTCTGAGATGTTCAGAGTTGAGTTTCAAATGTATTTTTCAGTCCTGTTCCTCTGCAGGCCCTGAAGGAGGCTTGTGCCTCCCCATCTGACTCCTCACTGGATGGAGAGGCAGGACTTGAGACAGGGGGCCTTATCTTCCCCTTATTTCAGTGAAATTCCCTTTTTGGAAGGGGAGAAGCGGCACAGGCCATGTTTGTAGTGCCATGGTAAGGTAGGCAGGTACAGAGAAAAACACCCTAGTGGGCTTGTGTGGCTGCTCCTGAAGCCCTCACACCTCTTGAGAAGCTGTTGGTGCTTCCACGTTCTGCCTTGAGTCCCTGCTGTTACTCTTTTCCCTTCTTCAAAGCCTAGAGACCCAGGTAACCCTCCTTTCCTGAAACAGTGCTGGTCAGACGGAGAAGTGTGGGACTGGGGCAGTTGCCTTCCCCCTTTCCTGCCTCCAGCCCTGGGCTGCTCTCCCAGCATCTCCTCTGCCTTCCCATCAGCCATGGCACGAAGGCAGGTCCTTCTTGGGGTCCAGGTGACCCCTCTGGGCTGGTTTGGACCCAGGCTGGTGCCAGGATGTTCTCCCCTGTTATATGTTGCTTTGGTGCTGGAGGCCTCAGTGCTTTTAAATGGGGGCAGGTGGAAATTCCCTAGTTAGGATATCCTGGGATGAGTATTCAAGGGCTGGGAGCTTGGCTCCCTCTCCACAACCACTTGCCAGGTGATCCCAGGAGCCTCTGGCACCTGCATCCCTCCCTCCATCCGGGGCCAGTTTTCAGCCCTGCTCAGTCCCTCCAGTTGCTGCTCCAGCCAAAGACAGACACTTCACCTCATTTGTCTCTTTTTGATACTTTTTTTAAAAGCTGTGGGTTTTTCCCCCCCCTTAATAAATTTCTACCTGTATTTAATGAGATGCACGAGGCCTCTTCTCCCTTCCCGGGCCTGGGGATGTGAACCACTTTTGGGTGGTTTGGTTGTTTTGGTGATGGTTGGTGTGACAAGGAGGGAGGATGAGTGGGCAGTGCCTGGGGCTGGTGCCCTGGTGTGCCCCTCAAACCCCTCCCTGAGAGGGGACAGGATTTGGAGGGTCTCGAGCAGAAGGAGAAGTCAAATACCCACATCCATGGACTCTCCTGACCCTGCCCATGGGCAGAGCCACCCCTGCCTGTATCTCACCCTTTTCACTGAATGACCCGAGGCTGGATTTGCCCCTTCTCCCTTGAGGCTGAAGTGCCTCAAAGGATGCTGGATTGCTCCCCTTGGGGCCAGCTGGTGCCCTCCTTCTGGCAGGAACACACATGGGCTGTATAGAAAATCACTGCCACATCTTTATTTGCTGCTTCCCAACAGCCTGAGGTGTTTGCAGAAGGATGTGCTCCACTTGTGGGAGGGGTGCAGGGCTGGGGACTCGTGTATGTATGGGCTCTGCTGGGTGTGTCAGCAAACCGCGGTGGGTGTAAGTGCCCTTAAACCACCAGGGCCCCCAGCTGCTCCCAGGGCAAAGCCTTTCCATCCCTGGGGGCTCGTGGCCCTGCAGCCCACCCTGGCTCGCCAGCAGAGCCCAGAGAGCTTCTTCCAGCAGGATCAGGCACAGCAATTTCTGTGCCCAGCCCTGCAGGGATGGGATGGGGCAGGGCTGATGTGGCTGGAAGGCAGATGTGGCAGAGGGAGTAGCTGTAGCCAGGGCCAGCCGGGGGAAGATGGATGGGGTGGGGGATGGAGAGGGGTTGCAGCCTCTTCTCCCACCCCAGCCTCTCTCCTAAGCCGGGACGGAGCGGAGCGGGCTCAGCAGCCGCTGTTCCTGCGCACGAAGGCGTGTCCCCGCACCGAGTGCTGCATCTCGATGAAGGCCAGGTCCCCCACCGTCACCTCGCAGGGACCCAGCGCCTCGAACCCGCACTTCTCGTAGAAGGGCACGAGGAAATCTTCGCACATGAGCAGGGCCCGGCGGGCGAAGGGCAGGCACCGCAGGTACTGCAGGTACCGCCACATCAGGATGGAGCCCTTGCCCTGCTGCCGGAAGGTGCGGTGCACGGCCAGCACGTGGATGTGCACGGCCGTGCCCTGCGGCTTGTGCAGGGTCAGCGCTGCCTGCCGAGGGGGGCGGGAGGGTTAGTGGGCCCATCCTGCTTTGTGGCTGGTTCCCCGCCCCAGTGACCCAAGGTCCTCATCCTCCCCGAAGGGAGAGGGGTCCCCGTGCCATCCCACTTCACCTCCCACCCCGTCATCCTCGGAGGGTTTTTAATTTTAAGATGAACGTTGGGGGGGAATTACTTGGCAGATATTTTTAACAGCATTGTTCAAGTTAATTAATGAGAAGGTAATTTCCACCAGAGCAGCCCTGTAGCGGTTAGTTCTGGGAGAAGACTTGGTGAGTAGTCTCGGGACCCCAGGGAGCTTCCCTTGATTCCCCAGGCTCTGGCAATGCCTCTCCCAGTGCACAAGGTGGGAAGAACAGGGTCTTACCTGGCTGAGCCTCTCCTGATCCCAGAGGGAGCCAATGATGAATGCCACGAGCCGCCCTTCCTCAAACCAGCCGAGGGACAGCTCCGGGCACAGGTTCAGAAAGTGGCGGATCTCGTCCAGGTGGAGGGGACAGTCCCCAGAGACGGATATAAAGGCTGGAGGGGGACAATGGTGAGCTCAGTGAGGGGGCCCAAGGACACCAGGACTCAGAAAATCTCCCAGCACTGATGCAGGGGAGGGAAAGCACGATGTGGTGTCCTGCTGCCTGCCAGGTTTAAAGGAGTTCTAAGGGACACGGATGCTTCCAGGGAGCAGCTTCTCCAGAGACAGCCTCCATGGCCCAGTGACCAGCTCTCTGTTCTCACTGCTAATTCCAGAGCTACAGCAGTGAATGCTGAGTTGAACCCTCCCTCCTGGCACCTCTCCAGCTGCCCTTGGCCTTGGAGAGGAGGGAGAAATGGGCCGGGTGAGTCTGGGTGAGGGAAGCTGGGGTGAGTGGGACAGAGAGTTCATCTCAAAGTGCCCCTGTGCAATAGGAGGCAGAGCATGATGTCCTTCCTCCCACTTCCCCCTCTCTTATCCTGCCCTCTGGCTCTCACAGGACTGTTTTGGGAGAGCTGCTCCCCACTCGCCTGGTCCTACTCAGCCCAGGGCATCACCTCCTGCCATCCCCACCCCAGGCTGAGCTGGGGCTGTGGTTCTCCAGCTCATTAACCACAGCTCCCCCACCTCATTAGGGAGCCCGTGGTGGCCTGGCCACAAGTCACGGCTGCTGTATCCCTCCCCCCGAGGGTACACACCACAGCGTGCCCCGAAGGAGCACGAGGGACTGGTGAAGGAAAGGGACGGGTCATGTCCAGCCGACGGAGCTCCCGCGGGCACCCCGTTACCTTCCCGCTCGATCTCGAACACGCTCACGGCGTCCTCGGGGCTGAGGCAGCGGAACTCGCTGGCGGGCAGCGTGTGCCGGCGCTGGCCCCCCGGCGACCTGCGGGGCGACCCCAGGTGAACGGGCTTCAGGAAAGGCAACGCGCTGAGCGCCGGCATCCTCCTCCTCCTCCTCCTGCCGCCTTGCTTCCCACTGCTCTGCTCGGGGCAGCCTCTGCCGGCTCCCAGACACGGCGGCACGGGCGCCCCTTCCTCCAGCCAAGCTCCTCCAGCACTGTCAGATGCCGAAAATACCTGCGGATCACAAACAGGGTTAGGCTGCTCGTCCCGCTTTTCCTATACACGCGTGTGTGTTTGTACAGCAAATACGCACCCACAGTGACCCTGCCTGGCCTCGCTGTGAGCTGGGGAATGGGAGGCTGGCACGGGCTGTGGGCTGAGCAAACTCCAGGGACCAGGGGGATAAAAGCCCCGTGATCCAGGTGGTGGGATAGAACAGGGAGAGGGGCTGGGACTGTTAGAGCTGGAGCAGGTGTGAGGTTGAGCATCCAGCATCTCCCAATCCATGGCAGCGCCAGGCAGGATGGTCCTGGGGCAAGTCCAGCTGGTGCCCTGGGAACGGGCAGAGTGGGATGTGGCTGCAGGATGCCAAGAAGCTGCAAAAATAAGCATATCTGTGTGAGAGTTCCCTGTGATGCTCTTGTGTTAGTGGAGCTGCACGGCTGTGCCTGAACAAGAGGTCAGGGCTGGGCCACTGCGTGTGCACTGAGGTGCCCTGGCACTGACACACATCAGGCACCCAGAGCCACCTCCTCGAGACAGCACGACCTGACAGGATCTACGCCCTTCTCCAGCTCACTCAGCAGATAAGTGACACAGCTTAACCTCTGTTGGGCTCTTAGGTCACGTCCACGCTCACAGATATGGGTCTGTGGCAGTACTGAGCAGGTGCCTGAGGCTTCACCCCCTGCCTCAGGAGCTTTGATCCCACCAGACACAGCCCATGTCAGGACACTCCACCTGCGACACGGGACCCCAGAGCCCTGGGTTCCCCCAGGAGTGTCACCAGCACCCGAGCTCATCCGGCAGCACCCGTCCTGCACGGCACAGACAAATCCCTCGACCTGGATCAGAGCCTGTAGCTTCAATCTGCCTCTGCTTTCATTTGTGAGTGAACCAAGTTAGTAAATTCAGAGAAAACCAAAAACTGAGTGAATAACTTTACTAAGCATGTGCATCCTGCTCGCAGAAATAGTGGGAATAGCTCCCAAACCCATCCATCCATCCATCCATCCATCCATCCATCCATCCATCCATCCATCCCTGCTCAGCCCAATATTCAAGTAATTTGCAGCAAAGCCAGGTCATTTTTGATTATTGTTTCAGAGGTGCCGGCTTTCCCTGCTAATTATAGGCTTGCCTCCAGCTAATAGGATTTATGGAAACAAAAGCATTACCAGCACAAACATTGCGCAGGGCAGAACTGGCACAAGCTGGGAATTTTCCATCCTGAAATGCAGAGGGCTGGGTGCTTGAAACGCCAGTCTTATCCAGTCTGCGGTGAGACGGCGTGGTGTTGGGATGTATTTTCAGGGAACTGCTGTTTTGGCAGTGTGATCAGATGTGATCAGATCCATTAGGGAAAGGGGGTTTCCTTGGCATAAGAATTATTTAGCATTCCCAATGCTCATTTCAGTAAACAAGGACTGACTGAACTGGTGCTAGAAATGAGTGATTCATTCTCCTGCAGGAAGCAAGTAAAAGGGGTGAGCTGGAGGGGAGAGTAGGGTATTGGGGGAGGGGGGTCGGTATAGTGTTTGTAGAGCTTATTATCAAATCTTCTGGAACTTCTCATCCTGCTAATTGGATTAGGGACTCATCTACATGGATAAATCCCAGAGCAGGCAAGAGGGGAGGCTCGGGGGACCTAGAAAATGCAAGGGGGGTTTGATCCTGGGTGGTGCTGAGTGCCTGGGGCAAGGTCTGGGGATGCTGCTGGATCAGGCCTGGAATGGCTGTGCAGGGACAGCAGGGCAGAGAGGTCAGTTGAGGATGGCCTCAGGCAGGGCTGGCATTTCAGCTGCCATGGGAATTAAGGAGCTGGATTATGGAATCATAGAATGGTTTGTATTGGAAGGGACCCTTAAAGGTCATTTAGTTCAACCCCCCTGCAATGAGAAGGGATGCCTTCCACTAGAGAAGATTCCTCAAGGATGTTTGCTCACCAATAGCCACCATTGAATGCTCACTGTCCAAGAGCAAGACTTTGTCCTAGAGCATATGAAGGGAACAATGAAATCATGGAAAGTCTCTATAGGAACATTCACAGAGCTGAGGGGTTCAAGGCTTCTTGTGTAAGTGGCTGCTCCGTTCCCATTAGAGATTACTAGGAAAGGGCAATCAGATCCCTCCAGCTAATTTCAGAAATTTCCTGGGACCCCAACCAGCAGCAGCCTGGAGCAGTAGTCAGTGATGGGGAAAGGCTGCTCCTTGGCTTGTTTTCCTTGTCTTTTTTTCCCCTCCAGCACTTTATTCCTGGCAATCCAGGTTATACAGCTGGAGGGCTGATACAAATGTGTTTGTTTTTTTGGAAATTATTTTTTTTTGCTCTGCTTCTCAGCTCTCTGCAGGCACAAAGGTCCCCTGGGGAGGTGGGGGTACACGGAACCTGCAGAGCACAGAGGAACCAGCCATGCTCCCCATCCCCAGAGACAACCCTGAGCCCTGAACTGCCATGGGAGTACCAGCACTGCTGTGACACTGGGGAGCATCCACCCTGCAGAGGTGAAAGAAACTCATCCCAAGTCAGAGAGTAAGTGAAAACCCGAGCGATGAGGAAAATTTCTCTCCCTGGCTCAAGACATCTGTCTTCCAGTGCTCCAACACATCCTCCTGTATTTGTTCAAGTCACTTATACCCCAGGCTGAATTTTGTGCTGTAACTTCTTGCCAGACCTACCTGAGACGAGCCCATATTTTTGTGTCGTAGCGGAAAACCAAAAGCTTGCTCTGTGAATTCCTCCCCCACTCCTTGTTTTTGTGCACCAGAGCTCAGACCATCTGTGTGGTCCAGAGAGATGCTCACATGTAAATTAAAAGGCAACTCCACAGTGCACCCCTGACAGCATCTTTTATTAAGTTATGAATGTCTGCCTGGGTTTCAAGCTGGATATTTTAAATTAGTTGATAGTAAGGAGTTGTTCAGCCAGTTCTTAAGTCAAATATTCTGTGCAAAAGAGCTTGAGCTCTTCCCATACCCAGAACACGGAGGGTTTCAGTGAGAAGAGTCCCTACAGCTGAGTTTTGGTAGCATGTGTTGGAAGTGTAGAGATGGGACATGGGCTGGGATGAGAGTCACGCCCTTTCCTACACCAAAATCACTCTCAGCAAGCTCCATGCACCGACCTCCCTCCTCTCTGGGGCAATTCCCCCCATCCTGGCATACAGGGGCAAATGACAGTGGCCAGGGGACCAGCAGCTGTCCCCAAGGCTGTCAGTGCCACCAGGGATGTGACAGAAATGGGGGTGCTTACCAGACAGGGACCCCACGCTGCTCCTCTGCCCGCCTGGCTCCGGTGGTGCTGTCTCACTGCTGGCAGAAGAGGAGGATCGGGGGTTTTGCCTCCCCTCCTCTGGCTGCTGCATCCCCTGCATCCCCTGCTTATATATATTTGTTATTTATGGAGCACGTGATGACATGCTAAGGAGTTTATAACTCCGATGAAAGACAGGGAGAGGTGAGAGGCTTTAAGGTGACAGGCCAGCACAAGGATCCCATTAGGCTTCCCCCCTCCCCTGTCCCCCCACCTGCGGCGTGAGTGGCTGCAGAGGGATAAAGCATTTAGCTGATTGCTCTGCTCTGCAGGGAGAGCAGGGGACTTAGCCAGGAAAGAAGAGCAGTGTCCTGTGCCTGATCCAGACCTCTCCAACAGCACTGGCAGCCAGGAAGCTAAAGGCAGCCCTGCCCAGAGTGGATGAGCTCTCTTTGTGGTGAGGATGGGGAGGCTGCTGGTGGTGCCAGGTGTGATCAGCGCCTGGGCTTGAGCCGTGGGGAGTTTCTCAGGGGAATCAGCTGGAATGGGGGAGTCAGACATAAGGTTTCTTCCCCAAGGAGCTTACTCCAAAAACCAAGCATCTCCTTCCCATGCAACCCTCAGTCCCTGGGAGCTGTTACATAATGAAGTGGACAGGCAGAACGGGCATTATTTGTCCCCATCGGGATGTATGTAATAAAAGGGGGATTATCCCAGGCGTGAGCATAGTGTTGGAATCATCATTATCACCGTGAACCAGATGCAGCCCTGAAAGAAGCCTGGAGCAGGAGGCAGAGCTGGCTTTGCTCCACTGGGGACATTCCCAGGGCAGCTCAGGACCTGCTTTAGTTTCCAGCCTTGGGCAAAGTGACCTGGGGCTATGCCCTTACCTCTCTCTTTTAAGTTTTTTTTCATGGAATCAAAACAGAAATATGACCCAGCAGCTTTCTGCTCTTCACAAATGGCATTTCAGAGCAGCTCCCAGCCATTAAAAGAGCCCGGCAGAGCAGAGGCCGGCCCGTGGCTGGAATAGTCAAGCAGGGATGCTGCATTCCACAGTTTTAGCTGGGTCTGCCTCTTCCTGCTCCCACACAGCTGCGGAGGGTCAACAGCTCCATTAAATGAGCGCCACAGCAGTGTGCCGAGATTTACATATTTAGCAGCTCTCTCAGCATCTTCAAAGAGCCCCGAGCTGTCACTGCGGCCCCGCAGCCGGGCTGGTCCCTCTTTTGGAGGACCCACTCAGGAAGACAGCAATTATCTCCGGGGAGGATTTGCAGCGAGGGGCGACGTGTGGGAGGCAGATGAATCACGACTCGCCCCCCCCCCCCCGCCTCCACCAGGGCCTGGCAATGAAGCCACGCACACGCAGCTCGGAGGCTCCTCAGCTGTGCCGTGCTCTGCCTCCATCCCGGCCGTGCCCCATTATCCCGCTGCTCAGCGGGATTAAGCTGCTTTTGGCGGCTGCAGCCCTGGCTTTCAGGGGCAGTGTCTGCCATCTCAGGGGATACAGATGGCATCAGGATCCTCCCCTGTGTGACGCCATCAGAGAGGTCTCTCTCCCAGGCTCACATAACTACATAATTCCCATGCTGGACCCTGTTTACATCCCTGTTGAACAGCTTCCCCTGGCTCAGCCACAGGGACCTACATTTCCAGGAGGGTGACACTCTTCTCCTGGCAATGACCCAGCAGGGGTGGCAGCAGGGATCTGCAGTTTGGCACCACTACAAGGTCAGTTGTGGCCTCTGAATTCACTCCCCCTTGTCTCCTGCCTTTTCATCACTTGTGCTGGTGCTCGTCGTTGCTGTAACTTCCCAGCAGGATGCAGCTCTTTGGACATAGTCGTTATTCTTGGCACTTGCCAGGCTGCCTACCTGCTTTTTATCCCCCAGTGCTTCCTCTCATGCTGTCAAAAGTGGTTTTAACTCACCAGCAGGTCCTGAGAAGCCAGTGTGCCTCCAGCCTCTCCGCTGGAGTGGGACATTCCATGTAGCTTAGGAACCTGCAAGGTGCTGCTCTTCCAAAATAACAACACAGGGCTCCTCTGGAGGGTGGCCAGCCCCAAGCCCCAGGCTCTAAATAGGCCCTAGAGGGGCTGGTTGTGCTCTATGCTCTGAAATGTTAATATCTATATATGTATATATATAATATACATAACATGCAAATACCTACATATGTTCTTCTCCTCTGGCACGTTCCTTTTGGCCCATCAGTGCAGCTGATGTCCTCCTGAGAGGGTGCAGGGCTGATTCCCTCCAGTCAGTCACAGGGAGCTGGGGAAGGGATGAAGGGATGAAAGGCTGCTACTTCACAGCTTATTTGGATTCAGGGGAAACAGGCTTTAGACTTTGGCTTAGACCTGCAGCAGATAAACACCTGCCTTCACAGGGCTGGTGTATCTTGTTACTCCTCTCCATGGGCCTTTGAGGAAAGAGAACAAACAAGTCTGGGGGACAGTCTCACCACGTCTGCTTGGCCATGGCCACCTCAGCCAAAGGCAGGAGGCAGGGCCAAGGACCCAGCCAGGATATCTTTCATCCCCTCCATGGAGCACAGCACTGCTGGTGATTAACCTCCTCTTCTCCTCTCTGCAGGGCTGGGGTTTATAACTAGGTCACAGCCACTCATGTCACAATCCCTGGGAGGAAGGAGGATGGGATTCACGCAGGAGCTGCTCTGGGAGGAAAGAGCCAGGCAGGTGGGAAGGGGCTTGGCAGAGACCCCCTAACCTCCAGTCCCAGACCTCCAGGCAGTTTAGATCCAGTTTCTGACTTTAGGAAGAGGCAGTCTGGTGATTATTGTTTCTCCTGCCTCTAACAGTGATAGTGTCCCCTCTTCCAAGAGAGCAGCATTCCCTACCCACCCAACCTCTGGAGGTTTACTGGGCTCACTAGGACAGGATGAAGGGTTGCCATATGCTGCATCATTTGCTAGTATTTCTTTTCCCTGATGTGATCAGGACTCAGGGATTCCTGCTGAGCTGTTTGTCTGCCTGATGGCAATAAACTCCCAGCTATCCCTGTGGGAGGGTCTGGAGGCATTCCCTGTGACCCGAGCAGCGAGCTTTGCACTGAAGCGCCTTTCCTGAAGGCACCAGCTCTTCCCAGCAGGGAACGGACAGGGTCTCTGTGCAGCAAAAGAGGAAAATATTGGGAGGGTTGGCCAAGGAGGGGTTTTGGAGCAGAGCAGAGGAGGGTTGAGGGCTCACCTGCCCCTATCTCGGAGCCCCCCAGCCCGGCGGACAGAGCCCGGCTGCAGCCCCGGGGCTCCCAGCGGAGCCGCTGCCCCGGGGAACACGGGCCGGTGCCGCCCGCTCCCCCCGCCACACCGGAGCCGCCGGGAGGCGACAGCCCACGAGGTGGCACCAGAGCCCCGCCACAGCCCGGGACCGGCACAGGGAGGGCATCCCGGTACGCTGGGGGCATCCTGCACCCTCCGGGAAGCCTCGGTGGGCATCACGGCAACCCGGCGGCCATTCCAGTACCCTGTGGGCACCCCAGAACCTGGCAGACGTCCCCAACACCCAGCAGACATCCAGGTACCCTGCTGGCCACCCAACTGCCAACCATCCTGCTCTCCTGTGGGTATCTCCAGTACCTGGCAGGCAACCCAGCACCCTGCTGGCATCCAGGTATCCTGCAGGCATCCCAACATCTGCCCCTTTAAGGCCTGAAAGGCCTGTGCCGAGATGCATCCAGTGCCAGCAGGGTCCCAAGGAGGAAGGACAGGGCTTACTTTTCACCAGTATCTCTACAGGGAGATGATGGATGTCCATAGTATTCCGGCATTCTATGGGCATCCCAGCACCTGCTGGGCATCTTGGCACCCTCTGGGTATTCTGGCACCCTCCTGGCATTCTGACAGCCTCTGGGCACCAGCATCTCAACAGGGAGACACTGGTGATCTAACCTAAGTGCCATAAGGTGGTTAGATCACACAGGCATCTCGCTTCCAGGGAGGATGTCCTCCTGCAGAGGGAAGGCCATCACTTTCCAAGATGGCCTAAATAGCAAGAACGGTGCCCAAACTGGGCATGGGGCTGCTTGACATGTGTCCCTTCGCAGACATCTGGCACGTTTTGCTGGGTGGGACTTGCAGAGGTCCCCTGGCACGCTGAGCGGGAGATGCTCTTTTTGACACCCAGGGACTGCCAAACCCAAAGCCCGTCAGTGCTGTGGCAGCCCAGGCCCTGGGCTGCTGTTTCCTGAAAAGGCAACGAGTCCTCCTTCAGTGCCACTTCCCGATGGAAGCACATCAGAGCTCCAGCTGGGATCACGGTGCAAAAACACACCCGCCTCAACTCCCGCTAATGAGCAAACAGCCCTGACTTGTCCCATATTATAATCCCCCTGCCGTGAGCCCAGCCAGTTGGATAATGGGATTGTTTGCGTGGCTGTTTGGGACTACCTGAAAGCCCACCGCTGCTCTGCAGCAAGGAATTGCTGCAAGGAGAGGGACAGTTTCCATTTCCACACGGGGTTGTGCCCATTACGTGTATCTATATTTTATTAGAGGCTGTTACAATGTACATTAAGGAGATGATGAGGAGCATCACCGCGCTGGATAAAACTCTGCTTTGAAACCTTGAGACGAACGTGGCGCCAGTTCAAATGGAGCCAAAAGGGCACCTTCTCCCCCTCCAAAGGCCTGATTCTGCTCCCACAAAGACACAATTCTCCCTGGCTACAGAGGGAGAGGGGTTGGTATCTTACCCACAGCTCCAGGTGGGCTGGATACCTTATCCACAGCTCCATAGGGGAGCTTGTGTGCTCAGCAAGTGCTGAGTGCTGCCTTTCAGCCCTACCCCTTGTCCACTTCACAGACGTCAGGGATCGTGGACACAGGTCTGTATTCCCAGAAGCACATCCCTGGAAACTGCTGTGAAACCACTGAATGGATATTTAAACTGCCTTTTCCCAAGGGTATGCTACTATTTTCCTACCCAATGGTCCCTTTTAGCTCTTATCTGTTCTTTATCCCTGGGGTTGGAGCCGAGAAATGCTCCAGCAAGGAATCTCATGAACACGCTGCCCTTCTGGTTAAAGTGATGCTGTAGGGAGCCATTAAATGCTGGTGTGGAGGTCGGGCTGGCAGGTGGTGGAGTGCCTCACTCCCTGATTTGAAGGGAGGGCAGGGATAGTTTGTATTTCACCTCACTTGGAGCATCCTGCTGCCCTGCCACCCACAGCTCCGGACAGCCGAGGAGCCGGGCAGAGCTCCCGGTGCATCCCACACCAACACACAACCTCTTCCCCAGCCTCTTCCCAGCTGCTTCCCGGGGGTTTAGGGCCATTTGCAAGGGTGAAAAATCCCAGCAGGCCTGAGGAGAGGGTTCCAGAATTTCTGAGGTGAGCGTGGGCAGATCTTTATTCTGGCTGCTTTTCCTGAAAGGAGAAGGGGTTGATCCAGCTGGGGCAGAGCAGTCTGGCATTGGAGGGAGGGAGAGGGCAAGAGGGAAATCACTGCTCTGCTGCTCCTGGGAGTTTTCCTGCAACAGCACAAGTCAGGCTGAGGATTTCAGGCACTTTCTTGATACTCCAGCCAGCACTGCACCAGCAGGGAGATCTAGGGAGCAAAGAAGCAGGATATACTGGGATAAAGGACAGGCAGTGAAGGCTATTTCAGATTCCTCTAGTTCTTCACTTGTCAGAGCAGCAGGATCTGCTCAAAAAACTTTTATGTTTACAAAATCTTTGGAGACAGAGCAGAAAAACCCTTAAGAGTCAATGAAGCCAAATATTCAGCTCATTTGCACACCCTAATGAGGGCTTCTAGGAGCTGTAAAAAGCAAGACCAGGCTTTGATGTTGGCTGTAGAGCAGCTCCCAGCAAAGAGCAGTGCCCAGTGCCAGGATGGGCCCCCACCTGTGCTTAGGGAAGTGGATGAAGCTGTGCAGCCCCTCCATCACTGGGGATCAGAAGTTGATGCAGTGCAGCCCTCCAATCCCTGGGGATCGGGGATGATGCAGTGCAGAGGCTCCCCCATCACCGGGGTCCATGGGGTGATGCAGCACAGCTGCCCTATCCCCGGGAACGATGCAGAGCAGATACCCCCACATCCCCGGGGATGATACAGTGCAGCCTCTCTGTCCCTGGGGATCAGAAGACGATGCAGGGCAGCCCCCCCATCCCTGGGGCTGATGATGCAGTGCAGCCCCCTGATCCCTGGGGGTCGGTGACACAGCTCAGCCCCCATCCCTGGGGTCGATGGTCGGTGATGTAGCTCCCTCTCCCACCCTTGGGGTCGGTGATGTATCACCCCCCTCCGCCCTTCCCTCCCGGTGGGCGTGTCCCTTGTCCCCGCGGTGGGCGTGTCCGCTGTCCCGCGGTGGGCGTGTCCGCTGTCCCCGCGGTGGGCGTGTCCCTCTCCGTGGCCCCGCCCCCGGGCCGTTACTTGCGGCCCCTCCCCCGCCGTCCCCCGCTGCCGGCCGCGCGCTCCCCGCTCCCGGCGCCATGGCGGAACAGCCCGACGAGGGGGCCCCGCCGGCCCCGGCCCCGCCGGCCCCCGCTCCCCCCGCCGCCCTGCCCCTCTCGGCCGCGCCGGGCGGCTCCCAGCGCCTGCTCTTCTCGCACGACCTCGTGTCGGGCCGCTACCGCGGCTCGGTGCGGTTCGGCCTGGTGCGGCTCATCCACGGCGAGGACTCGGAGGAGGACTCGGAGGAGGGCGGGCGCGGGGCCGCGGCCGGCGGGGCCGCCAGCTCAGGCGGCTCCGAGTCGGGGGGCCCCGGCGGCGGCGGCGGCGAGGAGGGCCGAGCCAGCCCGCTGCGGCGGGGCTACGTGCGGGTGCAGTGGTACCCGGAGGGCATCAAGCAGCACGTCAAGGAGACCAAGGTAACCGGGGGGGGGGCCCCGCGGCCCTGGGTCCGTCCCCGGGGGCACCGCCTCGGAGGCCTCCCGGGGCAGGCCCTGCGCGGCCTGCGGGTGCGGGGCCGGCTGCGGGGTCGGGTGCTTCGGAGGCTCCCGAGAAAAGGGGGTGGTTGCTCCCCCCGTGACCCCCCGTCCTTGCCCGGTGTCCTCCAGAGGGTGAAATCCTGTTCGTTTCCTTCATCACCTTTCTTCTAGCAGCCCAGCATGGATGCTGCTGCTGCTGTGTGTGCCGGTGCTTTACTGGGGCTTCATGGCATGAGGAGAAGCCTGGCTGTGCAGGTGATTTGAGCGAGCTTCCAGACCCGTCTTACTTGCTGGAGGATGTTGGCTAGTGTCTATGCCTTTATTGCACAGTGTCGTCATCGCCTGTTGTAGGGGAGTCAGCAGCCGAGCAGGGGAAACCTCCACTGGATAGAGATTTCGGCAGGAAACAACCATGGTTTGGATCTGCCCTTGTTTACGTGAGCCCTTACCCCTTGCTGATGAGGCGTATGTAAATCTGTGACCTCTTAATTATATCTGACGAGCCACAGGGTGTAGGTCTGCGTTGGAATATTCCCACTTCCCAAAGTTGGTCTGGCGTGGGGTTTTAGCACAGGCTGAGTGACAGTTGGGAGACAAAAGCGGGTGAGGGGGGCACTGTAATGGAGCACAAAGGGGCTGCCAGGGATGGGCGTTGCATCGAGCAGAACCGGGCGCCTGCACTGTCCCTGCAGGGTCCCTGTGCCCCTCTGGGGGCGGGGGGGGGCAGAGGGAGGCAGGAGCCCCCTGGAGACCCGTCTGCTTTGCTGTTTCAGAAATGGCCCCGTATGCCAAAGAAGAGAGGGGAGACTGAGAGGAAGAAAGGTGTGTTGCAGTCCTACAGGCATCGCTAGGATTGCCAGTGCTGGCAGAATGAGCTAAATTTAGGTGGTAGTGTCATTAGACACGTGACCAGTTGGAGATAAGGAAAATGAAAACAGGTATTCAGAAAAGGTACTGCTACGTGACTTATTTCTACCTTAAAACAAAACAAAACAAAGCCTATTTTCTCCAAAAGACCCCACGATTCAATCACTGCTCCCTCCCATTAAAATCTCCGTGTGCTGTTGCAGCAAAAATTTGTCCCAAGTTGAGTGTGGTTTTCAGCATCTAAACAAAGCTGCCTCGGTTTGGGTGAGTAAATGCAGATTTATTGTTGCTGTTGGGTTCCCAAATCCAGAAGCGTTAGCTCTGACTTCAGTCGCTTGGTAACTGTACCCTTTGCAGTGATAGAAAAAGCAGGACTGGGGAGGATCAGAAATCAAAGGCAGTTATGTAAATAAACTGTCTGTCTGTCTTTCCTTTTCGTGGTCCTGCGCTGGTGTAGTTGCCTTTACCGCTCGGGTAATGAACCCCAGGGAGAGGTTTCCTGAGTGCTTGAGAAATTTAGGTGTGCTGCTATTGATTTTTTCATTTGAAAAGCTGCCCACTGACAGAATTGAGAGGCTTTGTGTACAGTCTGCACTGCAGCTCGGGGTTGCTAAAAACAAACCTGACACCATTTGGAACATGCAGTTGGACTGATCATGGTTTCGTGGTTATAATCAGGTTTTTTAGCTGTCCGGTGACCCAGCCCTTTTGGGGTTACAGCAATGTGTGAGAACCAGCCAGGTAAGCCTGGACACTGTCCATGCTGGGAGGGGTACAAACCATAGGCTGTGGTTGTCCTGAGTCTAAAGTTTCTTGGCTTTTGGGTGCTGTTGCCTGAAGATACATCTTCTGGCTGTGACTGACTCTCTAGCATCTTTGGCTGTGAGATTCTTCTTTGGTGTCCTTAAATATTAACCTGTCCTGGTCACAGCTATACCATGGATACCATGGACTCCAGAGGGTGCTTGTTGTACCCTTTTATTTCCCTAAACTCTTAATTCTGAAATGGGCAGAGGGTAAAAGTGCTCATGGGGGCAGGGCTTTTGTGTGCCTGTTCTGCATATTAGGTCCTGCTGCCCTGTGGAAGGTGCCTTTCTACCTTCCATTTGTCAGGTGCTGTGAACCCTGATGCTCACATTGGATAGAGTGAGTGTTGTAATTGAGGTAGAAACAAAAGTCGTTTCAAATTTTGAGGCTGGTGAAACTGCACCTTCGGCTCCCAGTGCAAAGGTCAAAAGCAGCTTTCTGTACCCAGTTATAATCCTCGAGCTGTCCTCTCTTTTCTTTAAACTATGGACAGTTTATTTATTTTTTTTTTTTTTTTTTAGCCAGGGAATAGGTTGGCCAGTCACTTTTGCTGTTGCTTCTAGAAGTTCAACACTTGCTGTTGCTCTTTCCTGTTGCGAATGGTAGGCAGGATGCCACTTAAACCTGGGCACACAATCATTGACGTTAATCAGTAATAGAGACTTTCTCTTGAAATAGAGCTTCGCAGTTGGTACAAAGCCCCACCAGCCCCTGCAATAATTGTATATCTGAGCACATTCCTGCCTTTGGTTCCCCTGTTGATGGTCATTAGCAGTATCACAACAATGATGTGAATAACAGAAGAGCCAGGATTTCTTACCCTCTGGCTTCTCATGCTCCTTTCCTGCTTTCCATGACCATTTAAAACACTGTTGCTGAATATTGTAAAACCCAAGCAGACCTGGAAGGAGAAAGCTTCCCTTTCCAAATATATTTGCCATCCATGTCTTGCCTGACCCAGCAAACCTGCAGAGCAGTTTATCTGGCTGGCTAAAGCTGTTCTCTTCTCTCATGGTACTGTTTGAATGCTCAAATCTAATTTGGAATGCAGATTGTAAAAGTGCTGTGAACTGGTGTTAACCTCTGATGATTTTTGTGACAAATTAGCAGGAGTACTTGAGACCCAGCTGAATTTTAATGTCAGGGTTTCTCAGCTGTGATTTAGCATTCCTGCTGCACACTTGAGCTGCCTTTGGGAACTTTAGGGAAGTGCTCAAACATATTAGGTATTAGTCAGCTCTGGGGACTTTGAAACGCTGCTGTTCCTTCCTCCTGCCTCTCACCTGAGAACCCAGGAGCTCTCTGCCACCTTTCATTTTCACAAAGCCTGGGCGAGGCAGGTGGGGGAAATGGAAAGTGCAGGTGTTGTGTTTCAGCACCTTATCTGAAGGCCTTCAGTTCCCAGTTCCCCGCCTGCAGCTCTGTGCCTGACTCTGGGGCCAGGGCTTGGTGTGATGCCGTGGTACACAGGAATTGCTGATGGATGGACGTGTAGGGACCGTGCAGGCCCTCAGGCTTGCCTTGACAGTCGAGGTGCAATTCTTTTTACAGTTTTTAGAAGCCTTTTTTGTAAGATCTGGAATACAGTTGGGTTTGGATGACTTTCTTACCACGTTCATCTTTGCTTCAGAAACAGATTCAAACTCTCAGGACTCTTCAGACTTATATCCGGTGTCTTATAAACACATTACCTGGAAGTTATTTTGATGTTACCTCCAAAAGACTCTCTAGGAATTCAGCTCTGCTTCATCCCACACAGACCTTCTGTTCCTTTCCACCCTTCGCTGCTATAATTTCCTGACCTCAGATATTCAGTCACGAATCTAAGGTTGCAGGAGAAGTTTCCGAAGATCCTCAAGGTCCGTGTTTTCCCTCTGTCCCTTCACAGCCACTCAGCTCTCACTGCTTGGGTCCCAGCCCTCAGGTGTGTGCTCTTCAGATGTTAATCTAGCTAGTGACTCCGTGGAACCTGTTTGCAACTGAGGGATGGAAACAGCCTTCAAAATCTCCCCTCTTCAAGCCTGGCAGAATGTTGGCTGTGTGGAGGTGCCGTGATGCAGCGTGGGTACATTGCAGCAGGTGAAGAGGGACAGCAGGATCCTTTCCAGGAGCTTTGGGAAATGCTGTCGCGGTGCAGAACTCTAGTTTTGTTGCAGCAAACAAATTCCATGCCCATAAATCTATTAATAGTGGGTTTTACTGCGGGAGGAAGCTGTATCTAACCCTCCTCATGCATCTGACATTTCAGTTATTCTCCCAGGGGGGCTCTTTGAAACCACCTGATGTTTGTAGCTGTTAGAGACAGAAGAGGCTTACTGGAATTTTTGCAGTTCTGCGTAAAATAGAACTGATTAATGTGTGACCTTTCCATCCTGTGAGTATCCATTGCAAGGTTAGGTACCCTTGAGTCAATTCCCCATTCCACTTTGATTTGTTTGGCTCTCGTGATGTAGACTTGGGGATCATCATTAATATTTTACTGCAAAAGTGGAATCTGGCACAACTCGCAGTGTGGAAGTCTCAGGAGTCCTAAACAGTGTACACTGTTACTGCTTTGTGTACAGTGTGCACAGTCAATTGGTATTTCAGGAGTTGCAGGTGGCCATCTGGGCAAAGCCATTTATTATAATTATTCCACATCTAGACAGGAGTGTTATTTTTAAAATAAACGAAGCCTGTCCCCAAGCAGGCAGTTCTTGTGACACGCTCTCTCCCAAGGTGTTCTCCCTTCCAACGTGCTGGCATAGCTTAAAAAACCCTAACTAAATTAGTAATGCTTTTAGGACTAGTAAACAAACTAATGTGCACTAAAAGCTTTAGAAGAAATCAATCAGTGCCTTTGACAGGCTTTGAAATACCTGGGTGGGTGAGGCATTTTGCTGCAGCTTTCTCATACAAGTTCTTTCTTGCTGATGTGATGCAGCTCCAGTGCAGACTTCTGCAAAAAAGCAACTTTCAGCAATTAAAAAAGTTTCTTATTTAGCTGAAGATTCTTCGTTGGAATGACAGAAGGTTTGACAGATAGTTTGTGGGACAGGGTCTTGCTTGCCCATGGCAGCTGTCCTCAGCTCCTCCCCTGTCTTCAGAGAAAAGACATTATTTTTAATGTTCAGCATCTGTGTTGGTGCTGGGAAATAATTGGTGTTTGCAAAGCTAAAAGCCTCTTCTCCTTTGACTGTTTAATTACTTGGGGGATTGCAAAGGCTCAGAAGGTGATGACACCTTCCTAAATGCTACTTAGGAAAAACCTGCCTCATTGTTTCCACTCCACTGTTTCCTCCCACCATATGCAGGGTCTTTGCCCAAACAGACCTGTGTTTAGGCAGCTCTAATCACAGGAGCTGATACTTTAAGATGAAGCTTTTGCACTTGCTTTCGATGTTGTCAATCCTGATTTTCCTGGAACTGAGAGGTGGGAGATGATGGCTTGGCTTTCTGCTTTTTGTGAGTGCTCTGGAGCACTTGGCCTGTAACTCAGATCAGGCTCTACCTTGTGTTGCGGGTGTGTCCCACTCCTGAGATCTTTGGATGTGTGGCAAGGTAGGAGAATGCTAAATCCTGGAACAAAAAAAAACAAAACAAAAAAAAAACAAACAACAAACCCTAGGGAGACTCCATGGTAATGTTTAGGCTTTTTTTCCATTTGCCGTTACAGCTAAATATAATGTGCATGTTTGTGACTGAAACCAAAACATTCTGCTAACTGGAATTTATGAAGTTAACTTAAGCTAAAGCAAGTTTCTCTCGATGGCAGTGTCCCGGAACTTGGCAGAGGTTTCTCTTTGACAGATACTGGTAGGATTTTTTCTTTCTGAATGTTAAATGTTCCTGTGAAGAGAGCAGACTACGTGGGGGGTAGAGCAGTAATGATTGTAAGAGGTGATTAAAAACATCAAATACTATGAAAAACGTGTGGTTTTCACAGTAGAGGTGGTGAAAATTGCTGATTACTGTAATAGCTGCAGCATGGGCAGATGTGCCTGAGTTTCAAGTTGACAGGTGTCTTTTTAGCTTTAATGCTGTTTGCAGTCTGTGCAGGCTGAATTTCAGAGAGAATCCTGTGCCTGCAGAGCACACACGGCCCGACTTGGTGCAGTTTGGTGTGTTATGGGCTCAGATGTGCCTCTGGATAGAAAACATCTCTTGCTGTGCATTTCAGGGTTATTCTTACCAGCCTCGGGCATTTGACTGCACATCTGGCAAAAAAAAAAAAAAAAAGGTCTGGAGTCATTGTGTCTGCTGTGCCTTCTGCCCCAGCCTTTGGGAGAGCCTGGACTGGGCTGTGGAAGTGACCCAGGTGGGAATCGTGGATGCTTACTGGGCTGAAATCTTCCAGGTGTGGTGTAGATGGGAACAAACACAGTGGTGGTGGATGTGGATTTGATAGCTGTGTGTTGGATGTGTGCCTGTGCTGGGGAAGTACAGGTCATGTTACCTTTGTTTTCTGCTGCTGGTGTTGGGGTTTAGAGTGACTGAATGGAGAGACAGATCCAATAAGCCATCTGCAGATGGAATTCCTCCCTCTTACAGAATGTGACCTGTAGATCGAGGCCGAAATCATGGGTTGAGAGAGATCAGATTTTCAGACTAAGAAATCTGTACCTCTGAACACCAGACGCTTTGGATTGTTTTGAAAAGGAATTACCTCACTTTCATGCTTTGTTCTGCCTTTTCCAATGGTCAGGTGCAGGTGGCAGCTCAGTTCAGGTTACAGGCAAGACTTCAGCTAAACAGCATTGATACCTGTATGTTGTAAGCTTCAAATGTACACCATGTACCTGCTGGTCTGAAATTTAACAAATGAATAGTTAATATGTGGAAGTGGTGTCTAGAGCAGTGTCTTGATGAGCCCCTCTAGTTTTGGTGGTTTTTTTGGACTTGCTGCCCCTGTTAGCTGCTGGCATGGGGTAGGAGTTGCCTGAGTATACAAGGGGAGCAGGTGGAAGCCGAGATAGAAAATGCTTTTTGTGCACATATGCTGAGATCTTGGAAGTGGGACATATCAAGCTACAGCTTTAAATAGTCTGTCCAGTCTCTCAAAGGGTTTGAACAACCTGCTGATGTATGTTGGATGCTCTAGGTAGGTGCTTCTTTGGGATTACAAAGCTGAGGGTTTTTTTCCACGCTTTTGCCATTTTCTTTAAAATTGTGACCTCTGTTTTTTTCCTCAACAGCTGGTGCTGCAGCTCTCTGTGTGAAAGGATGGTCATTATGGAGGCTGTTGGTGGGAGGTGAGACCAAGGACTTGCAGGAGAGGACAGGAGCACTTGGTATCCTACTGTAGCTTCCAGACCAGGAAAAAATTAAATTCACAGGAGTACATTAGGAGCAAGGAAACCCTGCTCAGCTTGCATTTGCAGTGGTATCACTTCACAGCCTCTGGTTACAGCCTCTTGAGTTGAAGAGAAGCTGCACAGCCATGCCCCTGGTCCATTAAGCAGGATGAGTTTTTTTTCAACAAAACTGCAGCAGTGGTACCGTGTGGTTCTGTGTTCTGCACACATCAGACACAGCCTCTGTGGTTTGTTCTTACCGCTGCCTGTAAAGCCTTCAGCTTTTCTGCTTGTGAGGGGGGCATTTTGGAGACTGACAAGTGAAGAGGGCTATTTAATCACCAGCTGAAAAGATCAGGAGCTTAAGACTTTTAACTGGGTTTTTTTAGCCCAAAGCTGGGAGTTTCTGGTGCATCATTCCTGTGGAAGTGACTGGGTAGTTTTCGTTCGTCAGTGGATGATGAACCTTCTGCTTAGTGAAACACACTAATTCTGTGAGCTGGAATTAGTTCCATCATGGCTGATTTATTTTTTTACCTGCTTTTGAAAGGATATAACTTCTCTGAGAATAAATGAATTTTGTGTGTGAATCATTTTGGTTGTAAGAAACAGTGCTGCTTTTCTGCTGATAAGGATACTTAGAAAATAAGTAGCACTTTTCATCTTCAAAGGATTTTCTGGGCTCTGATGTGGCAGTGCAGTGTTGGAAAGGTGACAGAAACTTTCCCCTCAGGTGACTCTGGGTAAGACAGCTGGAGTTAGTGCTGCCAGGTGGTGTTTTCCTGGTGTGTGCTCAATGCCTTCTCTATTTCACCCTTTCCAGGGCTGGAAAAAATGAGTTGTCTGCTTGGTGGAAAAACTTCTGATGTTCCTCAGTGCAGTTACAGCTATGGATTTCTGTCTCAGAACCACAGTACATTGGTTATTTGGCATATATGTGAAATGGGATGCTTGAGAACTTGATGACTTACTGTATCACTTGGTGTTGTGGAACTCAAGTTTGATTTGGTTATACTGGTGTGAGGAGCTAGTCTGAATAACCCAGCGTTTTTAAAAGTTAGTTCAGCTGTAAATCTAGGGAGCTGGGGATTTTGCAAGGCCGATTTAGAGATATAGTCAGTGAAGAGCAACCCAAATTTAGGCTGTTAATTTAGACCATGGCAGTGTTTCTAGAATCAAGTGGGTGTTTCAAGCCTCTTGGCTCATGATCTGTTGTTAAAGAACTGGTCCTAGATCTCAATCCTCAGTGAAATTGTTGGCAGCAGCTGCACTGGAACACACTTGGATCTTGAGTAGCACTCTGATCACCAAGGACCCTTTGTATTTTCCTTCATCCAGCCCTACTCCACATGGAACTAAAATGGTCATTCTGCCCATCCCAAGTGCTCTCACACCTTTACTTTTCACTCTTTGAGGTGAGTGTCCCTGGAGCACTGCTTAATATTTTTGTTGAGAGTTCATCAGACTTCCAGCAAGGCCCTGTTTGTCTTCTGGTTTTGCTCTTCTTTCTGCTTTTGAAGATAAAAGTTGTTTTTTTTTCTTTTCCTCCTGGAAGTTGGGTTACGTGTCTAATCCAAGTGAATAATTCTCATGACTGTTGTAAGTAACATTCATGCTTCTGTTCAGCCTCTGAGTCCAAGTTCCTTGAAACAACATTAGTTTTGAGACAAAATAGCCACATTTTCTAAATTTAGAGTTACTAGGCAGTTGGATAACAGGCTGGAAATGATACATCATGAACAGCCTCTTTGTGTTTGTTTTGTCCTCACCACATATGACTTCTGTCAGAAGCCTTTTCTCTGTCCTTGTGCTACAGGTTGTTGAAGTTACTCTGGTTTCCCACACTAAGGTACAGCCTTGTCTTAGTGAATTGTCTGTGAGTTTGTTTTAAACCAGAAAGTGGGAGCAGGGAAGAGGGAGGAATCTCCGTCCTTCCTGGAAAATTTGTGGGTTTGTGTTATTTTTTGGGGGGGTTTTCTGAAGTCTGTAAATGTGGGTGATTCATTCCCTTCCTCTTAGAGTTGGGCTGGCCAACGTTTTGGGTGTATTCCAAAGAGGTTGGGAGGCTCTTCCTAAGGAGGTGTAGTAGTATGTAATCATAGAACTTCCTCAGCAATGCATCTCAGTACATTCCTGAAATACATGAAAGAAGAGAGCACCCTGTGGAATGACACAGCAGGGAAGGTGACACTGTACAGGAAACACCAGGATTCCTGGCTGGCTGCTTAGGCTAGGAGGAAAATTCAGGAATTTTTTTTTTTTAATTCATTAATTGATATTTTTGTCGATGCTGTGGGAATCTCACTTTGTGTTAAAATTGGACAGCCAGATTCAGAGTGTGTCATTGGCTCAGTAACTGTGTTTCCACCTGGGACATCTGACCTGTGTAGCTGAATGGGCTCATTGACCCTTTTGACTCTGGGACTAGAAACTTCCTCTGTTTAGTTTTGTGTGGTGTTGGGGGATTGTGCTGGTACACGACAGAGAAGTGTCATTTGGTTCACAAATGAAATCTGCCCTGTAATGATAAAGCAAAGTGTGATGACAACATGTGTGCTGGGCAGGAGCTCCCTGTGAGCCCTCCAGGCTGGTGCTGGTGAGGGCATCACTGCAGCAGCAGCCTGCTCGTGTGTCCCTCAGGGAAGGTCTGTCCTAAGAAGAGTTAAGTCTTTGCTTTGATTCCCTCAATTAGGAACCTGTCCCAGTCTCGATGATAAAAGTTGTAATTTCCAGCATAAACATGCAAACAGTTTACACCCGTCTCTTATTGTAAAAAGCAAATCTGGCTCCTAAATAGCTGCTTGTCTTTATAAATGTGCTATTATGTGGTGAAGCACGATTATTTTCTCCCTTTTCACCCTCAGTCTGTGGATCACTCCCTCCCCGATAGGCTTTTCCCCTGCTATTCCTGCATCCCTTGTCTGCACCTATTCCAGCTCGCACCACACTTTCTTGATCACAATTGGTTCTGGCTGCCCTGATCAGCCTCGACTACCTTGTTGAATGCCATTAATGTTTCTTTCCCGAGCCTGCCTTTATCAGAGCCCAGGTGTTGGATGAAAACTTCACACTTCCCATATCAAGCACTCTTTGTATTTCATAGGAGTGTTATGTGATCCGCTCGTATTTCTTGTTTTGTTGGGGATCTGAGAAAGAGATTAATTTATAGAAAATAAATATCACCGATATGGTAATTGCTGTGGTCACTGTGTAAACTCTTTAGTTAGAGGAGTCTTTCTGCTTTTTTTCAGTGTTGACACTTGGAGCTTTGGAAGGAATCCAGGCTAAGTTCCTGGCTTCCCCTTAATGGTGCTGTCTTGTTTGGGTTTTTTTCTATTCGTAGTAACGTAATTTAGTACCAAATTGCCACCCATAGATATTGGACCATTTGGAATCTATCTGCTCCTGCACAATGGTCAAAATAATTGTGATTTGAATTTCTTCTTACCTTAGTGTAGTGAATGCCTGAGTGTGTGTCTCAGTAATTCTGTGTATTCTGCTCTTTAATTGGCATTCAGGTGCAAGCACACCATGCGCATTCACACCTAATGTCTCTCTCACAGGGATGCTTTGGTTTCTTTTGTTCCTGCCCCACGCAGTTGCTTTCTCTTCAGCTTACAGCAGTCTCTGATTAGCATAAGTACAGCCATGCAGGCAAGGCAGCTCTGGGGAGGAAATACTCTTATCTGAGAACTCCCAGAGCTGCCATACTCGCTGTAAAGTGAGCACTGCAAACAGAGAGCTGCAAAAGCTATTTTCATTCCCTTTAGTGGTTGTGGAAATGGTTCGAAACTGATGGTGTTTGAAACGCTCCCTGCTGGGTCTGACAAACTGTTTGACCTTGGCCATAGTTGGGTGGATCGGTCTCATCGCCCACCCTACCTCTGATAAGTTACCATCGAATGCATTTTAGTGTCCCAGTGACTGACACGAACCTTAACTTTCTCTTCTGATAATCTCTTCTAATCTGGCAGTGATAAGTGCTGGCTGTCAGGAGAGCTGTGATGAGGAATGATGGGGCTGAAAAATCAGCTTTTAAAGGTGGTGTTTTGTAGGGCAGATTCCCATCTCTGTGCTCCTGTGCCGGCTTCTCTGAATGAGTGTTGAGCTCTTGTGCTGCTGAGGGGGGGGAGTGTATGGAGGAGGGAACAAACTCAGGGTGGAGAGTTCTTCCTTTCCAGAACTGGGATTTTTATGACTGCTTAATAGTGTTTAGGCTAGCAAACCATTTTGTAGAAGCATTTGTGAACAATCCTGACAGTCTGCTGTGTGGCTCCTTTTTGCTTCTCCTTGCTGCTGGAGGAATGGTTGATGGCAGTGAACTGAACACCCCAGGAGCTGGGGAGAGTCTGTGATACTTGCTCTGGAAAGCAGCCTAAGGAATCTTTATAAAATGCCAGTTGTTTTCGTTAGTGCTGCTTACTTAGCCCTGTTCAGAGTGCCTGCCTCTGATCTGCAGTGCTGGCAACGCTTGAATGAAGCCTTAAAACAAAAGATCAAGGATTAGATGCAGAATGACATTCAGAGCATCATTGTCCAACCTGTGTGTGCTACTGAGCGTGGTAGAAAATACTCCAAATTGCACTTCTTAAGTATTTGCGAGCTGGGCTCTTAGCTCAGCTGGTTCCTGCTGTGATGTAGAGGGTCAGGTATTCCTCCTGCATACAAAAGTTTGTTTTGGCAGCAGGTTGTTTTCTCGTAGCTCTTTCTTTCATTTTTATACCGTTTTGCTGCTTCAAAGGCCCTGAATTGTTCATGCCCTTTGGTTAGGTTTAGTTTTCTCCTCACACTTGGATCTCTGGTGCCTCAATGACCTTTTCCCCCCACACCCATTTATCCTCATATCCCTGTCTTTGCTATTTTCGTTGTTCTCTGGGAGTTAAGTTGTTCAGGGCAGTAGCATGTTCACTGCTATTGAGAGTGGTCCCTATCGTGCTCTGGGTGGTGGCAGACCTGTCCAGTGCTTTGCCTCCCTGTCTGGCAGGTCGTCTGTTTACCATCTCAGTTTTCCAAGTTCATCAGAAAAAAAAATCCCTGGATGTTTCCAAAATGCTTAATTAGTTAAGTATGACCTAACCTGGGAGTGTTGCATCTGAACTGAGGAGTCATGTTGAGCAGGGCTCTTAGTTTTTCCTGATAGTGAATGCTGCTGCTGTGTGAGCCAAAAGAACTTTTTTCTTTTTTTTTTTGCCACTGAATTGCTTTGGGATATTTAAAATTAAGCAGGATGATCTGTGTTCTGAAGAAGAGTAAAACAAAGGATGTTTCTTGTGTTCCCAGCTGGAAATGAGGCCCTGGTAGGAGCATTGCAAGGATAGTATGTGCTGTGTGAGTAACAAGTGCTGCTACTTCAGCTTGGCCTCATCCAAACAGTGCCTTTGAGTTTATCTTGTGCTTTCAGGAAAACAAGGCACTTGCCACATTCAGCTACAGTGTGATTTAGCAAAGTGGCAAATCTCCATGAGAGACCAGGAAGAGCTTTTAATCAGAAATGACAACACACAGTCTGTGATTTGCACCCAGGCCTTACGTGATGGGTGAAATCACCCTTCTCAACACCCACCTTGCTATAAATAGCTGTTTTCACTGGGGGCAGGTGCTACTGAAATGTCACTTGGGTGAAATCTGAGTGATGTGTGTGTGTGTTGGAGCAGGGAGAAGCATTGTCTTCATCAGATGTATTGAGATCTGTGCGTCTCTGCCAAGAGATGTTGTAATGGTGAGATAGATATTGATCAGAGCTCTACTTTGAAGTGTTTTGAAACTCTAATATTTCCTTGAATCATCTCCCTGCTCCATTCAGAAAAGCTGCTGCTGTTGTTAAAATGTCACACTAATAGATATGTATTGTTTTTAGCCCACCCTATTCTCCCACCATGAGTGATTTTCTTTTTCAGGAAACTACATTTTTTCAGTTCCTATTTTTGTTTGTATCAAAAGGAGGTTTTTTTTTTTCCCCCATTATTATGAATAGAAGTGTTGTTTGAGTGCCCAGACTCTTTCTAACATCTGGCAATATGCTTTTTGGTGCACTGTTCGAGTATCTTCACAATTCTCTTTTTATAATTGTCCTCTGAAAGAGTGAGCCATGATGACTTCCCATTGAAATATTTATCCATTGCAGTGCTGCTGTGGGACTTGCCTTCTGATGCTGAGGCTTTCTGTAAGGGGAAAATTGCAGTTTGTCGTGATCCATTCAACCCTGGAGTATTACTTGAACTCTGTGGAGAGGCCTGAGATCGGTGCATGTGGTAGAAGAAAAGGAGGATTCAATTGCAAATTGCTGTTATTAAGATCACTTTCCGAGATGAACTCTACCAGTCATCACTTACTCTTGAGATGAGAGCAGCAGCTTCTCTTTAAACTTCACTGACATAATTTTGTGAAGCTACTGTGCCAAAAACATCTTTCCTGGATGCAATAGATTTTTGACTTTTGAATTAGGGGCTTTGACTTTTAAGCCTATGTCAAATCTTTGGGCTGTTCCTGTTCAAAAGGCGCACGACTCTTAAATGCTTCAGCACTGAGGTACTTGAGGCTTCTGAGCACCTGCTGGAAGAATTTGGATACCCAGAACCCATGGAAGTTATCTGTGCACTGCTTTGCTCCTCTGTCAAGGAGGCTTTTAGTGCAGGTGCTTGTGAGTGATGGTGATATTGGGACAATATAATCCTTTTAGGGAGCTGGAGCACAGCTGCTGTGGAAGACTCAAGCTTGATGGACAAGTGTGTACCACACCTCTGTATAAATAATTTTCAATAATTCCCATTTTTGTGTTAGCATCTCAGCCTGGGTTGTTGACCAGACTGAAAGCTAGGAAGGACTCTGAATTTGGGGCTGAAACAGCATGTTTGTTGTACAGAGTGAGTGCCTGCTTGCACACGTCAGGGTTTGATGTTTCATTTCCCCAAGTCTGGTACCTGGGATGGAGAAGTTCAGGAGAAGGGCGTGATGTTGAACAGCACCAGGAACTTGAGAGGTGCCAGTGCTGCAGTGAGGGGGGAGGGCACAGTAGAAATGGTGTCTGTGGAGGTGGGTCCTGCTGCAGGGTGAGGTTTGAGCCTGTCCTGCCACAGGGAGCCTGGACTGGATGTGATCTGACTGCCAGACCTGTCTGACCACTGTCTTAGTGCAGAGCCCTTTCCACTGACACCCACCAGCCCTGTCTCAGCAGAGTTGCCTTGAGGAGGGAAAAGTTCAAATAACAAAGGAGAGAACGTGCTTGTTTCCTTCCAGTTAGAGGGAACTTGAAGCCTGATCTCTCCTCACTTTGTTCTCTTTGGGGTGATATGAACAAAAGGAAAAATCGTGGGATTTTCTTCATCTGTGGCTTTCTTACCCCGCCCCTGCTGATCTCATATCTCTTTAAATCTCAGGCCTATTTCTGTGCAACATAATCCTCGTTGTTTTTTGACAGCTTATTGTATTCACATTCTCTGTGCATCTCCTGATCTTAACTGCTTAGTGTGTACCAAAGCAGGAGTTATTTTTACTGCTGTCAGTGGTGTTGAGCTTTGCAGCACTGGGCGTATCCTGTTCTGCATCACACATCAACAAAGCCAACAGCCCTGGGAGGAATCAGGAATCTGTGCTGCTGCTGGTGATGGAGGGGGCAGGAAAATGATGTGGTTCAGCTTGTAAAAACTGCTGGGCTTTTAAATACTGGTACAGGATTGAAGAAGTGTAAAGCTGAAACATGTCCTGATGAGGAGAATGCGTTGATTGTTTTCAAAAGGCTGTGGCAGTGAGGTATGTTATTCTGTCACTGCTTTTCCCAGCTGTTCTCAGTTCCTACTGCATCCTTGATGCCCTCAGTGTGAGCTGTTGTCCCTGATGCCCCTCTTACAAACTGTGTCCATGTCTCTGGTGTGCTCTGGGAAGCTCTGAGCAGCTCAGACTGCAGCCTTGAAGGATGGGCCTGGCTCCCTGGGTATGCTGCTCCAGAGCAACTTTACACAAATTCCTTCTCTTTTGAGCTTTCTCTGGTTCCTTTTTAGTTTCTTTGGGGCTTTCGTAGGGTGGGTTGGGGGGTGTGTGTTTTAGAGGGTTGTTTTTTCCTAGTTCTGCATTAGTAGAGAGCAGAGGCTGTATCTTGGAACCAGTTTGAATTTCCCAAAACTTTGGGGAAACAAGGGTTAGGTGTGATCCTTACATGTGAATTTTTGTGTTTTAGTACAGCCCATGAGTCTGCTTGTCTCTGTTCTCTTCACTAATGGCTCCCAGGCTCCTTTCTTGTGGAGACAAGAGTTGAGGTTGATGACTGCCCCAAAGACCTCTCCTGAATTTGTGTTCCTCCTTAAATCCAGTCTTGACTACAATTTCTCCAGGAGACAGCCCATTGTCTAGGAGGTAAAGCAGCCAGCCAGGCTCACAGGGGGCATGTGGTGGCTTTGGTGTGCATCAATCCCAGTGGTCTCTGGAGCAGAGGGTGCTGTGAGTGCTGCCTGCCCTCGTTTGAATGGGATGGCTTTTCTACCACTCTCTCCTGAAGCTTCTGCAAGCTCTACATTAGCTGAAGAGACACGAGGCTGCTCCGTCCATCCCTGCTGAACCCTGAAAAAATGCTGGAGCTGATTAAAGAGGCACATTCCCACTGGAGATGGGGCTCCTTTGAGCAAAAGAATGTAGGTCATGGTTAAGTATATAAAATGGAAAAAGACTCCATTGTAGTGGCAGTGTTTCACCTACATAATCCAGTGAGGTCCTTGCACTAATAGAAACCTGTTCTTACGTATATGCTCTTTAATATGACTCATTAAACAAGCCTAATTAAACAGCAGCTTCAGCCCTGCTAAATACCATGGCACATGTGATCCTTAAGGCTTTAGGGTTGGCATCCTGACCACTGCATCCTCCTTTGTGCCATCTTTTCCCTGTCCAAATCATAATTGTCAGGCTTCAGTGCCCAAGGCAAGGGTAAAGAAGGAGAGCAGCGAGGTGTGAGGCACCATTAAGTACCTGATAGGATAAAGGTAATGGTGCATCCATGGCTCTCTGAGCTCCGTGGTAATGAGGAATGAATCCGAATGGATGAATTAAATGGGGGGGAAGCTGGCTGGCAGTGTGTGGGGAGGGAGGTGCTCTGTGTTCACGGCATGACTCTGTTGCAAAGGCATGCGTTGTAATGGGCAGACCACCTAATGCTCACCTGATGAGGGGTGTATCCCAAAAACAATCTGACAGGAAGACGAGGAATGCCTGTCAACAGCTGTCAACAGCGAGCCTAAGGCTGGTGGTTGTGGTATGCAGATGTTCATGGTTGAGGACCTCTCACTGAGGATTCTACTTCATCAGGTGCTTTCTGGGTTTTTCAGTTTAGGAACACAGTGGTCATTTCATGTTCATAGCAAAAGTGCCATTTCTTTGGCATTTCCTGTATTTTCAACATAGTTCTTCATCTTGACAGTATCTTGAGTACAGGACTAGATACTTGAGTATACGTGGAGTGTTCACCTTCCCGTGGAGAAGTGCCATGTTCTTGGCATGTAATTGTCCCCAGTTTAGTGGTGCACCTGGTTTCTCGTAGGTACCACGTTCATCCCCAGCACTGCAGCATTTCAGTGCCTGATGGCACAGTACCTTTGCATATGCACAGCCTGCAAAACTGGGGAACCTTTTCAAGTGAAAATCGCTGTTGTAAGCATAGGAGTGTCCTGGTAGTGCCTCATCTGACTTGATTTGTGCTGCTGCTGGAGGTTGCACACCCTATTCAGGAGTCTGCCAGATCTGAGGAGTGTACAGTGGCAGTTAATGAATAGGGGCAGTTTTAAGGAAGAACTTAGTTTGTGTTTAATTAGGAACGACAGGCCATATAATGCAGCCTAAGGCTTATCAAGCCATGGATCCTTCCCAGAACATGGGGCTCAGCACCTCAGAGCAGTTCTGCTAATGTTGTTCGTGCTAATGCTGTTCAGTTCATGCCATGTGGCTTTTCAGCAGCTCTGAAATCTGCTGTCCAGTCATTCCTTTCCTCAGTCAGAGGCCTGCAGCTCTGTCCCCCTTTCAAGAGTTTTTTCAGGACAGTCCTCACCATGACATTTTGGCAGTGCTGCTCAAAGGCAGAGTTCAGTTAACCTCCATTTTGCTGGAAGCAGGGAAGAGGAGAAGGAAGAAGGAAGGCAGAGCACTGCTCCAGCTATCGGGAGCAGAGCGCTGTCACTCATCTTGGGAGGGTATTTTTATAGTGTTTGCAAACCTACTCTAACCGTGTTTATGGCTCAGTGTTTCACTGGGGTTGTGATGGACTGAAATCCCTCTATTATAGCTGAAGTCATTAAAGCAAAGAACACGTTATGTGCATGGCACATAACAGAGTCTGGTGTTAAAGCAAAATACCCATTTACCTGCTGCATATGTGCACAGCAATAGATCCTCAGAAATATAGCAATATATCCTCATTTTAGGAAGTAGGCATCAAGTGAATTACAGTTCCAGGAAATATGGGGCTCCCTGACAAGGATAACTGACTGGGTTTAAGAAGGTAAAATTTATTTTGCCGAGGGCACTATTGATTAGTTCTTCACCAGACTGTTTATTCTTTGGTGTGCAGATGCAAAGGCATCCAGATATATATACAACACACACTTGGAGCGGTGCCACAGCAGGAACAGGGATCAGTGGCTTTGTAATGGATTAGCTGCATCATTTGTCCTTAGCATTTTTTTCTTCTTGGTTAAGATATTTGCTGTTAGTACAGGTGAAGAGCAAGACTTGCATCTGTGCTAGGATCTAGAGTGTTTCTGCTCTGAAAGGTGAATGTTTTCTTTAAAGGGAAAAAAAAACCCCTGCCTCTCACTGCCTGGCCATGTGTTCATTTGGAGGCAGAACTGCTGACTTGGGGCAAACGGGCTTTTACTGCTTTTTGCTCATGCTGTCTCGAGTGAGCATTTATTCCTCTGAGGGCATCCTCGGCAGAGCTGCTTATATCAGTCAGCTTACACCTGAGAGAGTCCACAGAGGCTGTGAAGGTGCTTAAGATGAAAGACCTCAGCTCATCTCAGACCTTAGGCTGAGCTGGCACGTCTGAAGGAGGGGTGGGAAGGACAGGAGGGGAACAAATGCACTTTTATAATTGGCAGAGGTGCCGAGTCAAACGTGATGTCCCCCAATTCCATTTTAGCATCTTCTCTAATCAGCTCTGCATTGAAATGTCTTACAGGTAATCTTACTGTCTGATGTTTCTCACACTGGGCCAAGAAGAGACTAAATACATGTTCCTGTATTCCTACTGAAGGGCTACAAATTCAGAGAAGGCTTTTTAAAGAACCTGCTAGGTGCAGCTTCCTGATCTGTGTGCAGAGGTGAATGATGCATTAGTGCATCTCTTAAAACAGTTTTAAATCCCAGTTTGGAAAATCCTGAGGTTTTAGTCTTTGACATTTATGGGAAAATAGTCTGCTCTGAGGTGAGTTCTGTTAATAGTCAATCTCTCCTTGCTTGCCTACAAGAGATGACCTTTTAGAAATGTTTTAGTGAAGGGCAGTACCAGGTTTTCCTGAGACACTCATATCGTTAAAAATGGAAGATTTCACAGTTTCCTGGTTGGCTTAGAAGTATGTTACTCCCCTGGGGACTCTTCTGATGCTACGTCTCCTAAACACCTAAGCCTTGCTTGAAAACTGGATTCAAGCATCTTGGGGAATATTTTTTCTCAGTAATTTGTGATTGCTATACAGCTGTTGGACTGTAGAGCCTGTGCAGAGCAGAGGAGCATAAAGATGTTCTCCTTCAGCAAGTTTACTGTTGTCTGTGTGCTCTGTCGAGAGGAGGACCAGGCTAGGAAGGATTAATGAAGGTGGACAGGATTTTGCCTTTAAAACCTCTGTAGAGAGACACTTAATAATCTGCCTTTAAGCAGGTTTAGAATGGGAACTGTGTGTACATCACACAACACCAGGGAATGTCTGGCGTTATCACTCCTCTGGTTCTTGTGCCATTGCTGTAAGTGTTTACTTACACCACTGGCTCTGTGAGTTCATGAGCCATCTCTAGAAGTGCTGTTTGGTTGTTCAGCTCCCGAAGGGGAGATGGGGAGAAAAGAAAATTCCCTGAGCTATAACCTTGAATTACTGTCACATCAAATATGCTGCTGAGTAACTGAATGGATACCTGTGGAGTAACATGGAGAGGAGGGCGGTGTTTCCATGCAGATGTTGGATGTTCTGTTGGGCAAATGCCGTGTTGTCTCAGTTTACTGGCATAAATCTGGAGAACTTATGGTAGATGACTTAGAAGTCAGCCTAGAAAACCCCTGAAGGCAAAATAATACAGTAGTGTTGGTATAGTGGCATTGATGAGTTTTAAATATGCTGTTGAAAGCTCTGTGCTCTGGCTGAGATGGGAAGGAAAATTCAGTCCACTAGACCTACCTGTGCAGCAGGGCTGAAACAAGGCTTAGCTCTAGGGGTATTAAGACAGACTCTGCAGGGCTTTTATACTTCTGTCCCTGTTGTATCATAACTGTCACCAGTCCTGGTGAGATTTTCTCAGATTTATTGAAGGGAATTGAAGGTTGGTTGCTTTTGTATTATAGTGTGCACAAACAGGAGGCAATGAATTAAACCTGCTGTGGCTGGGAGATGTTTTAGTCTTCCCCCAGCCGTTCTGCAGGTGGTGGCTTCACCCCTCACAAAAAGGGGTGTTTGCGGTGCAGGGGTTGCAGAAATCCAGTCATTAAATAACTGGGCTTCTGTAGCCTGATGTATGGATTCTGTAGGGGCTGCCCCTTCTTTTTGTAATGGCCAATACAGCATTTGTATATGGGTGGGATAATTGAAACTCTTCCAGTGAATAGAAAATGCAGCTGAGGTTTTTTGGGCAATGATGCAACTGTGCTGCATTGTCCCAGTAGCATTCACACACTCTTCTGCAGTGTGAGCTGGGGGAGTGGCTTTGCTGTTTATCACAAATAAATGCATGCACGGGGTCCCCACACTGCCACTGAATTTAGGGTGGATTCTCTCATGCATTCCAGAGGTTGCATGAAGTGGGTGTAAAGGCTTTGATTTTTTTTTTTTTTTAACCAATGTGTGAGTTAACTGTGGATACAGCTGGCTCAGAAGGTATGTTATTTAACAGGAAGCCTTTGCAGAATGTTTGCTCTGCCTTGAAGCAACAAGCCTTGGCCAATGTGCCTCTTAAAGCAGCACCTTCTCTCTGTGCCAGGAGGGACCGAGGTGTGACCCCGACCTCTGCCCTGGCTCTGTCCTGAGGAGGAGACAGTGCTGCTGGTTTCCATGTCAGCTAAATTCGAGTGTCCCCAGAGTGCTCTTAATCACTAGCTGGGGAAAATACTCCCATAGCCAACCTGAACATCCTGTGTTTCTCAGCTAACCCAGCCAGGTCCTGATCTGCCTGTGGAATCCAGTGCTCTGCCTCTTCTTGGAGCCTCCTTGGGCTCCAAGCAGCCTGTCTGTCCATGCAGCATTCCTCCTATGGAGCAGAGCACTAAAGCACTGCAGCGTGTTTGGGGAGTGTGTTCTGCATGTGAGATCAACCAGGAATATTTCTCCAGGGAGATGCTCTCATTTCAGAGCAGGCAGGAAACTCGGAGAAGGTAGAAGAGGGGCTGGGCAGCTCCAGCTTCACTGCTCAGGACTGACTTAGGAGGGTGGCATGACACAGCATTTGCTGTGCTTTCAGCTACAGCTGTTTATACATTGCTTTTGAGGGTTATTTTGTCTCCTCTAAGAGATTCTTTACTTGATAAAATAACCTTGCTCGAATTCATTAGATTTGCTAAAGTTCCCAGACCTACCCTGGATGAGTATTTTGGCTCTGTGGTAATGTTCTACCTCTGAGTCCAAACATGGCTGAATGTAAAGGAATTTTTTCTTTAAGGTATACCTGGATTCAGTCCCCTGAAGTAATTTGACCTGCAGACTGGATTTGCATTGAGTCTCGTATGTGAACTAAAATGGGCACAGTAGGAATTTAGGGATAACAGGCTAATATCTTCCCTCTTTCCTAGGAGAGAAAATTGCAGCAATTGTGAAACATTACTGTCTGTGGGGGAAGGGACTCCTGTGAGGGTGGTATTGGAGGCTCTGGGTGAAAGAAAGGGAAAGGAGAGTGGGCTGTATTACACTAACCATCCTGTGTCAACCTCCTACGTTCGGGTGTCGCATGGCTGACATCCTATCAAAGAGCTCCGGCTGTGTCCAGAATTTTAAGCAGCTTTATAAATAGTGTTGCTCAAACCGCCTGTGTGTGCAGAGACTGTGAACGACTGGGGTAGACCAAAATATTGTTGATGTAATTTTTGAACCAGCCCAAAAATGGGAGCGAGAAAGAGTAGAAACCTGGAGTGTAGAAACACCCGTGGATTATCTTCTTCCTCTGCAATGCCAAACATACATCTGGGGGGGTCTGTTACAGAGGCACAGGCTGTGAGACTTGCAAGGCATGAATAAGTGAATCTTGTTAAGGCATCTTAAGCCATTCTTTCTCTCCTACTTGCCTGACGTCTCACTGCTTGCAGGTTATGCTGTGTCTGAATAATTGTGAACAATTAGAAGCTAATTTAAATGGCTGGTTTGTATGCACAGCAGCAGCAAATGAGCTAACCAGCTGGAAAGCAGACACGGTGATTTTCTGTTGATACGTCTCCCTCTTGTTGTTCCCTGGCAGTTTTTGCAAGGTGGATTTTTGCTGTGGGCTAGTGAGGAGTTCCTCCTGAACGCTGTTGACCTGATTGCAAGGGGAGGGAGGGTGTTTGGTGCCCCAGCACGGAGTTACCACCAACCCAGCAGAGTCCAGTTGGGCTCAGTAAAAAAGCCCACCCTGATTCGCTCCAGAAATGGACCAAAGGAATATTTTTCATGGATACTGCTCCTAAAGACGTAGAAAGGTGAGGTGCACTTACTGTGCTTCAGGAGTGAAATGGTCAGCAGCAGTCACACAGATTTCCTCACAGCATCCTTTTTATCTTCTGGAAAGGCAGATGGAGGTCTGAGCAGCCCCACTCCTCCCTCCAGACCTGGCAGTGTGCCCCAAATGCTGTTCAGAGTGGCGAGTGACTAATTTTTATGGCACTGGTACTGTCCAGATGGCATCCCCAGCACAGTCCAGCAAGAACCTGGAAAACCTGTTGCGTAATTAACTCCCGAGGCAACAGTTTGAGGAATTCTTTTGCTTCAGGCAAATGAAAGAGCTTCTGGACAGACTATTTTTGCACACGAGGAGGAACAGCTATTAATGGGCAAGCTGAAACAGTGGGCTGTTGGGAATCCCAGGAATCCAGACTGGTGGCTGAAATGGGCTTCTACTCTTCCTGTCACACTGGATGGTGTCAGCATCCAGGTGAGTTTTTCCTTAGGGGAGTCACTTCTGGCAGTCAAACGTGTTTCCCTTGGACCTTATCAGATCCTGCCAAAAACCAGCACAACCATTGCTTTCTCCCTGGAGGGTCAGGTGTTCACCAGGGTCTCCGCAGCCATTCCCGTAGGTCCTGTTGGAACTGGGCATCTCTGGGCTCAGGGGTTGCTTTGCTCCTCACAGCGTTTTTCTCTGGGATTGCTGGCTCTGACCTGTGCTTCACGTGAAGCTTTACAGACAGATCTTGAGGCAACCTGTCTGTGAGAAGTGCTGGCTGATGTAGAGGCCAAGTGTTGTCCATTTTTCTGCTTGCTGCTTCCCACCAGCTTCTCCCGTGCCTGTAACTGCGGTCTCCCGTGGGTTTCCTCAGGTAACAGTGCCATCTGGTGCTGGAGCACTGCTCTCGGTCAAGCTTTTCTCAAATTCTTGGGCAGAGGTAGTAGGACAGGATGGCTGTGAATCAGCCATCTTGCTGTAAGAGGGTGGGAGTGGGGGTGTCCTGGAATAGTCCGTGCTGTTGGGACATCGCAGCTGGACAAGATCCTTTAGGGCCAGCTTGTCTTTAGTATTTAACAACTCACGTTCCCAGAGCTGCTGTACCCAGAAGAGTGGGTACACGAGGCAAGAACTATAAACCTTGAGAAGGGAGATCATATCTTTTGCTGTAAACTGCTGCTAAGAATTAAAAATCCACCATTTAGATTAAATCCTGTAACTGGGGACATCTTTGAAAGATTCCTCACAGGACTCTAAGTGACTTCTGAGTCACTAAATCTTCTCCTACAAGATCTTTCCATATTTTCCTGTCATAGCCACGTACTTTTAAACTTTACCCTTTCATATCTTTATGCTAAGCATTATGTTCATGCTTTCTGAATTATTTTTATTTTGCTATTTTATCATTTTTATTTCCTCTAAAGTTTTGCAGGCACAGGGTTCATGTTGCATTCCCAGATGAAAGTCCTGGTTATTGGTTTAAGGGAGTGAGTATATGGAATGGAAGCTGGTTTAAAAAAACATCACTTAATGACAAGGTTGGACAAAGTCAGACTCCTCTGTAACTTTTCTTTAGACACCAGATTGTCTTTGCTGCTTTACCCCTTCAGACATTTAACCCAGGCTCACATGTGGGTTCCCTTTAGTAGCGTGTGGTGGTGCTCAGCGTTTACACACGAGGTAGAAATGTGATACTGAGGATGCTGAACAGCTGAGAGTTGCTGTTGTTTGTGCAGCTCACCTTGTTCTACTTCCAGGATCCTCTTCTTTCCCCGCCACGCTGCTGCCTCTTCTGGGAAATGCTTCCAAACATACTTCTTTTCTTTTAGATAATAAGCCAGTCACCTTCCTGTTGTCTTATCTTTCTTCCCTTGAATTACTGCCTTGTACTTTGTTCTCAGAGTGGTGCATTCTCCAGGCCAGGGAATCTTTGTAGTGTTTTCCAAAATGTCATGTAAATTTGCAGAGCCACAGAAGTGATCTGTTGCCAGTATAATAAATAATATTTCACAGTCTTGGACAAGGGAAGTCCAAGTAAAAAATTTACTTTGGCTGAGCAAAAGATTTCTGTTAAAGCCAGATCCCGCTGCTCCAAAGCACAGCGTTTACCTGTGTTATAATTAAACTGAACTTTTGTTTCATCCAGTGATTTGTTCAGACTTTTTAGCTAAAAATCCACTTCTTGGCAAGGGAAAGTAGAGCCTTTCAGTGCCTTTCTGCCAGGAGGCTCAAAGGTGGTATTTGTTGGGAGGAGGGCAAGATCCTGTATCATTTGAGTGTGACTGAAGGACCAGAACTGTGCTGTAGAAGGAGTTTTGAACTGCCACCAAAAAGACTTTATTACCCAGAAATAATGTGTAAGATAAAAATAAAAAACCCCATTAGGTTGGGTAGTCAGAAATATGGACAGAGACAAAAGTAGCTACGAGTCCATTGCAGGTAGATGTGAAAATAGGGGAGGCTCAAGGAAGCTTCAGCCTGAAGTTGGAAGGCAACTGAGTGGCACAACTTCAGGTTTCTGTGTCTCCATAATATGTCATAAATACAAATTGCAGAGCTGTCAGTTTGTCTTAAGAGAGCTGCAGGTCCCCAGGGAGGCTTTGCAGAGCTGGGAGATGATCAGAACTAACGCCACAGCTGGATTTTGAAGCTGCCTGTGTTATAAACCTTCCCTCAGTGTTAGCAGCATTCAAAGGGAGCAGTGACGTGGAGCTGGTGATTTGGTTCTGGTTTTGCAGATTGCCTGGTCTCCTGTGGGTGTTGCAGAGGCTTCTCTGCTGCCTTCCACACACTCACCTGCCTGGTGTTTCCTCAGTGACTCGACGTGATCACAGTTGCTGCCCAACTCTGTCAGTCCTGTGTACAATTGCTGTGTAATTTGATAAAAAATCACATCCCCTTAATGCAGGGTTTTTAGAGCTTTGTAGACATTCAGCTGTTGACAGGGAAGTGTATTTTAGAGCGGTGTGTGGTGGCCTGGGGCTGGAAACTGCTCTGTTCATCCCTACCACCAATGAGATCCTTGTGAGCTAATTAGGAAATTCTACTTTAGGTCTTACCTTTTTCTTCTTTTCTGAAAAAAATGTTGTGTCCAAACTGTACAGTCAATCCGCAGCAGTTTGCAGGTGACAGAAGCTACTTGTGCTTGGCTTAGTGGTGACTCTTGGTTTGTACTGCTGTGAATGTGCTGAATGTTGGATGATTGGCAGATTCAGAGCTGCTGGTTGCATGAACAAAAGAATTGTAATATGTGATCAGGTGACTGCCTGCAGGTAGTGCTGCTGTGATGCAAAGCTGTCTTGGTTTCATCTTAGCCCCTGTGAAGTGTTTTAAAGCATTCATTTCAGTTTGGAGGAGCATTTTAGCCCACCCCTGCCTACTTCTGTTCAGTTCTTCCTGCACCTGCAGTTAATCATCAACCTGACCTTTCACAGAAGGGTGTTTTGCACTGCCCAGAGCAGCCTCATGAACAAGCTTTTGGACTCTTGCAGTGAATACAGGAAACAAAGATCCTGCCCACTGTCCTTCCCCCCTTTGACCAGTTCAAATGGGAACTGCATATTCCTGCATCACTCGAGGTTTTTGAGAATTTGTTCGATACAAGTTATTTTGAACAGTTTTTTTCAATCTCCTGATGCAATTTCTGAGTAACTCCAAGTAATTTTCTCCCTTCATGGTTCTTTGAGTGCTCTGAGATGACAAGCAACATTATGATATTATGAAAATGCAGAATGATCTGAGAGCAAAATAGCTAAAACCCTAAATGCATCTGCAGGTTGCCGGGAAGATGCTGTGGCTGCCCCATCCCTGGAAGTGTTCAAGTCCAGGTTAGACAGGGGTTTGAGCAACCTGGGTTAGTGGAAGGTGTCCCTGCCCATGGCAGGGGGGTTGGCCTGGATGACCTCTTAAGGTTGTTTCCATCCCAGACCATCCTATGATGATAATTCGGTTAGTTATGTGGCAGAGCAGTGACTGGTTCTGTTTTATAGTGGTGGTGGAAACCATGTGCCACTCTGACATCTACCACCTGAGCAGGCAGAAGCCTAGACCTTGCCCTGGAAGTGTGTAATTCTTCTGTAAGTAATGAAGGAGTCTCTACAACCTCCTGTCTCAAACAGATTCTGAACTTTTGTCTGGAGGAACCACAGACTACTTGTGCTTGCCATGTAGGAGTAGTCACGGGCAGAACTTCTGTGCCAGTGGGTGTAGAAGATTTATTTTCACAGTTTTGCAGCTGCATCCCTCAAGGGTTGTTTTTAAAACCCTCTGTATTGTGCAGCTCATTGTTCAGCTCTTCTGAGTAGTAGAGTTTTGGTTCTCAGGAGTCTTAAGTTTCTAATAATCTTTCTTCTGTCCCATTCTCCCATCTTTCTTCCCCATAAAAACTCAGCGTGATTGGAAACTTCCAGTTGTTAGAAGTGAAGCAACATGTGCCACTTCAAATGTCACAGTGGTGAATTAAATCTGAGCTCCCATGGGATTCTCTACTTTTATCCTCCTCCTGCTTTTTGGGTTGTTAATGTGCAATGCAATATGATCAATGTAACACAAGTCTTCCATGGGAAGTGAACTTTGGATGTGGAACATATTTTTCCAAGAGTAGTATGTGATGCCACTGGTAATGTGTCGATAGTGAAATGATATTAAAAATATCTTGGCTTCAGATATTCTGGGTCTTTGAATTTGTGAACCTTTGTCATCTAACTCGGTGTATCCATGCTATATTTGGACTGCTGACTTGTTTTTTTAGACACTGCGTTTAGATTTAAAATAAAAACAGCTTGTGTTGATCGCTACACTGCTCTTTTAGTAAAAAAAAAACTCTTTTACACTACTCTGAAGTAAATTTGGGAGTGTAATCAGACCTTAGAATTAGAATAATAATAATAGTAATAATTGGGGGATGCTGGGTTGGGTTGGCTGCTGCCAGCTGTGCTCCCTCCTGTCCACTTCCAAGAGCATCTGTCCCACAGCTGCTGTGGAGCTGCTTGCTTTTCTCTTAGTGCCTGGGAATGGAGCTGGTGGTGGCCAGGGAGTGAGGAAGTTTCCCTTAACCCCCAGGAAGAGCCCTGCAGAGATCCCAGTCACAGACCACTGCTCTCTGGTGTAGTTTTCCAAGTCACTGCTTCACCATTGCAGAGAAGGACCCAGTTGCTGTCAGGTTTAGTGGTGTCAGCTCTGTGCAGTTCAAAGTCAAGTGCCACATCTGCACACCTTTTAACTCCCTCCAGGGGTGGTGACTCCACCACTGCTCCAGGCAGCCTGTTCCAGTGCTTAACAGCCCTTCTGGTGAAGAATCTTTTCCTAATACCTAATCTAACCCTCTGGCACTTTGTGAGGCCATTTCCTCTTGTCCTACCAGTTGTTGTTTGGGAGAAGAGAGTGACCCCCACTTGTTACAAACTCCTTTCAGATAGCTGAGAGGGATAAGGTCCCTCCTGAACCTCCCCAGCTCCCTCAGCTGCTCCTCATAGCACTTGTGCCCCAGACATCTGAGACAGCACTGACCCAACATGAACTTTAACAATTTGAGTTGCCATTGGCAAGTTCGATGCTGGATCAGGTGTCCTGTTCCAGAGCCAAGGTGGACTCTGTTGGTGGGCAGCTGAGCAGAAATGCAGCTGTAAAACCATGGCTGGTGCAGGTGAAAGCTGTGTTCCCAAATCCCATGTGTAGCTGGGAGCTGAAGATAAGGAACTGTGATCTGAAGTTCATCAGGTGGTGATGAGTCCCAGTGCCAAAATCTCCTATCTTTCCTGGTGTGGGTTGAACCTGCAACGCAGATTAGTCACCTCCTCTGAAGGCAGGTGAGGGAACCTGTGCACAAAGTGTGTCCTGGCATATTTGAGACTGAACAACCAGCAGTGTGTCGATGCATTCGGGTTCCCTTCTGTGTTTAAACTTGTCCCCGGCTTCTGTTCTTGGGCCATTTGGAGCAGGGGGAGTTTAGTCCACCCCTGCCCAGGGATGTTTACACCTCACTGCCGAATTGTTTGTTAAAGCAAAGATCCAGTTTTCTGTCACAGACACACCTCCCAACCTCTGCTGTTAATTTAAAGAAACAAAAAACCCAACCCACAAAGATTTGGCTTCAGATGACCAGTTGGTGATAAGAAATTAGGCAAATGGTTTGAAGCAGAAAGTTCCCAAGACTTGCTGAGTTAATGCTCAGCAGAAATGTCTGTCCTCTCCCAGTCTGCCCAGTTCCAGGTGCGAGCCGTGATGGCTCCCTTATTAATTTGAGGTGAGATGACTCAGCTCAGAAGGGCACATGCTCCTGTTGGTGTTTGTTCTCTGTGCAAAAAAAAAAAAAATCAGAATTTGTGTACCTCTCCTGCTGTGTGTGGTTTGAGAGCGTCATCAACCCTGGTGAAGTATCAGATGTTTTCCAGATTGCAGCTTTTGATGAGTAGATTTGCTGTGGAGCTCAGGCACTGATTCAGTGCTGAGCACCAAGAGAACATCTGAATTAGGAAGGAAATAATCAGGGACCAGAGCTATTCTGCTGCCTCTTTCTGCAGCTGAGGCACTAAGGACCAGAACTGACCCCAGGTTGAGTGGGTGAAATGTGTGTGCAGTAATGAATGTCTTTGGTTTATCTTATTTAACATACATAATAGTGAACTAATTATTTTTAAAAGGCATCACAAAACACATCCTGCATTTGAGGAGGGTACTGAATCCAGCTTGGCATACAGGAGTGTAGGACTCATGAAGGCATCTCTGGGAAACTTGTGTTTCTCAGTTTTTGGGCTGTTCCTGCAGCACATGTGGAGCATAAAACCAGTTGTGTTAGTCCTGACTTCCACAGAGGTAAAAACAGCAACTGAGCTGTGAGGACTTGTTTTAAAAGTGCTTTTCTAACAGTTACCTCACTGCTGAGGGAGGGAGTTCTCTCTCCATCAGTGATTGAATTGCTCTGGGTGTAACATAGTAGAGGAGTAATGACTGAACTGTTGTTCATTCCAGCTTCCTCTAGTCGGGTTTCTTGGGGGTTTTGACAATCTTTGTTCAGTGACAGACAGTATTTATTGTTTATGCTGGCATTCTGCCTACTCCTTGGCTTGCTTATCTTAGTGACTGAGGCAGGTGGGTCTGGCACATGAAGCTGAAAATAGTTGTGCTGCCTTTAGAGAGACCTGAAAATAGGTTAAATATAGTCTATACAGAGGAGGGTTTATGCCTTGCTTTGGGAAGTATTTCTGTGATTATATTCTGGAAGAAGGATTGCAAAATGGGAATGCTACTCATTTACAGCTTCTGATTTACCAGTGTTGACTAAAACACAGATATTGCTGCTGCTGGGTAGCATCAGATCATCTTGATTAGTCTGAGTTCTTCAGATGCTGTATCATAGGGAATGGAGCACTGTGGCTCAGTGATATGTTGAAACATAATGCATCAATTTAAGCCCCAACACGTGTCGAAATGAAAGTATCATCATACATTTGGAGCTCTGCAGTGAGAGAACTTCTGTTACAGCACCCAAACTGCTGCTTATGCTTGAATACTTACTGGAATGTGAATATAATCCTGATTCTGGATGTTAAGAGGCTGCCTGTGGAGTATTTACTTTAATAAATAATTTTAGAAAGCTGTACAAAAATTGATGTCTGTCTGTGTACCCCGTGGGATGAGGGAGGCAATGAAATCACTTCAGCAGTCTGGAAATGGGCTGTGGGCTTCAGGTTTCCCACTCCAGTGTGGTTCTGACTCCAGAAGTTGGGTCTAAAAGCCTGGCTGGCTCTCTTCCCCTCTTAACTGAAACACACAATCAAGAAGATGATAAATACTCAGGTACTTTGGTTGGATTCCGGATCCTGTCCTTGGGTTATAGATTTGTGCCTAATTTAGTAAAGCAGGCTGTAGGCCAGGCAGTGGGGTAGGATGAAATGCTGACAAAGCACAGTGGATTTAGGGCTGGGGATGAGCAAGGGAAGGCCACAAAAGCAGCAGTAGTGACGAGGTGGGCTCTGAAGGTGAGATGTGAAAGGGGCTGTGTCCCTGGTGCTGAGTTCTCATGGTGCTTCCCAAAGCACGTGGTGTGTAATCAGTGTGTTTGCAGGGCTCGCTCAGAGTGAGGTACCAGTGCAAATGCCATCTGGACCACTGAAATGCAGGTGAGATTTCTCCCCGTTCAGCAGAAGGAAATTTTAGCTGGGAGACTGAGAAAGCCTGAAATTGGAGTTCAGTCTTGTGACCTCCCTGTTAGTGCCCTGAGGAGGTTATACCTCTTGCAGTGTGTTGGACTGCAACTGCAGTTTGTAGTTTTGAGCTTGTTGAAAACAGTAATGAAATAGCTTTCAAGTACTCATTGAGATAGCTGAAATAGCTGGATGAAGGGCCACTTTTGGAAGGACATCACTTGCTTAATCACTGGAGATTCATCAAGTGATACTTCCCTTTCCAGTAACGACTCCTGGTGCCCACAGCTCTGCGTGAGCTGATGAAGAGTATATAAGGATGGTCCAGCCACATCTTTTATTGCCAGCATGAGCTCTTTGCCAGCAAGTGCTTTAGCAGGAGCTGGAATGAGCAGTGCTTTGACTTTATCTGTGCTCTTATTGATGTTTTGTGTTACCTGCACGGACCCGAGAGCTTTTAAGTGCAGCAGCAGCCATTTCTTTTCCTTATTTTTTTCAAGGCAAGTGCTTGCTGCAGTAAATTTGTCACCTGTTCCCCTGCCAGCTAAGACTTCTCACTGTACAGTACCTTACCTTGCTTAAAATGTTCCAGGCCAGACAGGATTTCCACAGATATTTGGGGGTATCTTGGGTGAGAAGCGTGTGGGGTGAGGCAGAACTGTGGTGTGTGTGATGTGCTGCTTCATGTGTCTTCTGTGTTCTCTAGTACACAGACTGGATGTGAGTAGGAAATAATGCGTGGTGCAGAGGGAGGAAGAGGGGAGAGGGAGACTTGAGGTGAAGAATGAGTCAGTGTCTGCACCCTTTTTAGGTATCTGCTGACTTAGAGCACAGTCGTGGATGGATCACCTGGTTGCTGAATTTCAGATCTATCAGCTGGATTTTGTGAATGCACCAAGGGAGTTAACTCTGTGTATGGAAGTGCCTTGGCCTCCTCTGCTGAAAACCTCCTTGGTCTGGAGCATTGGGATAGTGTGCATTTGTATTTGTCACGTTATTTGTATATTGTGTTATTTCTGACTAAGAATCATCTGGGGTCACTAAAGTCAGTCTCTCTCTCTCTCCCTTTAGCTGAAGCTTGAAGATCGCTCTGTGGTCCCTCGAGATGTGGTCAGACACATGAGCTCCAGCGTAAGTGCTTTTTTCCTTTGCCCCTTTTCCACTGTGATAGTGTTGCATGGATTTCTAGGACTTGCCAAATTGCCTGAATGGAGCTGAACAGTAATGCTTTGAGCATGTTCTATTTTTAGAGTGTTGGATAGACCTAGCTGCATCCAGGGAAAATGAAATGCTGCTAAGGCTGCCTCTCTGCTGCTGCAAAGGTTTCCTGGGCAAGCAAGCCTGGTAATGGTCAGGGAATGAGACAAGAAGCCTGATTATCCTGCCATCCCTAAAGTTTTAAATTAGTTCACTCTGAGATGTGGGGTCTGTGGACCTGCTCTCCCAGACTAACGGGCAGGCTGGAGTGGAGGCAAATCCCAGTACCACTGCTTGCCTTTGCCTTTTGGTGTGCTCTGATAGAGAATTTGGAGGGAATATCATCAGAGAAACCTCTCAATTTACAGTGAGCAGCATCTTGTCCAGTTTCTCCCAGAAATACAGCAAATCCCAGCACTGCTGGGAGCATCCAACACAGCTAGGATGACAGAAAGCAAGCTGGTTCTTAATCAGCAGCTGACAATCATTCCCTTTCCTCTTTATAGATATTATTCTATGTCCCAGTCACTCTGTTCTAGTTGTACAGCAGTTGTGCTTATCAGAGATGTGTGGATTTGGGGTTTGTGTAGGAAATACTGAGGAGGAGTATTGATTATCAGATGGGATGTGCTATCTTTGGGGGCTGAGCTGGGTTGGCAGTTTCTTGCTGTGGCTCCCAACTAACCTCTAACCCCGAGCCATATGGGCTGCCATGTGCTTGCCTCTTTTCTCTTGACTTGCTTCCAGCACTGTGGCTACCGAGGCTGTGATGGAGGCAGCTGGCCACTGACTGCTGCTGTGGCACCACATGGTGTGCAGCCTGGTGCAGGGATGGGGAAGGCCCTTCTCTCGACTTGGGTGGCTTGGTTTTTTTCTTTATGAAAGCCTTTTTTCCTCGATTAATAAAAAGACCCCACCCCTTTTTCACAGAATATTTCAGAGAGGGGAAAAAAAAAAAAGGGAACGAAGAACTTGAAGGGTAATTTGGAACTTTCTGAAAGAAAATATTTCCTTAGGAAACCTAATAGTTGTTTGAAATGGAAATTTGGAGTCAACATACCTTACTAAAACTTCAGCTTTTCAATCCAAAACAATGAACATGTAGAAAATGGAAATATCAGCTGTTCACACTGTTGTACCTGGCACAGCTGGAGCCTACAGTATATTCTTCTTGCTCAGAGGGATGCTTCGAGTCCTGTCTCTCAACTGTTTGTTCTCCAGTGCTTCTTAAAGTCATTTTAAGCTTTCAGGACAGCAGGTTGTTCTCCTCTTGGCAAACATGGATGTGCTGCTTTTGTTTGCAATTTCCATACTCATTTGAGCAGAAATTGGTTCCCCTGGCGTGCTGCATGTGCTTTGGTAGATATGTACCCAGCAGGTGTCTTGCACACTCTTTTATTGTCTGTTTGCATGTTTAAATAATGGCATTTGCTTGACCATTTGTACCAGTGGCCTATAACTTCATTGTTTTAATTGACGGAATGGTGAGACTATAACTCAGCTTCTTCCCTCTATTAAAAAGCATAACAAGTCTGAAGATGCCTTATATTTCATCTTCTCCTCAAATGTTTTAAATGACAGTGGTAAATTAAACAGTAAACCCCTTTTATCCCAAAGAAAACCTTTACTTGCTAACCAGATATATTCCAAAAATTACAGGAGCGTTTAAAATAGAAAACCTGCGAGTGTCAGCCTGCCAAATTCAGGATGTGGGATGGTTGCCCTGCACCAGTTGGCCTGGCAAATGCACAATGTGGAACTTATTCTGTATTCAACACACTCTCTTAGGGCTCGTTTTTAACCTTGAGCGGGAAGGACTCGAAATCCTCTGTTCCTCAAGAGAGGAGAGCTGACTCAAATTCATGTGCTTCTCATCGAGCACTGAGTGTGGGGAAAGACTGCTTCAGGGGGAAATGCATAAAATGACATCATTTTCACTGAATGCACTTGGGCCTCTAAGTCTAATCCAGCTGAATGAGAAGCAGTAAAAGTGGTGATGTTCATTTTTCCAGGTGAGAGCTAATTTGGGGGGAAGATTAGAAGTAGGTCTGTAATCTGTCAGACACCTGGATTTTGTTGCCTCAAAGGGTGCTGGGCTATGCTGTCCTTTTTAAATGAAGGAATACAGGTGGAGTGATGATCCTCTTATTAGAAAGGAGAGTACTGAGGGAAAGAGTGCAAGGATGGGAGGTAGAAGATGTGGGACTGAAGCCTGTGCTTGCGGAGGTGCAGCTCTTAGATGGGATTCTGCTAGTCTGCCTTAAGGCCTTGTCTCTGATGGCGAAGGAATCCATTCACTGCTTAAATACTCAGTGTCTCCAGTGTGGTACATGCTGTCAGGGTACCAGGAGAAGCACGGAGAAGGTCTAGGGACTGCTCTTCATTCTGGAGTGAGTGAGGCTTGAACCCATCAGCTCTCCTAATGCAGTTCAGTCACCTCCCTTTTCCAGTTCTGCTCTCGGGGTTGATAGAAATTGATTTTTGTTACAGAACTGTGGAATGTCAGCTCGTTTCGTTTGGCCCCTCCTCTGATGGGATCCTCCAGTGAAAGGGGGGTGTATTTGAGCAGGCTGGTGCAGAGCTGTGCCCCGGCTGCAGACCAGAGGATGAGATGAGTTGGTGGCGTCTCTCTCTGGGACTGCATTGCTGAGCACTGCTATAATCCCAGAGTGATTCAGCAGAACCCCTCAGCCTGCAAATCTGCCTCCCCTGTCACAGGCTAAGGTTTCATGTGACAGTGAAATAAATAAACTCACAATAAAGGCAGATTCAGTGGCAGGTGAGGGAGGAGAGCTGTGACTCAACAGCCCTGTAGCTCCAGGGGCTGCTCACACATTGATCTCTTGCTTTCTTAACCATGGACAGGGCTCTACCCTTGCTCAAGCATTTTACAACTAGAAGGAGAAGCAAGCTGAGCTAAACCTGGTACTGTTGCCCCTGATTAATAACACCCAACTGTGTTAGGTGGGAGACCAACTGTAGGGTTGTACAGGTGCCTTCTCCATGGGGAAACTTAGAGAATGGGCAGAGGGTGTTGGTGTACATCAGTCCTGGTTTTATTGCATGTTATTCTCTCACCAGCTATAAAAGAGGGAGTTTACGCTGAGAGAGATGATCCACAAACAGCACAGGTGTTGGATTGTAGCATGTCTCAGAGCTGCTGTCATGTTGGCTGCTGATAAAGGAAAAAATAATTCTGAAATGTGCAGTGTTAGGGCAAAAAAAAAAATGTTTCTTGAGAATTTTTTTAGTTCTGACTACTAAGCAGTCTAAAACACAGGGCCTGAACTGTAAAAGCACCAGTGGAGAGTGGACTGGGCATACTTAATTTAGCTTAATCTGGAGGAAAGGCAGGGCGGGTGGCTGTTCTGTAGCCTGCAGAAGCTGTGGGTTTGTTGAGCAGGTGCCACTTCTGAGCAGGCCTCACTCATCCTACAGCTCAAATCGTGCTGGCAGCAGCGCTTGTGAATCTGAGGTAGTTCTGGCCAACCCTTTCCAGGTGAAAGCTATGGTACAGCTCTGCAGGGCCCTTCCCTGGCAGCCTGTGGTGGCAGGAGGCCACCTTAGCTATGGCCTGTCACCATGAAGCTGTAGCTGAGAAAGGCTCCCCTTCACTTCCCAACCTTTCTGGAAAGAAATGTAGAGCAGCTGGAGGGAGTGAGCCCCTACTGCTTTGGGATCTGCCAGGCTGGCTCTCCCAGCCCTCCTGGCTGTGCTGGCACAGCTCTGGATGGACTCTGTGTGGGGCAGTTCCCACTCTCCTCATCGCTGCTGCCTCAGGAGCAGGAGGCTGTGGAGCACAGGGCTGGTGTGATGTGAGGAGAGGACTCACAGCAGGCAGGTGAGAAGCAAACCAGCCAAAAGGGCTGAGCAGTCTATCCAGGAATTATCCTGGGCCATGGGATGTCTTTGCTCTACCAGTCCTCAAGATGAGACTGAATGAGTTGAGCACCAGCAAACTCCTCAACTCCCCCAAGGGCTGCCCAGGGCTCTGAGTGAAAACCTTGAGTAAACATTTCATGTGGTACAAAGAGCAGCATGTTTATAATGGGCTGAGCAAACAAATCCACTTCTCACAGGGTATAAGCCCTTTGGGTGTTGTGCCCAAGTCCTGCTGGAGCAGAGACCTTGATGTTTGGGATAAGGACGGCTTCAGAAGTTGCTGATCTCAGGGCATTTGTCATTCTGGCCCTCAGTCAGCTTTTATAATGGACTTGTGGTCTTTAATAAATAAGAATATCGATTGTCCCAGCTGTCAGGAGGCCGGGGCAGCTGCTGTGTGTGAGTGTTTGGGTTAACAGCCCTTCCTTGCAGGCCCCCACCATATGTGAGCAATGTTCACATTGTGTGCTCCCTGCCAGCCTATCCCCAGGAGGCTCCTGACAGCATGCATTATTTTCCTGAGGACAAAAAAGATAAAAACTTTGTTAAAAAGTGAGGGAGATAATGAAATAATAAAATATCTTAATTAACCAACTCTAAATGATCTGTCTGGAAAACTTGAAATCTCACTGAAGGTGCCAGATTTGTATTTTTTTTCAGTATGGCAGAAAATGAAGACCATTTCTAACCTCCTGCAGAATTATGTGAGATAAAGTCACAACAGCTTTCAAGAATTTCTTTTTTGTTCCTGATCTACCATTGCCTTTGCTGATGCAGGGCAGATCCTGTGGAGCTGCAGAAATCCACTCAGTTGAACAGACCAAGGAACCAGGCAGATTTTAAAGGCAGTAAATACTCGTCACCTGACATAGTGTGGTCTTATTTGACCAGGGACAGGAGTGTCTGTGCTCCTGCTTTGGCAGCCATTGCAGATTCTAACTGGGAATAAAACACTTCAGGTCTGTAATAGTGAACTCACCTTCAGAGCTGTCTCAGTGTCATGTGAAATGCCCCTTCAGAACAGGGGCCTGAAGGGTAAAGAGAGGTTTTAGCCTTCAAATTTACTTGTCTCTCTGCATTTATGACTTGTACACATACCTGTGTATGTAGGACCTCCCTTTGATGATAAACCCTTTTTCTCTTTTGTGTTTTCAGGACAGTCAGTGTGGAACTGTAATTGATGTCAACATAGAGTGTGCTGTGAAGCTGGTAGGAACCAACTGCATCCTTTACCCTGTCAACAGCAAAGACCTGCAACATATCTGGGTGAGAACACAGCCAGAGTACAAGTGGGAGCCAGGTCTGGGTGATTTGGAGGGATGCTGCTGTACTTGAAGTCATTCTTGAAGGCAAAGCATCCATATCGTGCAAGATGCATCTGCAGTTTGGTTTTATTTTAAATTTACTGCAAGCATTCTCCCTGGAAGAAGATGGTGCAGCATCTCCTCATCTCCCCATCTGTTCTGTGTTTCTGATCACATTGCTGAGACCAAATTGTGTTGAATGGCTAGACTGGCATTAAATTGTGTGAGAACTCCTGTGCTGAGATGGGCTGGTGTGGCAACTTGACTGGGGCACCCACTGGCAGTGGTCCAGAGCTGCTGAGCTGCAGCATCTTTACTGCTTAAACGGGCTGTAAAAATGCTGAGATGAGTCCAGTGTCTTTCTGTTCAGCTGGAACAGGCTCAGACATGTCTGGTTCTCTCCTGCGTGGGTAGGTGATTTCCAGAGACCAGGTGGGGTAGGAATTCATCATTCTTTTTCCTCTGAGATAAAGGTAATTTGGGAGTGAAGAGCAGGAGTGTCACAACCCTTCTCAATTCACAGCCTGTGGGGAAGACAGTGGGATATGAGCTCCTCTGGGATGGAAAATTAGTCACAGTGATAAAAATTAGCTCCAAGTACAAGGGTTGATATTTATAGGATTTTGTTTCCTGTTTTCATCCCAGCCTTTCATGTATGGGGACTACATAGCCTATGACTGCTGGCTGGGCAAGGTCTATGATTTGAAGAACCAGGTCATCCTCAAGCTGTCCAATGGAGCCAGGTACTTCTCTCACTTCTGTGGAAGACTGTCCCCCTGGCTTTCACAACCCTGATCTGTTTTATGAAGCCTAGGAGTAGCTTGGGCTTTATTCACATGCTGATAACTTACCTGTTTGCGTAATCTTTGGAAGTAGAGTAACAGAATACATCTTTCTTTGAAAACATCGAGATTCGTTGGTCACCCTCCATAAACTCTGTTCTCTGAAAGGTTTTGATTGAACGATTTTGTTCAATCCCAGCAGATCAGTGCTCCAGAACTAAAACCACATTGGTTCTTAAACTGGGCTTTTCCTCTGCAAAAATAGTCATTTAAGATGAATGGTTATTCCAGTCCTTCTCTCGGTAGGAGAGCATAATTTCAGTGAGATGCAGAGAGAATTCTTACCTTAAAAAAGGATCTGTGAAAGTGTGGAAACTTGCAGGCTGGTGGTTTTTAATCAAAGATGAAAAACCAGCCCAAGCTTGAACAGCTTTGCTTTTTCACTGTTATTTGCAACAGTATTAGGAATTTTTTTTCAATAAAGACATAATCCAAATTCATATCTCTAGAGAGAGGTTCAACTAGAGATGTTGAAAGAAATATCCAGTGAACTTATTTCTGCATGACCAGCAGCAGGATCCAAATTCTGTTCCTTGTGCATGTTGGACAGTTCCTTGTGTGCTAACCCTTAGGAATTCACTACATTTACTCTGTTAGTGAGGCCTGTGTTGTCCAACAAACTTTTTTATTGATGCAAGGGAAAGAAGGACCCAGTGGGAGGGCCAAGAGGCGTATGGGCCTGGCAGCTGGGGAATAACCCATCTGTCTTGTAAATTGAGTGTTGACATTGATGTTTAAAAAACAGCAATCAAATCCACAGTCCTGCAGCCAGCTCTAAGAGAAGTGAGTAATGCAAGAGCTGTAGCAGATGATTGGTGGATGCATCTGTGAGTTTGATTGTTTTAGTGCTCAGTTAACCCAGGCTGGAAGGCTCTTACACGTGTGTTAAACTGGGAGTGAAAAACAGCCACACATCTCTCTCTCTGTAATGCCTGCAGTTATTGGTGCAGTTTAAAACCTTGCTTGGAACCTGTTACCAGCTCCTGCATAGCTGTGTAAAATGAGGTAACTGTTCGCAAAATCTCTTCCTAATGAATCATTTGAAATCCCACCAGAACTCCCTCTGGAAATGAAGCTGTTACTGAAGCAAGGATACCCAAATTGCCTTTAGGTTCCAGCGTGGTGTGACTAACAGATTTGCAGCAGACAGATCTTGCCAGCATCCTGCCTGTCATTAGTTTGGGGTTTTTTACATGCCTAATGGTACCTTTAAGTACCTTCAGTGTTTTTATAGTTTGTCTATAACCAATTTTCGCTCTGGACTGTGAAAGCTTAGTGATACACCACTGGGTGTATGGGCAGACTTGCTCAGGCAGTGGCAGATCCTTGGGTGCTGTTTGCTTTGGAGGAGGGTGGCTCTGGAAATGTGACTGTGTGTCTCTTGTCTGCTCCCCAGGTGTTCCATGAGCACAGAAGATGGAGCCAAGCTGTATGACGTCTGTCCCCACGTCAGTGACTCGGTGAGCTCCTGGCTCTCCTCAGAGTCTTCTTGATCAACTTTGCCTTCTAAACTTCTTGTGCAGGGGGGAGGGAGGAGGCAAAATTCATAGGCACTTAGTAATCCTAAGAATTAAACAGCTGAAAAAAGCTTCACTCGATCTTCACTTGAAGTAACAGGTTATAGTTTAAAGGTAATGTTAGTAATGAGCAGGTTTTGAGGGGATATTACAGTTAACATATCCTACTGCTTTCTTTGTAACCAACTTGTATAACATGCTGTCAGGTTGTTGCTGTCAAGGCAGTTCACTCACTGCTTGTTCTATCTGCACATACTTCAAAAGGCTCTTACTCCATTTACTGCTTTCAAAACTGTTCCTCTTCTGGAAGAAGGCATTTTGTTTAACAGGTGTGTTCCCAGGTCTGTTGTAGTCCCTGGCATTCTCTGAATGGAGACTTGCCACCATACTGGCATTTTCCAAATCACGTGGCAGGGAAGGTTTTGCTGGCTTTTGGGTAAAACATTGTTTGCTGTGTGATGGGATCTAACCTCTCTCACGTTCTAAGGCTGAGGACAGCCTGCTTGTTCTTCCAAAGGACATCAGTAGGGCCTGGCTGTGTTGGGAGCAGTGTTGGGAGTTGACAGAGAATGGTGTATAATTCTTAGGAACTAACAATGCAATCAGCTCTTTTCCTCCTCAACCTTCAAAGCAAAGATCCCTTTGATCTAAAACTGCACTTCTGCTAAAATCTGATGCCTGTTTCTTGAACAGTAAATGGAATATCAGTTCAATAGGATGTGCTGTTGTGGTTTTTCTCGTTCTGTACAGAAAAGGAGTGGTCTGTCGCTCGATATTCTCCAGTACCTTCATCTCTGCTACTCAGGTTGTTTTCTGCTTGCTAAAGAGGTGTTGTAGCAACATTCAGCTTCTGGTTACCCAGTTTTGAGATGGCTTGTTTCGAGTCAGGCTACCTTCAAAATGTGCATAGTCCTCTGGGGACTCGTAGTTTGCTCTGAAACACGGGATGTCTCCAGTGTTACTCTTGATCCCGTGCTCAGAATTGCTTTGTGTTAGATACTTTCCTGACTTAGATCTTGTCACACTGCTCTTATCCTTTCTGACAAATTACAAGACTTGATACAGTTTTGTGCTCAGTATTTTATCTACCATAAACTGCTCTGTCCGCCCCCACACTCTGAATCTAAATAGCAGTGGGAAGGAGCCCTAGAAAAGCAATTGTTGTGTTTACTGTCCTGTTTTGTTTTCAAAGGACTTGTCATATTAACCAATCCACCTAAGGCAGGAATAATACTTACACACTTAATTTGACAAGCAGAGGAGTGAAGGCAAACATCCCCTGGCTCTGAAAGCTGTAGATGCTTGAATTAGAGCATGGAAAAGAGATGGATGTCCTTGCCCAGACTCAGCCTACCTTGGCCACCTTATTACTGAGAGCCTTTGTGTGAAAATATGCATCTTTTGTTTCTTACAAGTACATTTGCTTCTCCTGCAGCAAGTCATAGTCCCCTTTGGATGTGTGACAGAGTGAGTTGCTATAGGAACTGCTGGGCTGACTTCAGGAGAGAACGAGCTTTAGGAGATGGGCATCTTGCAGACTTTACCTTTGTGATTAATCTCACTGATCACAAAGGAGAGAAACGCTGGAATCTTAAATTAGAGTCCTTTATGCTGTTTTTTCCTTCTCCCTTTCCCCCACAGGGTCTCTTCTTTGATGATTCGTACGGCTTTTATCCTGGACAAGTCCTCATCGGGCCTTCCAAAGTCTTCTCCAGCGTGCAGTGGCTGTCGGGTGTGAAGCCTGTTCTGAGCACAAAGAGCAAGTTCAGAGTGGTGGTGGAAGAGGTAAGGACCGACAGCCTGACACATGTCCACCTTCTGCACAGCGTGGTCCTGGCTGGCTGTTTGGAGCAGAGTCAGCTCGCCATGGTAACCTCCCAGGAGCAAGTGCACCGTGGCTGTGGTGTCCTGAGGTGACAAATTTCTCACTGTGGACTGACAGGACTTCTGAGTGTGGTTTGGCTTTTTCTGCCCAGGGTCCCTGCCGGCTCCCTGTAAGGTGACCATGTGCCAGTGCACTTGGAGGCCAGCACTGCAGATCATTAGGGTAGCAGGGGCACATCTTCTATTGAAACTTAGTGTTGCATGCTGTCCAAAAAGGGAGAAATATTGCTGACTCTGTGCTGAACGAGGGAGCAGCTCCAAGTCCATTAGCATGTCTCTTTGTGACATTGGACTGCTGATTTGTATGTACTGTAACTTCCTTCCCAAGCCTTGTCTTGAAGTTAAAAGCTGTAGAAGCTCTCGTGTTGCCAGCAGTCGTGCTGTGGGAGCACTGTAGTGATCCTGGATGTGGTGAAACTGCACTTGGCCATCTGAAATGATAAAAGCAGGTTTGCTGCTTTGCTATGTGTAAGCATTCAGATCTGAGACACTGGTCTAGGAAGGCCTCTGAAAAATGAAATTGCCATTTCTCTCTTTGCACTGTAGGTACAGGTGGTAGAGCTAAAGGTCACTTGGATCACTAAAAGCTTCTGTCCTGGAGGTACTGACAGTGTGAGCCCTCCTCCTTCCATCATCAGCCAGGATAAGCTGTCCAGGTGAGATTCCCTTGAAAACCCCTTTCCATTCCCAGCATGCAGGACCTGCACAGATTAAGGGTGATATACCTACCAACTGATTAGACACAATGCTGCTGTTTACAGCGAGCTTTTCTCCTTGTTGCGTGCCTGCACGTTCCAGAGCTTCAAAACTGTGAGAGAACAACTTCCAAATTAGTTTAGCAGACACTTTGAGTTACCAACACGAGGGTTAGGACCCCAGCAATCCCCTCCAAGTACTCTCCAGCTGACAAGTGCATAGAGGAAAGTGGTGTCTGTTCTTTCCCTCCTGCCTGGAGCAGGCTGCATGTCCTAACCCAGGGTTTTGGGTGTGGAGCTCAGGTGTGGAGCTGGTGCTGAGGCAGCAACTGGTGCCCTCTGCAGGCTGCAGCTGCCAGAATCAGCAGCACAAGCTCAAAAGAGAGGTCAGATGAGCAGCAGCACAGTGCAATGGGTCCTGCCTGCAACTCATGAACTGGAGGAGGGCAGCTCTAGAATGACAGCAAAAAAAAACCCCAGATGTCTCTTGGCAACTCTCTCCGGGATGGGGAGCTGGAGGGAGGGGAGTGACTTGTGCCCCACCCAGTCCCTGGTGAGATTCCCACTCCTCCTTTAGAATTGTGTGTCTGGAAACGATTTGGTATGGTGTTCTGCCACCCCAGAAGAGGTGGCCTTTTGAAGGCCCTGGTGACTGCTGGCCTCTGTTCTGTTTTGCTCTATGTTCATGGCTGTCCTTCTGTTTTGCCAGGGTAAAGCGTCTGGGGTGCTTTGACCATGCCCAAAGGCAGCTTGGGGAAAGGTGCCTCTATGTGTTCCCGGACAAAGTGGAACCTGCAAAAATCACCTGTGAATGCCCCGAGAGGAACTGTGTGCTGGGTGAAGGATCAGTTGCCAAAAAGGTGAGTCGAGGGGTGGAGAAGAGGCATTGACTTCTCTAAGCAGTTCTGGTCACTGTGGCTTTTAAAGCAGAGATCTTCCTGGTAGTCATGTGGTCTGAAATGTGACTCCTGAAATGGTTGTAAAGAGTGATGGCTTGTTGTTGCCAGCAGGGAAGTCACCTTGTAGAGCAGTCTGACTGCGCTGGGTGGAGCATGCAGCTAAGACAGTGAGGGAACATGAACAGGACCTTGTGCACAGAGGTGTCACCTTGAAGGGGTCGAGGTGTGCCCTGACAGCCTGGACTTAAACACGTATTGTTTTCATTTAGCCTGACCTCAGGTTTCTCATGGAGCTGAACTGTTCAGTTAAATCCTTGGTACAGTGAGACAAGAAAGTTGCTTTTGCTTGCTAGGCCAAGTGAGTCATGCTATGGCTTGTACGTGCTGGCTGCAGAGCCATGGTGTTCCTAGAATAACAGGATGTCACCAGTGGGGATGGTGACCTCCCTGTGTCTGTTACACAGATTAACTTGTGCATCCTCTTGTGACCTTCCATAGCAAAAAAAACCCCGAAACATGCTTAAAATAACTTTAATGAGCAAAGCTCACTTTCCTTGGACTAGTGAGTGCTGCTCCAGAGCAGAGCAGTGGTGAGATGCTGGTTTACAGAGTACTGTGGTGCAGGTGAAGTGTTCAGAGGCCCATGGGTGATGCTTTGCACAAAGCTGAGAATTCCCCAGGCTGGCTGGCAGCTTGCTGAGTGTCCAGGCACAGCTCTGACCCACATCTGCTTTCTCCAGGTGAGGCGGCTGCTGAAGAAGCAGATAGTGAAGATCATGTCATGCTCCCCGGAGTCTCAGGGCACCACTGAAGCCCCTGACAAAGAATCTGCTGCAGCTGCTGACCAAAAATCAGAAGATCTTAAGCCTGAATCAAAATGTGAGGATGACTCTTCCAACAATGCACCGAGTCCTGGGGAGGGAAAGGAGGAGCAGCCTGAAGAAACAGGGAAGGAGAAAGGGGGAGCAGCACGACAGCAGCAGCCTCCCTTTCTGCTGAAGGATGAAGGCTTGTCCGACTACCGGCTTCAGTCCATGGAGCAGGATGCTGACGATGAGGCAGCTGATGACACTGATGACACGAGCTCTGTCACCTCCTCTGCGAGTTCCACTGCCTCGTCCCAGAGTGGCAGCGGCACTTGCCGCAAGAAAAGCATCCCCCTTTCCATCAAAAACCTCAAGAGGAAGCACAAGAAGAAGAAGACCAAGGTTTCACGAGAGTTTAAGCCAGGAGACAGGTGAGTTGGATTTCCAAACGCAGGTATAATCACCAGAACCTCCCTTGTCAAAGTTCTCAGGTGTCAAACACCACCTCATGGAGGTGGAGGATGAGTTAGGACAGCGCTTGGTAGTAACCACCAGCAATTATCTTGTGATGACTGTGCAGTGGCCTGTGTGGAATCAGCTTGGTCTCAGTCCAGCTCCTGATGAAACGGGGACCACGTGACGTGACACTGATGCTATTCTATTTCAGCTGTGCCTCAGGGCATCCACAGCATATCTGTGCTGTGCTGGGCTGTGTGCAGGGAAAGAGGTGAATAAAGATCATACAGCTTAAACATGACACTAATTGGTTACCTTATTGGCAGCTTCTGCAGAGAGGCTGAGGATGGACCGTGCTAGGGATGGACAGCTTATCCTAGAGAGCTGTCTCCAGAGCAGCACGGCGGTCTGGGCTGGCAGGGGGATGCACTCTGGTGGTCTCTGTTACCCTTACCCTCTGCACAGAGATCTGCAGCCTCTGCCACCAGCATACTTTTAAATATTATCTGCTTTTTAGTGAACTAAGTGCACTCACTCCTCGAGAGACTTGGAGGAATGTCAGTAGCTTGCAGGAGGGAGCATTGCATATATATGCCCGTTTCTAGATACAGCTGGATCTCAGCAGCTTTTGCCTTTTACCTAACTTGAGAATGTTTAAACTGTTTTCATGGGATGCAAAGACATCTGGCAGCTGGCCTGCCTGTCTGCTGCTTCCCTGGGCTACTTAGTTGTGAACGGATCCTGCATCAGAAATGAGCTGGTGCAAGAGAACACTTGAGAATTCTCCCAGGAAAGTGACTTTGAGCATTGAAGGGATCCAGTAGTTTGAGAATGCCATGAATTTCACTCACATTTCGTGCAGATATTTTAGCTTTGCCTGTATGCAAGGAGAGCTGTTCCTTGAGTCTTTGTGGGTTTTGGAGAAATTAAGTGTGAAGGTTGCAAAGCTCAGCAGAGCAGTATTCCAGTGAAATTAAAAAAGGGAATGGATTCTTGGTTCACTTTTAACATGTTACTCCCCCACTGAGTGTCTGTTTTCCTGAAGGTCTTGCTAAGGAGAGCTTAGCTAGAGAACCTGGTGCTCTCTGCACCATTCAGGCAGTGGGGAGAAATCCCTGTGGCACCACCAAGAGATTCCTCTGCTGGATCTGGGCAGCTCCCTACAAGGAAATGCAGAGATAGCCATGTCACAGAGTAAGAAACAGAGGCTTCTTCAACACAGTGAGCCTCCAGCTGACACTTTCAAGGGCATGTGTGGCAGCTGGTCACAGCTCAGTGTGAGGGGTCGCTGCTGTTTGAATATTCCGATGAGGCTGGTGAGGCCATGGGAGATGTGCTGCCAGGCACTGCTGAGAAATGCAGGCTGGATGGGCTGCCTGCAGTTAGTCACCAGATCTGATGTGTCAGCTCCTGGAGCTCTGACTGCAGGGGCCAGCTCAGCGTGTGGCTTTGCCATCACTGAGTGACCTGCTGCAGCTCTCCGGGCAGTGCATGGACCGCTGGATATCTTTCAGTGAGGGCATACAGGGATTTTTATTAATGTCAAGTCATGATTTTTTTGTTTGAAACCATGTACACTGTGCTGCAGACAGGATTGAGTTGTTTTCTTGCTTAGCCTACCTTTCCACTCCCATCCTCAGCTGCTGTGTCCCCCAAGGAACCATGTTGTTTGCATATCACCCACCACACTTGGCCTGTTACAGGCCCTTCTCTGATAATTTCTGCTATTGAGTGCTGACCCTACTATAAACTTCATATTTCCACTTGAAAATATTTCTCTGACATTCATAAAAACAGGGTTGGGAGCAAACAGCTGTGTGCCTATTGTTGTCGTCTTTACAGTTTGACTTGAAACCAACATAAATCCAGCACTTCTGTTATTCTGGATGGCCTGGCCAGCAAAATAAAGGCAAGATTTAAAGTCAGCATGGGATTTGGTTTGTTCTGTGCTGTAGGAGAGATGAAAACAGCAGAGGGCTCATGAGAAGAGTCTGTCCAGCTAGGCTGCAGCTCTGTCCCTCCTGCCCCAAGCACTTTGCTCCTCAAGAATCCCTGTGAAGCCCCTCAGCAGAAAACCAGCGTGTGGTCCATTGTGGCATATTTGGGTTTAATTTCTGAGCTGCAGAGACACATGTATGTGTTTGAACAGCTGGGAAGGACACTTTTCTCTTTTTAACCGAAATCCTTTTGCTTTAGCCATAGTCAGTGTGTTGCCTATTTTCTTTTTGGTTTGTTTGTTCTCTCTGGAAGGGCTGTGATGCTTTATCGTTCCAGTCTCTTCTGGCTTCAAAGACTCCTCAGAACTGCCAGGCTGGAAGGTGCTCCAGTGGAGAAGATCTTAACTCTCAAAATATTTGAATGTTCTGTTGTGCCTCTGCCAGGGCTAGAAAGTGGGTGCTGGTAGATATTAATTAGCTCCACAAGGAACAAAAGAGAGCTCCCGGGAAAGTCAGTCCTCCTTCAGTATAGACTTGCAGCAGTGTAACATCTGCAGGGACTGAGAACCCATCAAAACAAAGCCTGCTGTGTAGCTGCTTCCACGGGGCCCTGGAAGGGTTTTCCTGACTTGCTGATCCGTGTGCCTTTGTGTTGCTGAGATCCATCTCGATTCCTGATGTTGGCAGCGTCGCGTTCCCTTTGGTAGCTCGTGGCCTTTCTGTGTTCCCAGGGTTGCTGTGGAGGTGGTGACCACGATGACTTCAGCTGACGTGATGTGGCAGGACGGCACCGTGGAGACAAACATCCGCTCCAACGAGCTCATCCCGGTCCATCACCTGGACAACAACGAGTTCTGCCCCGGCGACTTCGTGGTGGACAAAAGAGGTATTGGGTGTCCAAACAATGCTCCCCGGGGAACAAACGTGCTTTTAATTGCAAAGTATTGTTCAGTCTGGCTCCCCTCATGTACAGTCACCGTTCTTAAGTAGCTGCTAGTGCTCTCTTGAGGTGGGCACCTACCAGGGGTGGCAGTGAGTCAGCTGACTTAACATGAATGGCAGCAGAGAGCCTTTATTTACATACCAGAGTTGAACTGTGACAGCAGGCAAGATGTGGAAAGAATAAATGCAAGGAGCCAAGCTAGGACTTCCAGCATTTCTGCAGAACAGGGGTGGCCCACCTTCTCTTTGAAAGTGTCAACAGCTCTGAGCTGTCTCACAGAATGAGGGGAGAAATGAACAGCTCACCTCAGGCTGCTTTCTCTGTGTGGCTGGTCTATCATGACCCTCCCATTTTTTTCATGGGAAGTTTTGGGATCCAGAGGCATCTTCTTGAATCCCTTCTCTTCACCAAACGAATTGTTGATGCTCGTGAAGGTCACAAGTTCAGGGAGACTTAGGAGCTTTTGGATATGAAATACTGGTGACACATATTCTTGCTCTCAGCTCCTTTTTTAGCAGGGGTAGACCCTCAGCAGTGGGGAGCAGAAGGTACTGTCAGGTTGGGTAGCAGGAAAACGGAATTAGCAAAAACAGAGGCTGTTTTTCGTGGCCATTTCCACTGACTGATCTTCTGGGTTGGACACAGTCTGAGGAAACTCGAGTCACCCATCAGCTCCAGCTCTACCAATCTAGTTTGGCAACAATTTTGACTGTGTAGGAAGAACTGTTTTTCCTCATGCCATTCACAAATGGAAGGCATCAGCCATGAGAGCCCTGGAGCTGACAGCCTCAGTCACTGAGCAAAGCCTGTGTTCCTTTGCCTGATTTGTCTGTTTTCTTCCCCACCCTTGTGACCCAAAGCTCAGAGCTCCCAGGACCCCGGGTTGTATGGAGTGGTGCAGTCTGGGGACCACATCGGCCGTACCTGTGTGGTGAAGTGGTTCAAGCTGAAATCCAGCGGAGATGATGTGGAGGTGAGTGACTGCTGGAACCAGCTAAGAGAAAGCAGCCACAAAACAGCACAGGCTTCACAGATAAGCATGGGAATCAGTTCTGCACTGTAGTGTGTCCTTGAGGATGGGAACAGCAATGTGCTTTTGGGCCTGAGAAGCTTAGCTAGAGGTGATGTCACTTCATATTCATAGATGCCTGCAAGGCAGTGAAGAGCAGAGAGTTTACATCCAGTGGTAAACATCAGGCTCTGATATGGATGAAGATTTTTTTCTGCAGCTTTCACGGGCAGTTGATTTCTTGAGTTCGCTGTCTTTGCTAGTTCATGGAAAGAGGATTAATCTATTGCATGTTGTCATGCTTGCCTCTGCCAGGTGCCATTGCCCATAGTCAGCCTAGTGCTTTTTTCTTGGGATTTGTAGGAACACCATTTTCCAGACTCTTGACAGACTGCAGCCTAGCTGGAGACAAGAGGGGGACTCAAACCACATACACCTGGTGTTCTGCTTTCTGCCTTAGGCTGGGACCATATTATCATAGCTGAGCAGGGCTCTTCACATCCAGAAGCAGAACATCAGTCTGGCCTGGGGTTGTGCTCCCATTTCTCATTATTTGTGAGCTCTATTCCTCCAGGAGAAATCAAAGGAAAGATATTTCCCATTAAATGACAAGTTTTTTGTCATATGCTTCCTGTTGCCTTGGATCGTTTCAAAAGTAAACTCTGACCCTTCGGGCCCCAGTGAAGTGCTTTGAGAAACCTGGGTGTTCAGAAGGGAATAAAACATGTCTCATCCTCATGGTGATGTGGAACCTGAAGTAAAAGTGAGGTGAACAGATGAGACAGAATATCTGCTTCCTTTCATTGTTGTGCCCTGATTGACGTCTACAAGGATGAGCTGACAGGAGGGGACACGAGCAGCTCCTTGCAGGCTGTTGGAGCGATGGAACACGGACAGAGTATAACACAAAGTACTTTGAAGTGCTGAAGGTGTGCTGTGGGGGTCAGTGCAGCATCCTGGGGCTGACACATCGTTCTGTCTCCGCTGCAGCTGATCGGGGAGGAGGAGGATGTGAGTGTGTATGACATTGCTGATCATCCGGACTTTCGCTTCCGCACGACTGACATCGTGATCCGGATCGGCAATTCGGATGGAGCCACGGCTAAGGAGGACGAGGTGGGTCCTGGGCACAGTTACTGTGACCACAAGTATTGGTGGCAATACTTATAAGAGTCAATAGGAGGGCTTTAGGCCCCACAGGGGCATCCTAAACTCCCTAGCTTGCTGATTTTGTGTCAGTGTCCCCTGCTGTCGTGAGTAACACATCAGATCTCAGTCTGGTGGAGATGTGACCTTAAAATCCTTTGACCTTGATGACAGTCTACAGCTGAGCAAGAGTAAAAGTTGAGACAAGAACTGAACATAAGCCTGAGGGCTTTTAATCAAACTCTTGCTTAGGATTTCAGAGTAACTTGTAATAAAAGGATATTCTGTGGGCTCCTGAGCAACAGTGAAGGTGGATTTGTCATGAAACCAGTTTCACTTGGCAACACAAGACTGGAGTTCTGGGTTTCACCCGAGTTTTGTACATGTTAATTTTGTTGAACTGAGTGATCTCCTGGGGAGGAAGAGGGAACAATTTATATTGTAGAGGAAACACCCTTACTGTGGAGGGAGACCTCCAGCTTTTGAGCCTGCTGCCCTAAAAAAGCGTTAAAAGGTGTAGTGCAGCCCTTACTGCAGTTCTAGTTTCAGCAGCATGAAACAACATCCCAGCCTGCTCAGCTGACCTAAATAACCTGCTGCCAGGGCAAGGTGCTCCTTACTGTGCACACCCTGAGCAGCTGTGACTTGTCTGTTCATGCCTGTGCTCCGTGGGGAGCCCCCGGTGCTGGGGAGGGGGGAGCTGAGGGCACCCCACTAGAGGGCACCCCCATTCCATGAAATTCCTGTCCCTTGCTGGCACAGCCCCAGCCCTGCTGCCCACAGAAAGGCCTCTGGTCCTGATCACAGATCAGGATCTCCTACCAGACCAGCCCTGCTGGTGCCCTGCTCCTTGTGGAGGGGAGCTTTCCCCACCTCCATAGCAGTGTTGTGTGGTGTCTGTGTGTAGGATGCAAGCGTTGCTTTAAGTGTTTCTCCAGCTCGGGAATATGTGTTGGTCAAAACCTTCCTGCTTGTGCGTGAAGTGCCTGGGAAAGAAAAGGGACTGACAACCCACTCTTGTCTCCACAGCCTTCGGTTGGACAGGTGGCTCGTGTGGATGTCAGCAGTAAAGTGGAAGTGGTGTGGGCTGATAACTCCAAGACTATCATTCTGCCTCAGGTGAGGTCCTGTTCCAGCTCACAATATCCCTGTAATTTTTAGCTGAGTGACGACTCTTGGATTTAAATTCTGGGTGTAGAGAGATTTATTGGGTAAGAGAATCTTCTCTATTGATTGCTGCATTCCCATACGGTAGGGCAGCTTCCCAATTCTGCGAGCACAGGAAAATCCTTCCTCTGTCAGGTCTGGGCAACTAATTGGTCATCACTGCTCTTGAATTTAGAGAATAGGAAAGCCTGGGCAGACTGTTTTTGCCTTCACACATGCACTGCATGCTCACAGCTCTGCCCACATCCCTGCTCCTGGACTCCAGCACCTGCTGCTCTGCAGAGCTCAGGGATCATCTCTTCTGACTGGAGCCAGGGTTGGTGCATTGCCCAACCAAGGCACTGCTGAAAGACTCTTGCATGTTCTGTCTTGCTTATGAAATGGCACCATAGTGGGTTTTTTTGGGTAAAGAAGCTCCTCCGGGGGCTGGGCTAGAGCCACAAGTTGTCACCTCAGCTAACCTAGGAATCAGACTGGAATCCTGTCTCGAGGCAGGGAGGGAAAAGATTTGAGCGCAAGCTTAAAAATACAGATACAAGCCACACTGCTAATCCACTGCACCTCTGAGGTTTCTGCATTGCTCTGAGTTTTTTGTCGTACTGTCATGTAAATGTGCTCACTACTCCCCGTACAGTTTCATCCCTTGTCTTCTCTCCTGGTTTCCTTGGATTAAGGCAGACAGCCTAAAGATAGGAGCCGACCTGTATCTGTAGGGTCCCATCTCCATCACTGTGGCAGTGACACCACTGCCTCGGCTGCAGAGATGCCTTTTGCGAGCACACAAAGCACTTGATGGAGATTTCTTTTTAAACCAAGCAGCTCTGCATTAATTACAGCAGAATAGTCAATGCCCGCACTATGGCAGTGGACTGGAGCCGTACAAAGCAGGCTGCTGTCTCCCTTCCCCCTGTTGTCACATGTGCTTGGATCACAGGCACAATCAGAGGTCTGATGTGTGCTCCACAAAGGGCTGTTCTCACACTGCGGTGCCGGGGCTCTGCAGCAGCTCCTGCTGTGTCACGCCAGTCCCTTCGATTCTGCTCCTCTGCGTAATTACGGGAGTGGGGAAATGTCAGCAGCATGAATTATCAGTTGGTAAAACCGTGATTTATCAATGCCTGACCATGTGCCCAGAGACAAGCTGTCTGGGTGCTTTTTCTCAGCTCTAAAAATAAAGATGGCATAACTGGCTAATTAACTTTCCGATTCAGATTTGGATTAGCTTTGAGGGCAGCGAGTTTTGATGGCTTTTCCTGCCTGCAGTCACTTGTGTTGAACCCAACTAACCTCTACTGGCTGCCTGTCTCTGAGTGGTACAGGACTGGCTCAGCAGTGCTGGTTCAGTTGAAGGCTTTGACAAGATGACTGAGTGTCCATGTGCTTTAGCCTCTGGGGTCATATCTTGCAACATTAAGAGGATTTTTGGGCTGTCATTCAAGTGTCAGAAGCGTGTGGATAAAATGCTCCCATCTTGTAACTCCAAACAAGGCCCTGTAAAGGTGGTCTTGCTCTCCTCATTCTGTGTTGGTGCTCCTACAGCAGGACCTTGTGAGAGACGTAGCTTGTGCAAAAGCAAGTTGTAGAAGGTGAGGCTGGATGGAGTGTGGATGGGTTCAGTTTCCAATAGTGAAAGGGAAGAGAACATTTTATGTAAGAGCTTATTCAACAGCTTGGGTGAGGCTTCATTGTCCCAGCTGAATTTTAAGCAGCAGCCACATATACGCTGCTAAAGCAGCGTGGCAAGGCTCTGACAGCAAGTAATGTGTGCCACAGAAAAGGAAAGCTGGTGTGGGAATGTGTTCCTGGTTCCAGCATTGTCTCTGTGGAAGGATGGAGTGGCAGCCAAACTAGGGCTCTGTGCCAACACAGTTGCTGGTGCAGAAGCAGGACCAGAAATACCAACTCCTTACATGGTACCAAATACCTTCTGAACTAGCTCTGTGTTCAGAAACCCAGGGGCACCCAGGTAGCTGTTTGGCACCTGTCTGTTCTCCTTGGCTGGATCCCAGACACCAGGAGGGCTACAGCCCACTGAAAACTTGTCCTAGTTTCCCCCCAATACTTTGAACAGTGGGGCTGTGTGGTTTCATAATCTGTGCCAGTCAACCCTTTATAGATGGAAGGGTTTGAAACAGCCCAACCAATCCCAGATGGAAGCTCCTTTTCAATGGCTTGCTTTTAAAAGCAACTAAAACTCTGTGTTTCACCCTGAGTCTCACCTAACTTTGCTCTCCTTTAGCACCTGTACAACATTGAATCAGAAATTGAGGAGTCGGACTACGATTCCGTGGACGGCAGCACCAGCGGGGCATCCTCGGAGTGGGAGGATGAAAGTGACAGCTGGGAGACAGACAATGGCCTCATGGATGATGACCACCCGAAAATTGAGGACTTTGAGCCCGAGGAGCCACCAGCAGAGGAGGTGAAAAAGGTAGAGGAACAAGTCCAGGGAGCTGTGGCTATGGCAGTTGCAGATCTTGCTACAGAGAAAGGTGGCAAGGATGGAGCCCCAAAGAGCTTCCGGGAGCTAAAGGAGGCCATCAAGATCTTGGAAAGCCTGAAAAATATGACTGTGGAGCAGCTGCTGACTGGATCTCCCACCTCCCCAACTGTGGAGCTGGAAAAACCCACTCGGGAGAAGAAGTTCTTGGACGATATTAAAAAGCTGCAGGAAAATCTCAAGAAGACCCTGGATAATGTGGCTATTGCTGAGGAGGAAAAGATGGAAGCCATGGTGGAGACAGAGAAGAAAGAAGAAAAAGCAGAGGCACAGACACCAGTGAGGTCAGAGTGGCCCAGTGAGACACCAGTGCTCTGCCAGCAGAGTGGAGGCAAGCCTGGAGTCACCTTCACCAGTGCCAAGGGAGAAGTGTTCTCTGTGTTGGAGTATGCTCCAGGTGAGTGTAGGACACTCTGTCCTTCATTGCTGTCCTACAGCGTTTCTTTCTCCAAAACATTTGCTTTAAGGCCTTTTGAACTGTGTATTTTCTTCTCCCTGGTCATATCCACAGCTCATCAACTGGGGGTGAGAAATTACCATAATTTCTGTAGCACAATGTGCTCTGGGACCCAGACCTGGCTTTTATGTCCCTAGGTGTCTCTAGGCAATGTTGTACCTCCTCAAGCCTCAGAAGTGTACTTCCCTCTTTTCCACACTGGTAACTGATGTAGGAGGGCTGCAGAGATCAGTCACTTCCCATTGCAGAGACTTCCTTGAAAGTTGCAGGGTTTGTTCAGGCTTTTTTTGGTTGAGTTGGCTGAGAAGCAGAGCAGGGACAGCTGGTGTTCTTGGGCTGGGTGTCCTTGGTGGGTGAGTGCTGCCAATATTAACGGCCAGAAATAACAAAGAGCATCTGGTTGTGTGGAACATTGGTGACAGCAGAGCCCAAGGTGCTCACGAGACAGCCAGGCCAGACTTGAGAGGGAAAGGTGGACAAACTGTTCGGAACCTGCAGGTGTGTGTAAAGGAAAAAGGAGAGCTGTGCTTTGCTTTGGCAGAGAAAAAGCCATCACTTTGTGGGATTGTTCTGGCTGTGGGACACTGGGGCACAGGGACAGTGTTGTGTTGGGACTGAGAACAGGAGGTGCAGGTTGTGGCTGCTTTACCTTGTGGGAAACATCAAATAATCTCTCCTGGCTCAGCACCAAAGCAAGTTAACTCCTCTCTTCCACATGATGCATATTACACATGATCAGATTTACCTTCACAAGGAACCTGTGGCAGTTTCCACGGGCAGGCTGTAATCCTGTTCTCTTCCTCGCCCCACAGATTCCCATGCCTTCAAGAAAATGGAGTTCCAGCCCCCAGAAGCCAAGAAGTTCTTCAGCACCGTGCGGAAGGAGATGGCTCTCCTGGCCACCTCCCTGCCCGATGGCATCATGGTTAAAACCTTTGAGGATCGAATGGCAAGTGCCCTGCTCTCAAACGCCTCTGTTGGAGTGCTGGGCTCAGCATCCGGATCACTTTCTTTGGAATTCCCTGCTTAGCCTTAATCCAGCGTGCATTAGAGCTGCAGGAATGTGTGCAGCATGTGAAACAGGGCTGTAATTACCCACAACGGCTGCTTTAGCATTCCCCGAGTCAGGGTGGCCAAACAAGGAGCTCCTGGTTGCAGGAAGCTGGTTCCGGGTGCTGAGCAGGAAGACAGGCAGGCAGCCAGCAAAGGGGCTGGTGTCAGCAGTGAGCAGCTTGGGGATTTTTGGCCATCCTTGCTGCAGATCCAAAGGCTTGAGTGCAGTTTCTGGGGGGAAGGTGCCCTGAGATGTTTTGCTTGAGCTGACTCTTACGAGGGCTGAGTTAATCACATCCCTGCTCTCCCTCTGTGTAAATACAGCCCTTGCAAGGTGAGGGGATGTTTCCCAGTGTCTGACCTGCTGCCTCTCCCCCACAGGATCTCTTCTCAGCACTTATCAAAGGGCCCACACGCACGCCCTACGAAGATGGACTCTTTCTCTTCGACATCCAGCTCCCCAACATCTACCCCGCGGTCCCGCCTCTCTTCCGCTACCTCTCCCAGTGCAGTGGGAGACTGAATCCCAACCTGTATGACAATGGCAAAGTGTGTGTCAGCCTCCTGGGGACGTGGATAGGCAAGGTAACACTGTCATCCACCCGTCTGTGGGGAGCAGGGGTTGTGCTGAGCTGCTTTGGGAACAAGTCACTTCCTACCAGACCTGGGTGACTTCTGGTCTCGGGTGGTGCTTGAACTGGGGGTGGTTTTGGGCTCTGTTTTAGATGCCTGGAGCAGGTAACTGGTAGAGTTTGGCTTTTTCTGGATCTGTATTTGGCTTGTCTGTCCTTCCTCAATGAGAAGCCTGTGGTCAGACCAGCCAGGCTATGGCACAGCAGAGATGCCAACACCAGCATGGGGGGTGTCCTGTTGCTTAGGTCCCTGTCTCCCACACTGTGGACAAATCCTGTAGCATGGTACAAAGTCCAGCTGAAGACTTGGAATAAATAGGGAGCCAGGGACATTGTGTTATGAGCAGGTAGCTGGGCAGCTGGGGAGGGGTTGGAGCTGATGTCTGGTGTGTAGGGTTACACTGTTCCAGGCAGAACTGGCCTGATGGGGTGTGGTGCTGGTAAAAAAATAACGGAGAGGTGGGTTGTTGAGATGGGACACCAGTACATCACGTGCTTCTGGAGTCAGTTCCTTGTTCCTGCTGTGAGCCACAGGCTGTCAGCAACAGGAATGCAGAGGAACTGGGGCCTCACTTCATCTGACAGTTGTCGCAGGGCAAACTGATGGTGCTTCAGCCCTTTAACAAATTTGTGTGTGCATTTCAGGGGACGGAAAGGTGGACCAGTAAATCCAGTCTCCTTCAAGTACTCATCTCCATCCAAGGTAAATGCTCCTGCTGAGCCTGTGGGACAGGAAAAGGTGGTGGGAGGAGGGGATGTTGCCTGGGGGGCACACAGTTGGGATCTGCCACCCCAGTCAGGTTAGTGCTGCCTTTTGCTCTCACCTTGGTGGACAAAGCAGTGTCCTTATCTCTCCACTTGAGCAGTGGGAGCAGGTGCCAGCTTTTCCCATGCCCAGAGTTTTGGCTGCATCCCAGGGCTCTGACACAATGCTTTCCCTTCTTCTCACTGCAGCAGCCAAGCACAGAGCTGATCTGTTTGTTGCTCTGAGCTGACAAAGGTGAACCACTGTGTCCTCAGCCAGTTACCAAAGTTAGTTGAAGTTGCTAAACTGGGCCTCGCTTGCAGGACTTTTTTTTTTTTTATCCCCACTGAGTCACCCGCCCATCCTACATGGGGCATGTTTTGCACATGATGCTGGTGTTTATGCTCCTTCCAAAGCAGAGAATAATCAGGGGTGTGCCTAGACGAGTCCCAGGGCTTCCTGCCATGGGGCTTTGCTCTGCCCTATCCAGTTTGAGAACAGACAGACTAAATCACATAACTTCCTCATGGACAGCTTTCTGTTCAAGGGAGCCCTGTGATTAGAAACCTTTGACACAGAGCAAGGGTTTCTGCCTCGAGTCAGCAGACAACTCCTGCTCCCTGAACCCCCACAGTCCACCTGTATCCTCCTGTGGGGGAAGGACACCACAAGAAAAACCTTTTCTCGTTTACAAAGCCAAGGATCCAAATTTAGAAAGTGAAATACTAAATGTTTTACTGGAGCAACTTGGTACTAGGGAAAAAAAAAATCTGCTCTCCTGCTGCCTGGGCTTTGGGAGACTCATGATCTCACCTCCTCCAGCTCTAATGCAGTTTGTGGCAGGCTGCCAGCAGCCTGGCAGCACCGGTGCCATTGCTACATACGTGTAATTTCATTAGACCAGAAGCAAGCAGGAGAAATCTTGGTAGGGGTGGCTTGTCACAGTATTCTCAGAACTCCCCTGTCTGAAGGGACTGTGCTGGACAGGGCAGGACCTGGCCAGCTCAAAGCTTGGTACCCAAGATTGGCTTTTGTTCTGATTAGGAGGAAGAAAAAAAAAAGCTTTGTGTGTGTTTGTGGGGTTTTTTTCGAGGAGGGGAGTGGGAGGGAAGGAAAAGCAGCTGTGAAACCTCTCTCCTGCTGCCCTTTTGACCTCTGCTGTTGTGTGCCCTCTGCATTGTGCTGGTGGAGGATTGTTCTTGCCAGCCAAGGATCTGGAGGCCACTCCCCGTAGTGTCAGACGTCCCCACTGCATCACACGATGCTCCTCTTGCGACACCAGTCCCTTGCATCCTGCAGGTTCTGGTTGTCCAGCCTGGCCTCTGCTGCCTGCTTGACCCTTGATCTTGAGTCGTGGCCCAGCAGTGCCAGCCTGGGATGGCAGTTCCCGGTGGTGTTCCTCCCTTAACGCCTCGGTGTCCCCTTGTCCCCGCAGGTCTCATCCTGGTGAACGAGCCCTACTACAACGAGGCGGGCTTTGACAGCGACCGGGGGCTGCAGGAGGGCTACGAGAACAGCCGCTGCTACAATGAGATGACGCTGATCCGGGTGGTGCAGTCCATGATGCAGCTGCTGCGCCGGCCCGTCGAGGTCTTTGAGCACGAGATCCGGGAGCACTTCCGCTGCCACGGCTGGCGCCTGGTGTCCCGCATCGAGTCCTGGCTGGAGACCAACGAGCTGGTGGAGCGCAGCCACGAACAGGCCAACGGGGCGTATTCGGCCTCCCCCCTGCCCGCCGGTGCCGCCCTGGCCGAGAGCCCCGGAGACGCTGCGGGGTCGCTGGCCGAGTATGGCAGCAGCTCGGAGCAGGGGGCGGCCGCCGAACTGTCCGACTCGGCGCTCGACGGGAAGGAGGAGCTGGACGAGTTGGAGTTCACGACCCCGACGCCCAACGCCGGTGACCTCCAACAGTACTCAGACTCGGAGAGCACAGGCCAAGCCAGGGGGGACCTGGCCAGAGACCGAACGGACGAGGGGAAGGCTGCCCAGGACTCTGCCGCGCAGCCCAGCGTGAAACCAAAGAAACGGAGAAAGAGCTACCGGAGTTTCCTGCCGGAGAAGAGCGGTTACCCTGACATTGGGTTCCCCCTCTTCCCTTTGTCCAAGGGGTTCATTAAAAGCATCCGCGGTGTCTTGCAGCAGTACCGGGCTGCCTTAGCAGGGGCCAACATCCCAGAGTGGACAGAGGACAAATAAACCATCAGGATAGGGACAGGCAGGTGCAGGGGAGAAGGGAAAGCAGCAGAAAGTAAATTGGCAAATGCCGTTACCAATCAACTGGCTTCTCCTTCCAGCTTTTCTTCCTCAGTTTGGTTTGTTCCAAAGAAGGTGGTAGGCCTGATTGCTCCTCTGAGGAAAGGTTGTCTAAGCATGAATAACTCTTTGCCCCCAGCCCCTTTTCCTTCCCCCTGTCCCATGTACGTGCTCTTCTTGCAAGTTTGACCCTGCAAATGGTAAGATTTGAGACCTGCACAGAAGCAGTCTTGCAGCCACGTTCCCTCTGCACTTTCATCTTGGGGCACCTTTCCACACAAGGACTCTTCCCACCCAGTGCTACACCCAGCAGTTTTTTCTGGTGGGGTTCCAGCCAGGAGAAGGGATTGCTGTAGTTTCTGGAAATGAAGGGCAATGCCCTCCCAGTCTTTCATTTTTCTTGGCATTCCCATGGGTTCTATGAAGTCTACCCCAGCTTATCTGTACTTAGACATTGGATTGTGTTTGCATTGGAGTTGTCTACACCATACAGAGTTGCTCTAGTCTTAGTTGTTCACTGATAGCTACAAGGTTCTTCTGGTTGGGATTGGTAGGCAGGGCCAGAGCTCTGCACTGACTCTCATGCTGCCCTGGTAGTGCTGTGGGGTTTCCATCCAGTTCTGCAACTTCCAGTTGTTCTCCCGAAAGCAAGTCTAGCCATCCCCACTTCTTTTTCTCCAGAGTAAGGCAAACTTCCCTTTTCCCCACCATGCATGCCTGTCTTCTAGAAATTCATGGGATTCAGAGTTCTGCCCTCGTTTCTTGCTTAGGTATCCACATCTTCCGTTCCCAGCGATCCCGGCTGTCACACAGCACTACACCCACCCTGGATCCCCTCCTCACCCGGGCAGGCGGCAGCGAGTGATCCTGGGGCCTGTTGTAGATCTGGCAAGAGTCTGGATGGTCCTGGCATGGCTGCTGCTCCCTCATCCAGCTGCACAGGGGTGTTCTGGAGCTGCTTGAGCCGGGGGTCACCCAAGGGAAGGGGCTGCCATGTCGTGGCAAGGCTCTGTTGCAGCAGCAGCGGTTTGTGGCAGTTCCTGGGCTGTTACATCAGACACTGGTGTGGGCTGTTATCAGTTCCTTCTCTCACCAGCTGTTTCCCATGGTGGGTCAGCTCTGCCTGCAGTGTTGTGGGCGCAGCACCTCCTGTCCCTAATCCCAACCCCAGCAGTGCTGGACGCTCTGGGAAGCAGCTGGTGAGGAGGGCAGGCAGTGCCTCAGCAACCTGAGCCGGGTGACCATGAGCACTTTGAAGCAGTGACTTGCCAGAGTCCCATGGTCAAGACACCTTCCCGAGGCCTCTGGTCCTGTCTGCACACACTTTAACCTTCACTTCTGGAGCTGGGAGATCACACTCCAGCACTACTGCCTTTGCCCAGCGTTCAGGCATTGAGAGGCACCCATTTAGCATCCACGTGGAGCACAGTCTGTCAGGGAGAGTCCGTTGGTCCTTCCAGCTGCACAGGGAGACACCGGTGCCAGGCTTCCCGGGGACCAGTCGGGCTGAGCAGATGGCTCTGCCAGAAGTAAGGATGGAGCCAAAGCTCTCCTTTGCTCTTGCCCAGCATGGCTGTGGTCTCTTCCCCTCCCCCCCAGGCCAAGGTCTGACCTCGGTTAGAAACAAGGAACAGCCGGAGAATGCCGCACGTTGGCGTGGTGCTTTCTGCTCCCTGAAACACCAAGGGCTGCACCCACCAGCCCAAATCCCCCCCACCCAGCTCCCTGCTCGTTCCAGCTGCCCCCCTGATGCTCCAGGGGTGGCTGCACAAAGCCCTTCCCGTGTCCCCATCCACGCTGCCTGGATTGTGGAAGGCTCGCGCTGCTCTTGGTGCTCTGGAGGACACGGGGCTTGACTGTGAGTGCAGACCTGGGCTGAGAGCTCTCCAGGTACTGGTCTGTGGGTGGATCACCTGTGCAGCAGCTCTGGCTCTGCTCTGGCAGCGGGAGCTCTCCGTGCCTGTCAGGTGGGAGGTCTGGCAGACCCCGCTTTGGGGTGCAGAGGTGCTGAGAGCCCTGGGCAGGGCAGTGTGAGCTGCAGCTGCAGCCACGGCCCCGTTCTGCAGTGAATGGATCCCTTTGAGCGGAGCGCGGGGGCGTCTCCAGAGTGTTGGGGCCGAGGGGTGAGGCCACTGCTCCAGGGCAGGCAGAGAGGCTGGTTCCACTAATGATTAAACCTCTTCCAGGCAAAACCACGGTTGGTGATCCACAGACACTACCTCCTCTGTCCCAGTGCTGGGCCGTGGCTGCCCTGTCCGGAGGAGGGAGGGAGAAACCCTCTGGGGGTGGAGGAGCTGTAGGGTTCCACTGTGCCCCCACCTTTACTCTCTGCAGCTCTCATCTCACAGGGCAGGGGCTCGGCAGGCAGCGTGTCCTCCCCTTTGCCCAAAAAGTCTCTGATCCTAGTCAAGAGCTTTTGCACAGGCTGCTGGGGCTCCCTCCGAGGAGGTGTGCGAGGCCTTCTGGAATGGGATGCTGCTCCCCCCCGGCATTGCTCGCTCTCTGCAGCTGTCCCAAACCCAAGCGTGCACAGAGGTTTACAAAATTTTCTAAAGCTTTTGATAATGTGAAGCTCCTGGGTGATGAGGTTGGTGGTGAGCACACTGCAGCTATGTAATTTTTTTTGTGTATGTATGTAATATTTAAGGGTAACAAAATTTAAAAGGCTAAAACCTTAAAAAAAAAAATTTAAAAACACACAAAAAAAGCCAAAGCATGATGCATATTGTTAGCCTTAAAACTGGCTACACGACTGTGTGATGTACAAATGAGAGCAGCCTGTAACTGTTTTAAGTGCTGGGGTTGGGGAAGAAGCATTACAAAATCAGTTTGTAGCCTTGATTCTGTACAGTATTTAATGAATTAAAAAAAAAAACCCAGACCTGACTATTGAGGCCATGCTTAGAGGTGTGTCGTTCACGTGCAGATGTGGATGCTTGGTTGCTTACGATATATGTATAAAGTGCTGTGTGACCATTAAAACTTTTTTTACCTGCAGATTTTTTTTTTGTTTGTTTGTTTGGCTAACCAAGGTGTAATAAAGGAGGGAAGATGACTTGCCATTAAATTTTGCCTCTGTGAGTAGTTATGACTGCTGTCTCTTTCTTTCCCTTCCCCACCCCCTGCACTTCTCTGGCGCATCCCTGTGCCAGGCTCTGGGCTGGAGGGGGGGAATGAATGCTGTGTTTGCCCCTCGTGGGTGCCCTCCCTGCACCCCCTCTGCCTGCAGGAGCAGTGTCTTGGTGTGCTGAGACTCGCGGCTTTGCAGTTGTTCAAACCTCTTGAAGGGCGGGCGGCACCTCTGCCACCTCCCTCGGGCGCCGGGAGCGAGGGGCTGTTCGGGAGGATCGGCTCGCTGCTGCTGTCCAACAGGTTTTGGAAGCAGATGGGTGATGGAAAAGATGTGCGGCAAAACCTGGGAAAGGGGAGGGGGAGGGTGATCCCAGCCGAGCCGCTGCTGTGAGCACACAGCCGTTCCCGGTGGAGACTCCAGGGAGCCTTTCAGGTGCTGTGAGCCTGAACGGCTCCGCTCTGCTGAGCTGTGTCACTCGGCAGAGACAGCCAAGAGCTCCGAGGGTGTCCCCTGCCCTGGGCTCTCCCTCCAGCAGCTCAAGAGGGTTAGGGAGTTACTGCTCAGCCTGTTTTTACACCTGGCCCAATGCCACGGGGGAAATAACTTTATTTTGGGAGGTGGTTCCCAGCTGCCGCCTGCCCTGCTGGCTCAGGGACAGGAACTCGGCTCTCCAGGAGCGAGTGGGGCCAGGGGGGGAGGACAATCGTGCTCTTCTTTCCCGGATCTGCCATCCTAATTGCATAGTTTGCAGATGAATAAATGCAAACAGCCAACACTGTTTACTCTTCTACTTTGTACTTGAGCGCTGTAAATGAGGTTTAATTATTGCAATTTTATACCAAACAGGCTGAGTAATCCCCCCCAGGCGAGCCCCCGGGCAGGGACCTGTCGCAGGGCTCCAGCTGGCCCCGCGCTGCCCGGGACAGGGGATTTGAGAGCCCCCCACGGGGCCCCTGCTCCCGGCAGAGAGCCAAACCCCTCGGCTCCAACGACCCCCCTCCCTGAACCTCTTCTATGAGCCTTTCCCTGCTCTCCCCCGGAGGCACTGCACTTTCCCCAAGATGTCCCCAAGTGTCACTGCAGGGCTGAGCTCCCTGGATTCGATCAGACACAGTGTGAGGCTGAGCCGGGAGGCATCGACACACCCCAAAAATCGGGGTGGGTGGCAGCAATGTCCCACGTCCTGCCTCCTCGGCATCTGCCTTGGGAGCATCCCCTAGTTCCATCGCTCCGTGCTGGTCCTGGCCCCAGGATGCCAGGGAGAGAAGGGCCACGGCTCTGAGCTAAACCCGTCCTGACATCTGCGTGTGAGCCCAGCCCAGGGTGACGGCACCGCAGCCCTGCCCCTGACACCAGCCATGAGCTCGGATTTAAACCCCGAAGGGGGATTTTTTTTTTTTTTTTTTTTTTTTTTTGCAAACGCTAGATATTTATTGCATTTATCACAAGAATAAACTCTGCTTCTACAGGAAGCTTTGGGTAGAAACATTCTTTAAAAAAAAGTCGGTTTCCTGTTATTAGATCTATTGGTCCTGACCATCCCTGGGAGGGGTGGCACTGGCTCCGCGGCGGGCGGGGACACGAGCAATGCCACCGTGTGCGTCCGAGCCGGGGAGGGGACGGGGCTGTGCCGGCGCAGCCGCCTGGGGCCGGGACCTCGTACCAGGATGAAACACGCTGGCGTCTCGCCGGCACCGAGTACCTGATGGGGCTCGTGGCTCAAGTTTGGGACAGCCCTGATGGACGTCCCCGAGGGGGTAAAGCTAAGCGTGGGGGCAAGCGAGGGGACGAGCCCCGCAGCCCCCAAGAACCTATTGCTACGGGAGGAGGAGGAGGTTCCTGAGTGGGAGGAAGGCTCTGCCACCCTCGTGCTGGGCCGTGCCGGCAGCTCAGCGCTGCAGGGAGGGCGAAGCCGGAGCTCAGGAGCCGCTGACGACGCGGCAGAGGCGGCCGTGGATCTGGCCCTGCACGGGCTCACACGCCAGGGCCTCCCCGTCCACCGTCATGATGCCCGCGGCCACCCGTGGCTCCAGGCGGAACGCCCGGACGGGGACGTAGCACAGGTGGGGACAGTTCAAGTCCAGGTGGGTCCCCCTGGACATGGCCAGGAAGAGCTTCAGCAGCGCCACGCGGCTGATGCCGGCCTTCATGTAGAAGAGGTGGATGCAGCCGTCGTGCAGCCGGGCCGCGGGTGCCATCAGCAGGTTGGTGCCCAGGTGGGACTGGTAGATGGCGTAGACCAGGACGAACTCCTCCTCGGGGACCACGGTCCAGTGCGCCGGCACCGGCTGCCCCAGCGGCGCCAGCAGCGAGTCGGCGGGCAGGGACGTGGGCACGCCGGTCCCCGCTGGGGGCAGGACATGGCCAGCCTGGCCGTTGGTGACAGGTGAGGAAGGGTCCCTGGGCACCGGGGCGCTGCCCTGCTCGGGGCCGGCGGGCAGGTAGGACAGGCGGCCGTGGTACACCCGCAGCTTGGCCAGGCACTGCAGGGTGCCCAGGGTGAAGCGGGCGCTGCCCAGCCAGCGGTACTTCTCACTGTCGATGTCCACGTCCGAGATGAAGCCCCAGCCGAAGCCGAGGAAGGAGAAGAAGCGCTTGCCCGAGGCCGTGCTCAGTGAGACCAGGTCCATCTGTGTGTGCAGCCCCTTGCACAGGATGAAGGTGCAATTCGTCAGCAGCTTCTTCTTGGCGACGTGATCGTAGCTGCGAGGGGATGGAGAGGGTGAGTTTGGAGCTCGGGGCCACTCCTGCTGTCCCAGCATCCACCTGGAAACCTTTATTGTCATGGTTGGGACATACCCCAGCTGGGTGAAAGTGTCCCTCAGGGACAGCTGCTGGGAGAGGTTTAGCTGCAATGGGAAGGACAAACCAGTTCCCGAAAGAGGGAACCAAGTCCCGGCAATCCTGATCCCCCCACTCCACAGCAGGATTGGCTGTGCCTGGGGTGGATCCTTTAGCCCAGAGAGGAGAAAGGGAGTGGGGGGAGGTGGGTACACAAGGATGCAATCCCATGCTCATACCTGGGGCTGTTCTATGCTGAACTGTGGGGAGGTGAGGACCCTGACAAGCACCCCTGGGCATCCCAGCACATTTTCCCCTGAGCCAGAGCCCTGCACAACCTTTCTCTTCCCCCACCTGGTGCCAGCACAGCCCAGTGGAGACAGCAGATGCCCCACGGGGCCGGGACTCACCCTGCATAGTAGTTGATGGAGGCAGCCAGGGCGTTCCCGGAGCCTCCTGGCAGGATGCACAGCGGCTTCTTCATGGCATCCTTCCAGTCTGGGCGCTCCATGAGCCCGTTCACCACCTGCAGGGATGAAGGAGTTTGTGGTACCCGAGGATTCCAGCAGCCCCTGCCCAGCCCAGGGGGAAAGGAGCCCATGGTGTCCCAGGCCAGGCTGGTACAAAGGCCATGGCTGCTTTACTCCAAGCTTGGCGCCATCTCTCCTTTGCCATTCCCTGCCTGCCTTCCTCGTACCAGAGACTGGCTCCTGCCCCAGATACCCCCCTTCTCCTGGCCCTCTGCCCAGCCCAGACACCCCACGGTGCCCCTCACCTCATACAGCAGCCCGTCCCCAGACATGACCACCAGCGTGTCCCACTGCGACAGGTCCTCATCCCGCACCTTTTCATGGGCGTGGTGGGGTCTTTCTGCAGGGGAGAGTGGAGAGATTCGAGCATCATCCTCTGTCCCTCTGCACTGCCTGCTGCCACCCCCCAGACAGTGACTCCAGCCCCAGGGAGGTCCCAGCCAGGGGTTCAGGAGGCGAGGCTCTCACCCCTCTTGAGCACAACCAACCCACAGGACCCAGAGCTGTGGTGATGCAGGAGGAACGAGGCCCTCGGAGGAGTCCAGGTAAGATCCCAGGGAAGGGAGGAGGAGGAGGAGGAGGAGGAGGGAGCTGCTGGCAGACTCACCCGTGATGAAGATGGTGGTGGCAATCTCAGCCTCAGCCAGCATGGGCTGCACCACAGCCTGGAAATCGTCCAGGGCACGGCCGGAGCCACTCTGAGGGTTCAGCAGCACCAGAGCACGGCAGGGCCGGGGCAGTACCCCATAGCTGTCACCTGGAGGGGAGAGGGGGCTCAGGGTGCTGGGTCAGGGCACTGCTCAGGCAGTGTTTGCCAAAACCCTGCAGGAAGGGGAGCTGCCCTCCCTGATCCCTATAAGCTCCTCCCTGATCCCTACAAGCTCCCTGGGCGGCATTCCCTACCCAGATGCGATGGGGGGTGAGCAAGGATGGAGGGTCCCTGCTGGGAATGCTGAGGAAGCGGCAGAGATGGGAAATGGGGGCCTTCAGGGCCTCACCTCGAGCTTCCCCACACCCAGGATGGGGCCCCGCAGCACCCCAGCCATGCCACAGCAGGGGAAAGAGGGCTCCAGTTCCCCACATCCCCCCAGATGGAGCGGGGCCAGGGCAGCCAGTTGAGCCGGCAGACGGACGCTTCTGCCTCCCCTGCTCCCCACGGGGCTCAGGTTTCGCGTGCGAGGCCTCAGTCGGGCTGTAATTACAAGCCTGGCAGGGGTTTCATTCTTCTCCCCCCACCCCCACTTGCTTCCAGCGTCACCTTCCCCAAGCCCAGTGGTCCCTGTGCAGGGGGACAGGGAGAGCCCACTCAGCTGCCCTGCGAGGGAAGCACAGAGAGGATGAGGAGGGCAGGACCCCCTGGTGCTGCTGGGGCACCCCAAGCCCTGAAGTGAACAGGGCAGCGTGACTCAGGCTCTGGAAATCCCTGGCTCTGCAGGGTGAAAGCCAGTTCTGGGGAGTTTGGGGATGTCCCCACCAGCTCTGGGCCCCCTAAGCCATGATCTGGCCCCAGGGGGGTGGTGGGTGCTCTGTGGGACAGCACGAGGGCTGCATCTGCTGACTCAGCAGGAAGAGCTGCTGAGTCAGGACAGCAGAGGCATTTCCCAGCACTGTCCTGGGCTGGGAACCCCCTCCCAGGCACTTGAGGGGGATGGGGGTGTCCACCTGCTGGGGTTTTAGAGCTAAAACCCCTCCTGCCACCCACTCTGGGGATGGTGATGGGGAAAGGTGAGCCTGAACGATGGAGGTCACCATGTGTCACCTCCCCTGGGTGTCACCCAGCATCACACCAGTCACGGCCACGAGCTCCATGCGACTAGAGCATCCCAGTGAGTCCACAGGCAAGATCAGCGTGTGAGAGGCCGGTCAGTGGGGCTGAGCCTGGCTCAGGGTGCTGGCTCCGGGCTGGCCCTCCCCGCTGCCACTCCCAGCCCCTTATCAGTGGGTGCCAGACGAGAGGGGAAAGGCTTCCCTCGGGGACAGCACTGAAGCACCCGGAGCAGAGGTCACTCCAACTCGGGTCAGGGATAACAGGCAGTAACCCCAGGGCTGGGCTTGCCCCGCTCCCTCCCCTCTGGAGCTTTCCTGGCCCTCACAGCCACTAAATCCCCTACAATGCGGACGAGCCCCTAGGCAGGGGTGTGGGCTCAAACCCCAGCTGCTGCAGGAAGGTGATGGGGGGTTTTTCTCTTTCTTTCTCTCCCCCCAAGCTTGGAAGATGCAGAATAAGAGCAGGAGGCGCTTCAAGAACATTAAAAGCAGTTTTTAACCCCCCCACTGTTAACCAGGCACATCATTAACCACGCACACGGAGCTGCAGTCGGGTCTTGCCTGAAAATCCTGCCTGGACCTGTGGCTGTTGCCCCGTGGCCACCTCTGCGTGGTATGGCTGGGACCACAAGGACCCAATCCTTGCCTGGAGGGCACAGAGGGAGGCCATGACTCCACCAAAAGGGGCAAACTGCTGGTATCAGGGTGTGAATAGTGACAAGATGTGATCCCAGTGAGGGACCAGTGATACCAGCAGCACCAGGCTCAGCCCCATGGCGGGACTGGAAGGTGCTGGGTCAGAGCTGGAGCCCAGCAGCCGCGATGCTCAGAGGGGACACGGATTTCAGAGCATCCCTTCCCATTGCGCAACTCCGGCCAGTCCCTGGCATCCCAGCAAGGCTGAGCCACTTCCCGGCACACTGCGGTCGCTTTCAGCCTCAAACGCTGAGCAGAGCAGACACTGAGTCAGCAGGAGGAAGGGGTTCTGGCTGCTGCCAGTCCACAAACTCTGCTCCAGTCCCTCTGCCCACATCCCCCCATGCCACACGTGTCCTGGCCGTGCTCAGGCCGGGACCACGCGGCCACAGCCCCACTGTCTGCAGCCCCAGCCACTCCACTGCGTCCCTGCATCCTTCTAGAAACTCTCTGGGCACAAGGAACCAGCATGCCAGGCTGGTATAAGGCTGGGACTGAGCTCCCTGGGGCTGGATTTCCCTGTCAGGACACAAGCCTGGGGACAGTTTCTTCCCTCCCAGATGGCTGCAGTTTGGGGCACATCGCTGCCCTCCGCGGGCAGCCCCAGCTTTGGGGTCATCAACTGCAGAGGGACTTTTTGTTTGTCCCTTGGGGTGAAATAAGAAGGGGGAAGCTTCATCCTCGCTGCAGCATTCCGCAGGGCTCTCATCCCAGAGGATGCTGGAGCTGAGATGACACCAGGACAGGATCACTGGTGGCTCCCAGGTCCCCTCCCAGTGGGGACAGGATTGCTCCGCACAGACTCGCTCGCACGCAGCTTCCCCAGCACGGCCTTATCTGCCCGCACAGGCCTCCCCACCGGCACGTGCGAGCGCAGGGTGTGGGCCAAGGGGCACTTTTAGCCCTGTCCCGAAACTGTGGGAGGAGGTTTGCAAATCCTGCCGGCCCTCAGTGAGAAAAATAACTGCAAAATTCCGCACCGCCTTCTCCCGTCCTCCTTCCTCAGGCTCCCCCGGGGCCCCCGCGCACAACGAGCTGCTCCTGCCCCAGCACCCTCGTGCTGCCTGCTCACAGGGAGAGGGTTGGAAAGCGCTCCGAGACTTCCAGCTGCACAGTTCAGGCTGGAAATAGAGCTGGGGAACTGGTTTTGCCCTCACCCCATTCCACCGGATTTTTGTTTGTTTGTTTGTTATTGTTAAGGAAGAGGAGCAGAAAGTTGTTTTGTAGCTGCAGGTCATGTAAAAAAAAAAGCAGCATTTTAAAATCCAAGCAGGGAAGAGCTGGGCTAAATGTGATTTGACAGGATCCCTCTAACCGCATGCCTCTTAATTTCCAAGTCTGATCAGAGCGACTGGACAGCCAAATAAATGAAGTAGTGCATATAATTGAATCTCTGCTCAGATGTTCAACTATCTGCCAGCGCGCCCTGCCCTGCCTGCGGGAGCTGGGGGACGCGGCCCCCGGGCCGGACCCTCCCCTTCCAGACAGTGGCAATTCCCGCGGGGAGAGGGATCAGAAACCCAGACCCCTCCGGGCTGCCCTGGGACCCCGCTGGGCCCCAGGGGGTCCCGGGGAGCATTTGTCTGTCCCCAAATCCCAAGTGATGGATGGGACCTGCTGGGGACAGGGGACAGTGCCTGGCTCCCGTCCTGCCTGCGTCAGCACTGATTACTTTTTTTTCCTTGGATCATGCTGCCCTTTGGAGCTTTAGAGTTATCGAACGGGAGCGATGGGGGGGGGGGGGGTTGCGTGCAAAGGGCCCCTGTGGTGCGACCACGTCCCTGCTGCCCCTTCAAACTGAGGGTGAAAGGGGGGGAGAAGCCACCCCCGGCGCAGCCCCGAGCCGGGATGTCCCCGTCCCCTCCAAGCTCCGGGGCGCGTGGGGTCCGGGTGACCCCGTGCGTGTCCCCGCCGTGGAACCCGGCACCGCGCAGCGCCCCCGGCTCGGCAACAGCCGTCCCGCGTGGGGCCGGGCGGCGGAGCGACCCCGACCCGACCCCCGCACAGCCCCGACGGGGCGAGCCCCGGGGGCGCGGGGAAGGGGTCCCAGGGGGGGTGGGCTCGGCACTCACCGTCCTGCGCGGGCACGGCGGGCACGGCGAGCTCTCGGATGCGGCGGCTCCAGGCCTGGGCGATGCGCAGGTTGCCCTCGGCGTCGGGCCCCCGGCAGACGCGGAAGGTCCGCTCCAGGCGCTGGCGGGCGGGCGGCCCCCAGCGCGGCCCCCGCAGCGGGTAACACACGAGCGAGAAGCAGGCGGCGGCCGCGGCCGCGGGGAAGGCGGCCGAGCCCACGCAGTCGGCCAGGCGGAGCGCGGCGTCGGGACCGGCCGAGCCGCCCGGGGAGCCGCCGGGGCGCCGCACCTGCAGCTCCCGGGCCGTCAGCGACAGCGAGCAGGCGGCGGCACCGGGGGCCGGCCCCGCGCCGAAGATGCCTTGGAGGAGCACCGGGCCCCCGCCGGGCTCCGGGGGAGCTCGGCGGCCGGCGGCCATCGGCGGAGCGGGCGCGGAGCGGAGCGGGAGGCACCGGGGAGCGCCGCCCGCCGCCGCTCGCTGCTGACGCCCGGCGATGGCAGGCGGGGCGGCCCCATTCATAAAAATTTAACCCACCCACCCCCCCAGCCACCCCTTCCCCCGGCGGGGAGGGGGGCCGTCCCGGGGCTGCTCCGGCACCCCCCGCGCCCCCCCGGCCGCTGCCTCAGTTTCCCCAAGCGCCGCCCCGCGCTCCGGGCAGGGCTGCGGGGGGAACCGGCTCTGCAGACGGGCGGGGGCAAAGCGACGCCGCGGGTTTGCCGCGGGTGGTTCTGCGCTGCCGGGGCGGGTTGTCTGGCGTGGGTGCTCCCGCGGGTGCTGGGGCGGGCGGGGAACCGGCCCACGGTCGCGCCGGGGGAGCAGCGGCAAAGCGGCTCCGGGCAGCCACCCCCAGCCCCGGTTTCTGCACATCACTCCTAGCCAGGCAGAGATGGGTGCTGGCAGAGGTCCCCCGAGCCCCCACGCTGGGCTGAACGCCGTTCAACACCTTTTCTGCATCTCTCCAGCTGGGACTGGGAGAGAGGAGCAGAGCGAGGGCCTGGAGAAATCGAGGCACGGCGAGAGCTGAGGACAGCGGGCAGCCGGCGGAGGACACCTCCAGGAGGGAGAATGGAGTGGAACAATGCCCTGCCTGCCACTGGTGGCTCGCCATCAGGTATCCGTGAGGGTTGGAGGGTGCCACGGGCACGGAGCCTTGTGGAGGGAGGTGGGCTGTGCTGTGAGCCCCACCTCGGGGCACAGAGCGCTGGGGACAGAGCCTAGGGGACCTGCCTGGAGGGTGCCAGCATGGCTGCGAGCTGCTCCATGCCCGCTGGCAGCTGGCAAAAATCACTTACAGCAGCTTTTGCCGGCAACAGGACTGACCTCACCCTCCCAAGGGACTGTAGGGCTCCAGGGGGTCTGGCCCAGCCCAACAAGGATTATTTTTTTGCCAACCAATTCCCTGTGGATGCAGATCTGTCCTAACCTTGAGCTTGCACCTCAGGGGGGCATCGCTGTTCACACTTAGGGCAGTTTAATTAGCAGAGAGCCCTCAGCCCTCTGTCCCTGCTTAAACCCACTGGAACTGGCCAAAATGGCAGGGAGGGCATGGGATGACCAGCTGGGCAGATAATGCTGTTGAGTCTTGTTTTCCCAGAGTGACCTAAGAGGAGAGTCCAGGTGCCATGCTTTGGAGCACTGCACTTTCCAGAAAGACTTCTCTGGGTGCTGTGGGTACAAAGGGCTGCTCAGGGGGGCAGATGGGGCAAAACCTGCTCCCAGCCCTGATGCTTTTGGCTTGGGAACTGCAGCACTCACAGCTGATTCTGGGTGAGATTCAGGCAAGGCCACTTTCCCGGCCTCTGCCAGGACACAGTCCAGCGTTTGTAAACAGTCCTGAGGTTCCTCAGCAAGGTGTCATGGGAGGAAATAGCTGGATGCCTGGGAGTGCAGCGTCCTGACCTGCCCCTCACCCTTCTTGGTGACTAACCCGCTCCCAATTTCCGCTCAGGAAGGCACGAGTCACTTTGGGAGGATGTGGGAGCAGCTGTCACACTGCTCCTGGCAGGTGCCACGGGGCGATGAGGCTGCTTTGGGCTCTGTCCTCACTGCACTACATCCGTCCATGGCCCCGTGCCGCAGGAATCCCCCTTTGCCCCGCCTGCCTGAGCTTGAAATAGGAGTGGAATGCCCATCCAGGCTCTGCTGGCCACAGTCACGCTGTGGGCAAAGGGACTGAGAGCAGCTTCATCATGAGGTGTCGAGGATGGCAAAGGGCGCAAGAAAGGTTCGGGAAGGGCTGCCCATGGCAGGGATGCCAAGGGCAGGGAAACGAGGGGGCTGCAGCCAGGCTTTTCTCAGTGTGGCATGGGACCAGCATAAACTCAGCCTCTGTGATGGCAGGGGACACCCAAGCAGAGCTTATTCATCTTAGTGCTGATCTGTGGGGACTTTAAATGCTGTGCCACTCTTGGCTCCCTGCAGCCACAGGCTGATCCGACCCTGTCCCACATGGACACCATTTGCTTGCCTTCGGGTGTGCTGCCTAACACGGCAGTGGGATCGCCTCCTTCCCCGCTTAGTGCTGAAAACCAGTTTGGGGCTGTGGTAATTACAGGAGCCCTAACGAGCTCCCTCGACCCCCCCAGGTCAGCCCGAGGGGTGCTCTGCAGCCGGGGTTCCCGCGCCGTGGGCAGGCGTCTGCCGGTCGGGTTTGTCCTGATCGGCTCCATTCCCGTGCCGTGACTCAGGCCGTGTCGTGGGCGGGAGCGCCGGGATGCGCCGTGGGGATGCAGCAGGAGCTGGAGCCGGCAGGGACAGCCGGTGGAGGATCCCCCCTACCTCCTTCCTCATCGCCCACAGAGCAGCGTGCCCCAGGCCAGCTGAAATCACTGGGAGGGCCTGTGGGGTATCCCAGACCCCACAGACACCATCTGGGAGAGGAGGCTTGTGTATCTGAAGCACCGTGCCTGTGGCTTCCTGGAGAAGGTGGTGGACGCTCTGAGTCTGGGGAAACTGAGGCAGAAGCAGCAGACAAGGTTTGTCTTGAGCTGTGCAAGAAGCCAAGGGTTAAATATGGCAATTAACCCTCTCCAGGCTCCTCCTGCTCTGGGCCCCAGCTGCTGGAGGAGCTAGACCCCACAGGGAGCTTATGCTGGGAGAAGAAAGCACAGAGGCTGGGGACTTTCCAGCCCTGCCTTAACCCTTCATGCCCCCAGCTGATGGATCCCAGGAGCTGCAGCACGGACCTGGAGCGCTCTGTGCCAGGGCAGGCCTGGATTTTGGGATCCCACTGCCATCATCGCAGCCCCGGAGGAGTTGTGCAGAGGAGTTGTGCAGAGGAGTTGTGCAGAGGACGTGTCACTGCTGCAAGATGAGCTGCAGCGTTTCCCTTCGAGACACGCAGCTCCTCCAGATCCCTGCCCGCTCTGCCACATCCGCCGGCAGCCGCCCGGGGACGGGAGGGGGATGCACTCATCCCGGATCCATCTCTTTTAGCTCCGTTCCCACTGCTGAAGGTACATGTCTCAAGGTGGAGCCAGAAATAGCGCGGCTCGGCGCTGCATCGCGGCTGGCAGGGCTGCAGGCTTGGCAGGGGGACAGGCACCGACTGCAGCAGTGGGAACTTTCCAGGCAGCGCCTGCGGGAGCGGCCGGTGCGGGGCCGGAGCCGCTTCTGTGCAGGGCCAGCCCAGGGACTGCAGCTCAGCCTCTCGGCCCTGGGGTTGGTGCTGGCAACACAGGAGACCAGCACAGAGCAGGAGGGGACAGAACTAACAGAGGTATCTCCTGCAGGAGTGACTGGGATCACATCCCACCTGAGCTGGGACACAGTTCTGGGCTCTGCCACTGGTTCGCTGCAGAACTCGGGCAAGTGGCTGCACCCTGTCCCTGCTGCCGTGACCCAGGAGCAGCAGGTATCCCCCACAATCCAGCTTCACTCAGGGCCCAAGGCTTGAGCCTGGAGGACTCCCAGCCTCCAAGGAGCTGGGGGTTTTCTGGCAGCTCCTAAATCTCAGCGAGGCTCTGCAACCCTGCTAGGGGGCTGCTCCCCAGCCCTGACCCTCTGCCAAGCTCTCGACAGCTGCCGGCACAGCCCGGGACCGCAGGGCTCACCGGGAAGCCTGAACAATGCCGACCAGCTGAGATCATTCCTCCCAGCTGATTATTTGCTCAAAAATATTTCTGAGCTCAGGCCTCCTCAGGGAAAACACTCCCAAAACAGCCGGCAAAAAGCTGCTGAGTCTGGAGGAACCTCCTCGCTCGCTTGGCCGAGACACCCCCCCTGCGATGACAAGCCCTGGCGTCAGAGGGATTGAGGCCAAAGTCTGCTGTTTGATCTCCCCCTCGGCTGGGGGAAGACGAATTTCAGGCCCTCGCAGGGCTCTCACCACTTCCCTGTAGCGGTTTCCTGCCATGATGGGAGTGCAGGAATTTTTGGGAGGTGAGTCAGAGGCTGCAATGAGAACCACCTGGCTGGGGCTGGCCTGGGAGGCTTGATCCCCATCCAGGGGTGATCCTGCTGCGAGCTCGATGCCTGCAGGCAGCATTCCCAGCGTGGAATTACTTACGAGGGGCACAGCATCCCACCACGGCTCCCAATTTCTGGCCTGGGAAAGAAGGAGAGGGATTTGCTGCCTCAGTTCCCATGGCTCCTCTTTCCTTGCCAGGCACGCTCCGGCCACCCCACCCTGGCTCCAGGGAGAAACTTGGTGAAGAATAAAGAGCAAAACCTCATCCGGCTCTGCAGGAAACTGCCTGCAATGGCTGTCCCACCCCACGGAACTGCCCCCGAGCAGCGCCGAGGCCTGGTTTTCCCCGGGGAGCAATGCAGGACTTGGCAGAGCTGAGGAACTGCCCTCCCTGGTCGCTGAAATTCAACTTATAAAGCGAGTTCCTGGTAAAGGAACCTCCCAGGTTTTCTCTGCTGGGCTGTTAAAGCTCCATAACCCCCTGCCCACTCTCCCCCTCCAGCATTGCTCAAACCCCTCTGTGCAGAGAATAACTGCGTGGTGTCCAGAGAGTGAGACTGAGCCGGGATAAGCCTTTGGAAAGGAGCTAAACCTGCTCAAAGCCGGCGCTGTTCCCTGACCCGCCCTCCTAATCCTGCCCAGCTCATAATGGAATAATAAAGGGCTGCACAGCCTCGCTCTCCGCCGCGCTGTGGGGGAGGTTCCTGCTGCCTCTGTACATGCCAGGAGCTGGGATATTAATTACTCCCTAAGTAAACAGAATTGCTCCTTTCTTCTCCTTTGCCTGGCTGTAAAACCGAGCGTGACCTTCAGCCCGCAGAGAAATCAGAGTCGTTCCCTTTTCCAGGAGAAAGGCTGGCTGTGGCAGTGATAACAGCGTGATCTCTGCCTGCCACCTCTTCCCTGGGCTCCTCAGGGGCTGATCCCAACCCTGCACCTCCAACAGCCATCCTGGTGGGACCCCCAGGCTGCTGGGCCTTCCCATTCTCGCAGGGATGAAAGCTGCTGATTCACCGAGGGGGAATCTCAGGAACACAGGGCGGGATGATTTTGGGACACCAAGCCCCTTCCAAGGTGTGTCTTGCTGTGCTGGGGGCTGCCCCGCAGCAGAACAAACAAACTTGTTGCATCTCGGCCTCAGCAGCTGGGAAAAAGCACAGGGAAGTGACAATGCCAGCGGGATCCACCCCCAATGGCCGGCAGGGCTCTGAACACCCCACAGGGCAGCAGGAATGAGGGCAGGAGGAGGGTGAGCAGGGACCCAGAGGGCAAAGCAGAGGCTGAGGGCACTCAGAGGCCACAGCGTCATCCCTTGAGCTGAGGCTGCCCAGCGAGGATCCAGCTGGGAAGGGGTTAAACAGCCCTTCCTGCTCCACACACCTGATTCCAGGCAGTCAGGAGGGAAGGGCTTTAAAAGAGAAGGGCAGGAGGAGGTTTTCTGGGAGTGTTTGGCCATGGCACCTGCAGTGCTCGGGTTCCTTCCCACCTTTGTTCCCCCCTGTTTGGGTGTCCCTGCAGGAGAATGTCCCTGCTCCCCTGGGAGCTGCCGTTTCTCTGGTGGGTGCAGGAGGGAAGCAGCCAACTTCTTACCTCACAAAATCAGTCTGACTCCCCCAGATTTTTTCCCTCAGCTCCTTTTGAAGGACAAAGCCAGCAACCCGTGAGGAGGTTAGTGCTGTGAGTGTTGTGAGCAGCTGCTGATAACACACATCTGCATGTGGGGCCGAGGGGGAGCCTGGCCTGGGGTGCCCATCGGGGGGGGATCTGGGCTGGCTGGCAAATGGATGCTGTGGATTCATCCCAGGATTATTCCAGCCCAAGGGCCCGATCAGAACCCCACGCCTGGCTGTGCTGCCTCCTCGGAGTGAGCTCGGGCAGCTGAAGCTGTCAGCTCCTGCCTCATCTTGCGGGATGTGGGAGTCGAGCTGGAATAGCCCCCGCTCTGCCCAGGCATGGAGGACCCGCAGGGGACACGGCAGGAGGGAGACGTGGGGATGGAACACACCATGGGGACAGGTGACGTGTCACCAGTTTGGTGAAGGCAGATGAAACCTCCCATCCTGGTGCCATGTGGAGGGGACACAGGCAGTTCTGTCTCGTTTGCACAGAGGATGCTGGAGAGGGACAACCTTTAATGAAGTGTTCAGCGGAAGGGGAGCGACGGCAGTGCTGCAGCTCCCAGCTGAGCATGAAATGTTTGTGACAGGGAGTCGTTGCCAGAGGCACGGCTGCCGTCACACACCCGGCCCCACGCGCCAGAGCAGCCCAGGGAGCCACTGAGTCATGGAATGTCCATCCTGCCTGGCCTCAGTGAAGCCCACCAGGCTTCCTGCTCCTTCCCCACTCCCAGCTACAAGGACATAAACAATGATCTTGCACAGCAACTTAGGAAACTTCCAGGGAAAACCTGTCGCTTCCATGGTGAACCCAGCAACAGGGGCAGTGCTGCTGGTGAAATTAATGCTGTTTGCCTTCCCTGAAATGTGTAATTTCTGTGAGATATCCTCATTTCTGCTGCTTTGTTGGGTGCTCTGAGTCATCCTGACCATAGGGGGATGGATCCTGATGGTGGTGTCACTTCCTCTCGCTTTCCCAGCTTGAGGCTGATATATATATATATATATATATAAATAAATATAAATAAATACATATATATATTTGTTCATCCAAGTTTCACCTCCTTCCTATACATATATATGATATACATATATAACATAGCATATGTAACACGATATACATATATAATACATATTTTTAATATATAATACATATTGTTGCATTTATATTTATATTTATATGCACGCTCTTAGTGCCTGGAAAGGTCAGCACAGTGCTCTACTGGATGCGTTGGAGCTGAACTTTTCTGCTTAGCCAAGCCGTTTAGTCCCCGGACCTGAGAGGGACTTTGTCCCTGTTCCCCAGAGGCCACCGGAGTGCCGGATAGCGGGTGTTCCCTTGGGAAGCGGTGCAGGAGCCGGGGGAGGACCCGGTGAGTCCTCCCACCGCGCCCGCCACAGAGCGCGGCCAGAGCGGCTCCGCCGCGCTTCCGTTTCCTCCGTCGCCATCTTGGGCACGGGCACTTTAACCCCCGCCTTCAACGCGTGCCCCGCGCCGCCGCGCAGGAGCGGGAGGCGGCCGCGCTGCGAACAGCCCTCGCGGAGCGGGAGGTGTATTGATGCCTGAAGAGGGAAGCTCCCGCCATTCTCCTCCCGAGGTACCGGCGGTGCTGGGGCAGTAGGTGAGGGGACGCTGTGAGGAGGGGGGTGGTGCGGCTGCGGTGCCCTCAGCTAAGATGGTGGCGGAGGCGGGGTCTCCCCGCCGATAAGATGGCGGCGGAGGGCAGCGGCGCTCTGGCCGGGTGGCGGAACTCGGTGGGCTGGGTGAGGGGAGAGGGAGGGCACCGTCCCCTCCAGGGGTTCCCTCACTTCCCCGTGACCCCCTACCCCACCAGAGACCCCCGTCCCGCCCTGCTGCCCCCCACACAAACCCCCTATGTCCCCTCAGCTCGCCCCCACGTCCCCCAGCCAAGGCAACCCCTCTCCGCCTTACGAGCTCCGCTCATTCTGGGGGTCGTCCCTCCCCGGTGCAGGAGGGGACACTGGGTGGGCACGGGGGGGGTGTGGGTTGGGGTTACCTGCTGCCTGCCCACCCCCCCAAGCCCCTCGCCCCGCCAAGGCATCTGCTGCTCCGTTTTAGTGTAATATTCATAATTTCCACCCTCCCTTTGCATAGGAGCGCACCAGCAAGTCCATAGGTAGCGGGAAGGGCTTTCCCCCCCTCCCCTTCCTCCTCCTCCTCCCCACCCCTTAAGGGGCGGCGATCGCGGCGGAGAGGAAGAAAAGGATGCCACGGAAGCTGTTGTTGCCTTATAAATCTGTTTTTTCCCACTTTCGAGCTCCGCGGGCTTTGCATGACTCTCTGGCGATGAACGCGGCCAGAACTGGCTACCGGGTCTTCTCGGCCAACTCCACGGCCGCCTCCACCGAGCTGGCGAAGAAGATCACGGAGTGAGTTCCCTCTCTTTTTTCAAGTTTCTTTCTCTCCCCCTTTCCCCGCTGCTCCTCGGGCGCCTCCTGAGCGGCTGGAGAAGCTTCTGGCATCCTCCCGCCTTCCCAGGGCACCTCTGCCCGCGGAGGGTTCGCGCTGGGAATCTCCATCAGCTCCGAACCTCCTGCTGCTCCCCATCCCTGCCGGTTCCCCCAGCCCGGCCCGGCCCGGCCCGGCCCGGCGGTGGGGATGGACCCGCTGCTTTCCGCCCCTTCGAGCCTCTGACATCCATCTCGGCGCTAGAAAGGCCGGCTGTTGTTTTTGGGGTGGCAGGAGGGGGAACTCGGCTGAGCAAACCTCGGAGAGTGTTGGTTTTTTTTTGGTTTTTTTTTGTTTTTTGTTTTTTTTTTTTTTTTGTTTTTTTTTGTTTTTGTTTTTAGCAGGTTTGGGAGATGCTCGAAACTTTTCTCTGGCTGGCGACCTTGTTTTTTTCCAAGAGCTTCTCTGTTTGGGGCTTGGGGGGGAGTGTTCATGGGCACCTCGGGCACGGCACCTGCCCTTGCGCTGACCACCGTGGATTTTGGGGAGGTGGGCAGCACATGCTGACAAAAGGGACCTTAGTTCAGGGTAGAAGCCCATCAATTTGGGCAGAGTTTGACCTTGTCTCATCCGGGATGGATGTGCTGGGTCCTGTGGAATGAGGAGTGTGACAGCTGGCTCCAAAACGGGGCTCCTGGTGCAACCAGAGCAGCACTGAGTTTCCCCCAGCACTTGATCTTCTTGTTTTTGAATTGGTTTGTTTCAAACTGGGGCACTCCCAGCCAAGGGGCTCTTCTGAAATGGGCATCTGTATATTGGGCTGTCATCTTGAAGCAGGATTTGGGTTTCTTTGCTGCTGTTTCTCATAGGAAGCTGCTCCCAAAATCGAGGGGGGCTCAGTGCTTGTTTACCTGCTGCAGCTGACAACATCCCTGCTATCCCCTGCTGTCCCATTCCTGCCTCCAAGGACGTGCTTAAATTGGAAACATGACTAAGTACAGGTGTGCTGCCACCTTAAACTGCAGGAACACTTTGCCACTCGTCCCGTTAGCTTAATAAACACTGTGTTCAGTCCTTAGCACAGATTATCTCCACGGAGCTGACTTGGCTGGGATGTGTGTTGGATAACAGTGATGGACTTCTTTGGGGGTGAGGCAGAGAGGGAAATCCTGGTGTTTGGGAGTGGAAAGCTTGGGGTTTTTTTGGCTCATGTGTTCTTGGTATGCTTGGTCAGTTCTGTATCACTTTCCCTTCACTGATACCACTCTGAACCTAAAGCCTCTCTCTATAAAAAGAGAAAGTTTTGCTGCAACAGATGGGAGAGGGTTTTACAAGGCTTGTCCTGTTGCGTCAACACAACATAACACAAGTCCCCTGAGGACGAGCTCTGAGTTCTGGGGGACTGAAAGAGCAAAGGGGCAATCCTTATTCTTTGCTTTTTGTCTTAAAAATAACTCCCTTCTCTTTGAAGATGTAAGGAGAAGAGACACGGAGCAGGTTCCCCGGGCCACGGCGCGCACGGCTGGCTGGGTGACGTGCTGATGTTACCCTCTGTGGGCTCCCAGGGATGCTCTGAGGGGGAATGAAGCAGGATCCAGATCCAGAGTGGCCTCCCAGCTGTCTTTCACCAGGCAGATTTCTAGTAGTGGCAACGTGGGCTCTTTACCTTGGCTCTGACAGCGGGATGTTTGGATGCTGGGGTGGTAAGAGCACAGCTGCTGCTTACCTGAGACCTAAGGACATGTATCTTCATTGTGGGTGCAAAACCTGGAACCACTGACAGTACAGATTTGCCCACAGTAAAAAGTCTGCCAAAAAATGAAGGTATTTTCAGCATCTTCTATGGTGGTTTTTCACTGACCTCCCCCAGGAACTCGAGGGCTGTTTCAACTCGTCTGTAATGCATCCCTTGTTTTTCCAGGTTCCTGCTGCCTTTCCCCCTGTCTCACATCCCTGTACTTTGCTGGGGAGGTCAGTTGCACCTTAAAGTAGAGCTGGAGCAATCTTATAAGGGTGAGTTTGTCCTCTAATGTTGTGTGTTCTTTTTTAAAGTTTTTTTTTTATGATTTTTAGTATAAGCAGTAAAAGAACTTTAAAACAACACACAATATTAGGAGTAGGACCCCTTGATGCTCCTGTCCATCTGGGCTCTGTTGCTCTTTGCCTGTAGATATAATCTTAAAATCTCTACAAGAGTAGTGCTGGCTTATCCTTTTCTAAAACCTCGAGCCCGGAGAGGAGCAATGGGACATAAATCAGGTCAATCTGCTCACTTTGTTTACTGCAGAACTTCCCGAGTTGCTTTCGGTTCTGGCTCTGAGTGTCATTTTCTGGCACAGTTCTGATCTTTACAGTTCCCATTGAGCGTTCTTGTCTGGTTATGGGACATGACTGATGGTCAGTCTCACTTTCACTTTGGGTTTTCAGAGCTTTGGTTGATACCAGTGTCTGCCAGGGAGAGGAGATTGTGCTGGATTAGAAGAACCAAATACCTTGAGAAACTTTAAACAGTGCAGATGCTCCTTAGCTTTGGCACCACTGAAACATAAATTAAACCATTTACTTGTATCTTATAAATTGAGAGGGATGACTTTTTTTTATATTCTTTCCCAGATGGAAAGAAAATTCCTGCTGTAATTAGGACACTTGGCACCTGATTATGAGCCACATTTGCAAGGGAGAGAGATAATTTCTGTGGCCAGTGCTGATCCCTAATGGGCCCGTGTGCTGCTGGGGGAGGGAGGTCTGGCAAGTCTTTTTGATCTCCAGAGTCCAACAGATGCATTTAGACCTCCCTCTGACTGCAGTGCTTGGCTCAGAGGGTACAAATTTTACATTCTGCTCACTGCTCATGTGTTTGGGCTGGAGGTGATTGGTGATTGAAGCTGCTAATGCCTCCCCAGTGCTCCTGCAGCTCCGTGATGGGGGACGTGCTACTGTCATTGCCAGCTGTGGATGTGAGTGTTCCAGACGTTCATCTGCTTTGCAGCATGGAAAATGCTGGTGATCTGAAGATAAAGCAATGCCATGAGCCTAAACAACGTGGAGCAGGGAGGAAAATATGGGGATTTGTGTTCTGATCTCTGTATCCCCAAACCCTGTGCTTGCCTTCTGGAAACAGCTGCAGTGTCGAGCCATGTAAGGAGGGGAGGTGACACTGACTCTTTTCCATCTCAGAAGATGCAGTACTGTGGCAGGAGGCTAATGGATATTACAGGGTGAAGGTGCAGCAAAGGATTTTGGAAAGGGAAAAGAATAACCAGCTAAAAAGCAGGACGGGTGGAGAGGGTTCAGGTGGAGTAGTTCAGTAGTTCAGTGCTGGAGTAGGGTGAGCACGGAGGAGATGGGCTTTGGGATTCTCTGTGCAGCTCAAGGGGAGCACATAACGTAGCTGAGGAGATTTGGCTTGTGTGGAGCTTTCTGCGCTGGCCAGCACCAGCTTTAGGGGAATTTCCTTCACGAGGAGCAGGCTGGTAGGAGGAGAGGAAAATCTGCTTGGTATTTGCCAGTAGTTGGGCTGCATGGCTGGAACAAGTGATCCAAGTGACAGATGAGCAGGAGGGACTGTTCTTCAAGTACCCAGTCGTGCTGGGTGGATGGAGAGTGGTAAAGGAGAGCTCAGATAGTTTTCAGGGTATCTAAACAGACTGCCTTGTGTCCAGGAAGCTGCCATTCCCTTCCCCTTTCCTGGCTGTTCAAGTACTGGGAGATTAGGAAATAGACTGCAGAGCTGCCATTGTGCTGGCTGGACCATGACTGATCTTTAAATAAAGATTTGCAGAAGTTTGAAAAGCAATTCAAAGTCGGGCTGTGACTTGCTTTGGCCACAGTCAGTCACGGCACAGATCCTCTGCTCCAGATCCTTCCGGAGTCTGCAGGAGTTCTTGGAGTCTTTAGGTGCGGGGAGAGTTGGGTGTTTGCAGAGCTGAGACCAGTGAAAGTGTTTTGTAACGAAGGGGATATTGCCAAAATAAAATCGTACCGTAATTAAGGGCTTTGTATGCAGATTTCCTCCGGAAGCTTCCTTCGGAGAAAATTTATGGAGAAAATTTACAAATGTCTTGGATGCTGGTCACAGGGGGGGAAGAGGAAACACAGCCTGGGCTGAGGGCCCTTCTCAGTGGCACCGAAACAGGTTTTGATGGCAGAAAATGCTGCAAGTGCATTTGGCTCTTGAAATCTGAGTCAGCTGAATGTCAAGTCTCTTTGACTGTCCTTTGTCTCGAGAGCCTGGGACAGTGGTTTCTGACAGTCTTTAGAGGAGCATTTTACAGTACAACCTAATACCACCTCACAGTGTTTCCTAAAATACTGCAGTGTGTCACTTCCTCATTAAACGATAGGTGACTTCTGAGCTGTTTGCATTTAGATGTGAACTTGAGCGAGATTTTATAAACACTCCTGTATCCACAGCTTAATATCCTCTTGGCATGCGTGGAGACTGCGGAAAGTTAGATCATCTTTCCTGGGCAGTGTTTACAGAGAGAGAGAGAGAGAGATTCCAGATCAATATGAATTTTTAGTGGCCAGTTGCTCTGAGGAGGATTTTTAAAGCCATAAAGAGATGTTTTTTTTTCTCTTAGATGCTGTCGTGCCCCAGAGGACTTGGTTTAGCAGTGGAGCCGGTGCAAGGATGGCAGCTTGTTTTGCTTGGAGATGTGATTTATCTAGAGGACCTAAAATGTTATTTTTGCCAGGAGCAGCTGTGTCTCTGCAGGGTGTGTGTGCTCTGGGTTACCTGCAGTGGCACCCCTTCTGTCCAGTGTCTGCAGACAGTGATCAGTAGCTGTGGTGGCCCAGGTTCTTGTGGTTATGCTGTTAGTCCTGAAGCCACATGCAAGCAGAGTTCCTGCTGTCAGTTCAATTTCTCCATCCCCTAAAGCAATGACCAGTCAGGAGCTTCTGGATGGAGAGAATTTAGAGAGAAAAAGAGTTGGGATGGAAGAGGGGAAAAAAAAGAAGAGGTGGTGGGAAGGGGGAGTTTATCTTTGAAGTCAGTGGCTGCTCCCAGGCTGTGTGATGGGTAAGGCCATGCCCTGCCCTTGACTTCTGTGCAAATGTCCCTTCTGATAAAAGTCCTCTGGAATTCAGTGCTTTACAACAGGAGCTGCACAAACAATCCCCTCTTAATTGTCCTTGGCCAAAGCAGTGTTTATCAGACTCCTTCAGTGGTGATATCTCAGCTAATCGAAGCCTTCAGGAAGGGATTTAGTGGAAGGTGTGGCCCTGGGGTGCACATACCTGAGCTGCTTTGGGGGAGCTGCCTGTGGCTCTTGGGACTGTGGAGCTGCAGGTGGGGCTGATCTGTGACTTCCATGGGCGGTTTTATCTCCAGACCTTCCCACTGCCACCCCCTTTTGTTTAGGCAACAGTTGGAGCAGAGCTGGGATTTATTGTCCGACCAGACCAATCCACTGCTGCCCATTCCTTGAAGGTGGCAGCTCTGTGCTGTGCCTTCTGCTGCTCTCTGCACCCAGGTTTGATAGGCTGAGTTGTTCAGTGTCCCTCTTGCTGTGGGGCAGCAACCTTGCCTTTAGGATTTCTTGTTTCAGCAGCACAGAAACTGCATTGCTACTGTATGGTCTAAATAGGGGAGCACTGGGCTCTGGTTTCTTCTTGCTGGATACATCATGGAATCTTAGAGTTGGAGAAGACCTTTTAAATGGAGTCCAGCTGTTAACCCAGGACTGTCAAAGCCACCACTAAACCATGTCCCCAAGTGCCACATCTACATGTCTCTTAAATCCCTTCAGGGATGGTGACTCCACCACTTCCCTGGGCAGCCAGTGCTTGACAACCCTTTCAGGGAAGAATTTTTTCCTAATATCCATCTAAAACCTTCCCTAGTGCAACTTGAGACCATTTCCCCTTGAGCACCACAAATCTGCTGGTTTTGTTAGACACCACTTAGCACTGAAAGTGCCGCATTCTGGGGGGATGCTTTGCTACAGTGTGTCTGACTGGACTGGTTTTGAAGCTTTCCATCCTGCCAGGAGATTCAGGGCTGACTAAGAGACTGTGCAAGTCTCATCAGTGGAATTTTTCCCCCCCAGTAGTGAGGTGGGAACGTGCTGTCTGCAGTGAAGTCAGGGCGCACGTGCCTCCAGAGGCAAGACTTGCCATGCAGTTGTGGAGGAGCAAGTGTGAGTCATTAAGCGTTTCACCCCTCCACCAGGTTGTTTTGTGTGTGTTTGTATGTGTGATTATTGAGCTTGTTGGGACTTGGATGCCTTGGCAGCAAGGCACTGAGCTTAGGGGTTGTAAATGCCAGACTACCTTTGGAAGGAAGCAGGATCCCAACTGCTCCCACCTGCAAAACTCACCTTCACTGTGAGTCTGTCCCCGAGGTGCCCAGGATTGCCTTGCTGGAGCAGCTCTTTTTCGAAGATACTGAAGGTGCTGAAGATTCCTTTGCCTTGCAGCTGCAAGTTTTAACCCAGCTGGGCTGAGAGAAGCCAAATTAGGGATTTGGGAGGCTTCTTCCCTTTCCCGGTGATGCTGCAGTGGGTACCCGAGCCGGGCTGGGTACAGCCTCACACGTACAGTTCTCAGTGTGGGAGTTTACACATCAGCCCCAGCCACTGCAGAACGTGCTGCCAGACACACGATGGGGAGTGTGAGCGTGCCAAATACGTGCTTGAGAGCCAGCTAAGCAAATACAGCCCGTGGCACTGGAGTGTCTGTTATCACAGCTGTCCTGGGCACGTTCTCCAGGCCTCCTTCCAGCTGGGACCTGCAGCTCTGGCTCGTGGCTGAGCCCAGCAGTGGCTGGTGGGACAGAAGCACGCCAGGGTCGGGCTGCCTCACTCAGTGAATCCTGAAAAAAAAACAATCTTGGTGGTGACTGAAGTACAAGGCTGAGTCTGGGTAAGGAGATACAGAGGGACTGACTGCAGAAGTCTGTGAGCCAGGGATAAGCCAGCAACAGATGTGGACTTTCATTTAGGGTTGGTCCTGATATGCCAAATTTTGGCACGTGCCCAGGTAAATACAGTATGTGTGCAGAGATGAAACCAGGGCCATAATCCATGGTGAGCAAAGGTATTTTTCAGGCATAAACTATTGCCTAATCCAGCATGTGAGCAAGGTCACTGAGCAGATCCTGGGAGAGGAGAGACTTACCTGCTCCATCTTGCCCAGTTTCAGCAGCACAGTTGTCCCAAAAGTCTCGCTTTTGGGAGTCTTGCAGCTGAAGCTCATGGTTAAAGCACAAATGCCTTTAAGTACTTACTAATGGATTACTTGTCAGCACAGTTAAATACTGAAATGTCACCTGAGGGAGAAGTCTGCCTTTTGGAACCTTTTAAAATGCTCTTCAAAGTGAATCATTAGTATGCAAGAAAGAAATTTAAAAAAAAAGGGGGGGGTGTGACTAATCTTTGTTGTGATGAATGTTGTAGACTTGACATTTGAGGAGAGGAAGGAGTAATTTAAAAAAATAAATTTTTGAAGTTAAAATCCCTTCAGTCAGCTGAGTTATTTCAGAAGGAAGGTTTGGGGAGAGGTAAGAAAGAGAAAAAGATGTGGGAGTAAAAAAAAAAAGGCAACTCAGATGCCATTAATTGAGTCTGAGTAAATCATTCAACTTCCCTTGCACATCAAAACCCGCCCAAGGTGGCTTTGCACAGGCTGGCAAGGTGTCCTTTGCCAGCAGGAGAAGCAGCCTGTGGTCACCACAGGGACTGGCCCTTTGAGTACAGCAGTGACCTGCTGCGTGGTGTGTGCCAGAGCCCTCCCCAGGGGTGTCAGAGGGAAGGAGACTCCTGGAGAAGATGAGCAGCCTGGCTGGCTCACTCAGCTCCCTCTTGGGCAACACTGTGTTTTTACTGGTGTGTAATGTCTACTCCAGTCCCTGGTTTGGATCACAAACTGCTGGGTTCCTCCATTTTTAATTTCCTTTTTCTTTTTTCCTCTCCAGGCGTCTCGGTGCTGAGCTGGGGAAATCTGTGGTGTACCAGGAAACCAATGGAGGTGAGAGAAATCTTTACTATTTGAGGTAATCTTAGAAATACTGGGTAACTCCATCGGCCAGACCTCTCTAATAAGTGCAGTGATTCAGCTGTGATGTTGCATCTGCTCCTGGCAATGCTAAACCTCTGTGTCTGACCTTGGACAGAGCAATTAAACGTGTTCCTTGTTTGCCTCTGCTATCTTGTTTGTCTGCCCATCAGCAAACTCTCCTCTGGAGTCCTTCCTGGGGTGTTGGCTGCTGCCAAACCTTGCTGGCTCCAGTGCTTAGCAAAACAGCTCCAGGTTTAAAAGTAATGCCCTGCTTTCTAAAGTGTCTGCCTTGTGAACTTTTAAATTATCCCCTTCCTCCCACGCTGCCCTGCCACAGGCAGGTTACAGCTGCCCCAGCAAGGACTTGTGCTCTTGCTTTAAAGAGTGGGAATTCAAGGCTGTGCTGGGGAATGCACCTCTTGGAGCTTGGCTGAGAGTCATTTCCTGTTTCAAGACCTCTGTTACCTTACTTGCAAGAGAGACTAGAACCAGAGAGCTGGTGCAGGTGAGAGGAAGGGATGGAGGATTTATGGTAGTGCTGCTGCTCTTGCAGCCAGCGTGGGCCACACCATGGGTGGTTATAGCTGGGTTGGCTGGTGTGCTGGTGTTCGTGAGAGCTCGCTGCCCTTTGGGGTTGCTTTTAAATCAGGTTGCTTTGCTGCAAGGTCTGAAGTCGTTCCTCATCACTGCACAGCACATCAGTCTGCTCTCAGCACAGTCCCTTCAGGTTACTGCCAGTGCCCAGGCAATTAGACTTTGAATTCCATAGCTGTGCAGCTCTTTCCCTCATTTTGCTTATCCCTGCCCTGTAGTTCACGACTGTGTGGGATATGAGTGGCTCAGACAGGCGCTTGGGAAACCTGGAGTCGTTTCTTTGGCTTTGCGGAGCTGCTTGGGGCTCAGCTTTTGAGTCAGGGACTGTGGGAATGGTGTTCAGCAGAGCTCAGACTTTCAGCTCCTGTCAGTGTTGAAATGTCTTGACCTTGCTGGTGAAACTGGGCAGTTCTTGGTGCTGGTGGTGTTGCCTTGGGCTATCCAGCCTGCCTGGAGCTGATCCCGTGCTAAGCTGTGAAAGAGCAAAATGCAAAAGAATTGTTACCTTCCTCGGTAAGTCCTGAAGGTTGTTCTGCCTTGGGTGGTTCATTGCTCACTAACAAATGTTCTGTTGACAGCTTTCACCACTGCATGGAGGAGTGAAAAGGATCTCTAATTAAGAATTAGGTGACTGTCTTCTGAACATAAGAAACAGCTATTCAGCCTGCTTTTGCTTTGTAAATACAGCTAACTCACTGGTATGTCGTGCCAGCTCTGCCCAGGACCAGCCTTTGGAAAATCTGCTTGGCTCATCTGTGTGTCCAGTGGGTGTATGTGCACAAAGGGCAAGGGAGCAAGTCCTCATCTGCCCTGACCAGGGGGCAAGTTTGCTGCTAAAACATGCTGTGTTGTCACTGTCAACCTGGTGTTTGGAAACAAAATTGACCCTATTTTCAATCCTTTTCAGAAACAAGAGTTGAAATAAAAGAATCCGTCCGGGGACAGGACATCTTCATCATCCAGACCATCCCCAGGTGAGGGACTCGTGGCTCAGTTTGACACCCATGGTGTGCTGTGAATACCCTGGTCAGCAGAGGGTTGGATGGTTATCCTGCTCACAGGATAAGCAGTGGAACTCCTGCCAGTGCTGTCCTTGCTTTGACTCACATCTCAGACCCCACATACTGTTAAGCTGTTAACATTCCCAGAGGATCGATTGTGCCACAGCAAGCCGAGACTCTTCCCATCAAACAGCTCCAGTGTGTCACTTGAGGCAAGAACGAGTGTGACTGATGGCTGCCAGTGAAACATCCCTGCTCTGTGTGTGGTGGCCTTTCAGGCTCAGTCGTTTGGTGATTTCTGACTGGCATTTCCATTCTGGGATGCCTGATTTCCTCAGCTACCAAGCAGCAGAGCCATCATCAAACAGCAGCTATTGCTTTAATTATAGGCTGGATTGTTCTTGCCCTTTTGCTGTAGTGATGTGGAACTGAGCTCAGGTGGAAGCCTGTGGCTTCCCTCTGGTATTTTTACAGTTCTTGATGGGTGGGTCTTTTTTGTGTTTTGTGTTGGGCTGTTCTGGTCTTGGAGTAAGAGAAGTGCTGCAAGTAACCAGGGGGTTAGAAAACCACTTGTAACCCCAGGAACATTGCTACTCCCTGGCTGAGGAAGAGGGTAATGATACAGCACTAGTGTGGTGGGAAAGGAGCCCACACATTAAATGATAACTGCAAACCAACCAACTCTGAGCAGGGGAGGCACTGTTTTCAGAGATAAGGTATTGTTAGGATACCTGCTGCACAATTAGCAAAACAAGAATATTCCTGCCCTGGTAGTTTTTTCCAAGTTACTAAATCCTGCTCAGATTTTGGAGATCCCAAGAAGTAACAAGCAGCAGAGCTCAAGCAGGTAGCAGAATACCCTGGAAACAGAGTTTTTCCTTGCTTGCCAAAGAAATAGAGTCCTCTGAGAATTCAAGTTCGTTTCCTCTTTGTAATGCTTGGCCTGTTGTTAAAGAAATCAGTAGGACTGCTAGATCAGCTTACTTCTGGAATTCCTCTTGCAGGCAGGAACGTTTTTCTAGGGCTCATCTCTTTCCAGAGAGATGCTCCAAGTGTTTTCCCCCCCGGGGAGCAACTAAATCTCCGCCAGATGAAAATCCCCTGCTGGAGGATTATGTTTCGGGTGAATGGTGCCATTCTGCTGTCCCCCGTGAGGGAGTTCTCTGAAATACCTTGTAACTGAGAGCTGTGTAAACATGAAAACAGATCGAGTGTTCACAGAGAGGCAACTCAGAGCATTCGTGACAGCAACAGTGCTGGGAGGAGAAAACCTCCCCTGCATTTAACTTGTTGATCCCCTTGTTTTTCCATTAACTGAATTCGGCGTTGTGGGCCAAAAAATGGGTCCTTTTTAGCCAAAATGTTCAAGGCCTTCCAGGTGAGGAGCCACTGTTGTGCAGCCAAGTCCTCTTTTATTCCCACATTGCAGCTGTGCCTTGCTGCAGTGCTCGAGAGGACAGCTTCAAGGGCATCTCAGTTTTGCTGTGGGTTTCAGGGAGCTTTTCAGGAGAGTCAAAATAGCAACTGTGTGGAATAATCTAAGAATAGGACTTCCACGCTCAGCAGTGGTTTGAAAAGAAAACAAAATATTAGGACTTGGTAGGAAAGGAGTAGAGAGGGGAAACAACCTTGTTATGCTGCAGTGTGAGCTCACAGTCTGCATCTTAAATGCAGGAGAGAACGGAGAGACCTGAATATTTGACACAGGCTCCCTGTCCTAAAAGCCTAGAGCACAGTGAAAAAGGTGACAAAGACAGGTGTCATGCAGGACTGTTGGTGCGTGGACTGGCATTTGTATGAGGGAAATTCAAGTGGCTTGTGTTTAGGTGGTAGAAAAATGAAAGAGTTGGCAGTTTTGTGATACCCTGAAAGCGAAAGGAGCCTTTAAGTGCCGAGTGTTGGTGCTGGTTGTTGCAAAGTCCATTGACGGTGTCACATCAGGTGTTTGCTCAGCCTCCAGAGAAGGAATGTCCAGGGATGGGGAGCAGCAAGGGAGGCTCCAGGCTGCTGGAGAGGGGTGGTAAGTAGGGTGAGGGGGATCGCTGAGCTGGCTCTGACTGTCCTGGTAATGAGCTGACAGTCCCCATGTGAGGTCTTGGCTCAGCATTCCCAGCAGTAACTACTGAGAGCACGGCCTCAAGGCAGGAGGTGGGGAGGGCAGCAAGGGGGCTGGCATGCTCTCCTGCTCCCTGTTTTGGAGATGCTGTGGGGTGGGGTTCCACCACAGATGTTATTTCCCCCTATTATTGCCCTTGGATGGGGTCAGTGCCCCCTGCAGAGGAGCAGATCATTGTCATGGCTCAGCATGAAGCATCACCTCGACAACCTCCCCCCCCCAGGCCACCTCCCCGGGCCCTGCTGGAGTGACAGACACACCCACCTCTGCCCAGTGCCTGTGCCAGCTCTGCAGGAGCTTTCTGGAGCCCAGCATGAAATCCTGCTGGAATACTGAGAGGAGTGCTCCTCTTTGAGTAACTTCAGTAGGGCTACCACTGTCCCACAGCAGCACCAGGACTGCAGGTGCATTTTAAAACCTTTCTCCCAGTCTTGTTTTTTTATCTGCTTTCCAAGTGAATATATATATATATATTATTTTTTTTAAGGAGTAAATTGAAAAATAGTGATGAAAAATAATGAACTTTAAATAGGCCTAAATTTGACCACTTTGTTTTTGTATGACACTGATAGTAGCATCTCCTTCTTCTCTCCTGGCCCCACTGGCACAGCTAAGACACCAAAGGAAGAAACAGTTCTTTGTTTGCTCGTTGTCCTGTGTGGCAGGGGGCTGTGTTTTATGTAATTCTTGGCTGGGTGCTGCAGAGCCAACAAAGCTTTCTTGTGTGTTCGTGGCATTGTGGTGGGGCCAGCGGGAGAACAGAGACCCAGAGCCTCACAAATGAAGAGGCACAAGTGGAGGTTGATTTCCAAAGGAAGGGAGTGCTGTGGGGAGATGGAAATGGTCAGGGGTTTGTCACAGGTCGTGTCTCTGAGCAGTTGGAGAAGCTGTCTCCGGTGCCTGGGAGGAAAACGGGTCCTGAGCAATGTCTGGGCAACGTCCAAAATGCTCTGCAGAGCTTTAGGCTGCTCTGTGCTGTTTATTCCTCTGCTGCTGTGTGGGAAGATGGCCCAGTCAGCCCCAGCACTGCCCTCCTGACCAGTCTGGGGATGTGGTGTGTCACTGGAGGCTGGAAACTCCCAGGCAGGGGTGTGTGTGTTGCAGGAGGATTGTCTGTCCCACTGTCTGAAGTGTTATGAGTTCATTCTTCAGTTCCCCAATGGTCTCAGGTCAGTCTGTGACCACACAGACAGTGTCTCTTGGTGTTGGCTTTAAGGAACTAAAGAAGATTGGGGTTTTCTTCCCCTTCCTAAAATGAATTAAAATGCAGATGAATACACTCCTGCTGGGCCTTGCCAGTCCTCATGGTGGAGCAAACTGAAAATGGGATATTTCAGTCTCATGACCAGTGACAAGACTCGAGGAGACTGCATGAAGCTGAGTCAGGGGAGGTTTAGATTGGGTGTCAGGAAAAGATTTTTCACCTAGACAGTCGCTGAGCACTGGAACAGGCTCCCCAGGGCAGTGGGCACAGCACCAAGCCTGTCTCAGTTCAAGAAGCATTTGGATGATGCTCTCAGGCACATGGTGGGGTTGTTGGGGTGTCCTGCACAGGGCCAGGAGTTCGACTGGATGATCTTGGTGGGTCCCTTCCAGCTCAGCATATTCTGTGATTCTTCTGCCTATGTTGCTTTTTGCTTTTGTTTTATTTTTTTCTTTCAAGAAACAGTCCTTTAGCATTTCTTGTGCTGCTGTTCCCTCCATCTCTAGATAAGCTGGAGAGGGTGGAGGTGCTGAGTTCACCAAAGTGATACGTGTGGAATTTCTATGCTCCAAAATGCAGTGTTTCTTAAGGCAGGAAAAATAACCTGCCTTACATTGTTAAAAAATAAAATTACCCTAATGAATCCAGTGTAGATGATATTTTGTTGACTGCATATGTGCTGCTTCTTTAAAAGGCTATTTCATTTCAAAATACACTGTATCAGGTAATATTTCTTCCAAGATAAATTTTAAGGAAATCCTTTTTTTATTTTTTTTATGTGACGATGGAGAGAAATCATCATATACCTCATGTTAGAATATAAACTCAAATTCCAGTCCCCAGCTCTTGAGTGCTGCAGTTGTGTCCTGTACATGTAAGAGTTGATTGTAACGTGTTGTGGCGTGGTGGAAGGAGCTGTATGGCTGCAGTCTGGGTCTTGCATACATTAGCCTAAGATGTGGCATTATTTCCTTGGAACTTTGGTGAGGAGGGCTCTGGGTACAAATGGAAAAGGAGTTGTACTGGAAAAACACCTGCTAATACTTGGAACTGCTTTTCAAATGGCCTAGAGATGTGAACACTGCTGTCATGGAGCTGCTGATAATGGCATATGCACTGAAGACTTCCTGTGCCAGGAACATCATCGGGGTCATCCCTTACTTCCCCTACAGCAAACAGAGCAAGATGAGGAAGAGGGGCTCTATAGTCTGCAAGCTGCTGGCTTCCATGCTGGCCAAGGCAGGTGAGTGGCACAGGGAGGGGCATCCAGAAGGCATCTGTCCTGCAGTTCATGTCCCATCAGATGGGATGTGCTGCTGAACTCTTGAGCCACTTCGGGGGAATTCATTTCCTTCGGCTTTCTTGTGTTTCTTTGTAACTCACACCTGGAAGTGTTGTAGTGAACAGTGTCAGCCCAGTGCTGTGGCACTGCCTGCCTGTTTGTCTCTATGTCCTGGGAACTTTCTACATCCATCTGTTCATGATTATTTTATGACATGGCACAATAGTCTGAGTAACAGCTAAAACAGTCTGGAAAATAGGGGTATTCAAGGAACCCCAGCCATGTGGGAATATTTTCCATTAACTGTTCTCTTCTTTTTTGCCTTTAGGTTTAACACACATTATCACTATGGACCTTCATCAAAAGGAAATCCAAGGCTTCTTCAGCTTTCCAGTAGACAACCTGAGAGCATCCCCTTTCTTGCTTCAGTACATACAGGAAGAAGTGAGGTTACTCTAGTTCTGTGTATATCAATTTGTCTTATCTTAATATGGCAGCAGGACTGAGCCTCTCCTTAAGCAGAGGTGGTCTTGTCAGTCTAGGTCAATCCTTCTGTTAAGGAATTCTTTCTTAGGGGGCACCTGTTGTATGTTTCTTAGGAAAGTGGGAAGGTGTTACACTGTATGATTGTACCTGGATGGAAGTTGAGCTCCACCACAATCAGCAGAGGAGCTTGCTCTCTGTAGAGTTAGTGCCATTGGAGAGATGCTGTTTGTGCTCCTGCCTCTAAACGCCTCTAAAATCCTGTTCCACTGCCTCCCTTACCCCTTGGGCAGTGGTGGATTTCTGACTGCTCTGAATTATTGATAGACTTTGTCTTGGGCTGAGTGTAGGAATGCTGAGCTGGGGGCAGGGCATGGAGGTTTCCTTCTCCATGTGCAAAAGGTGGTGATTTATTCCCGCATGGTGAGAGCAAGGCCTCCCGATATGGGGAGGGTTAAACACCACGAACATTCCCACCTTTGCAGAATACACAAATAACTGGTGTTGAAAGCAAGTGCAGCTGCCTCTTTCTCTCTTTCAGAGAGAAATGAAAAATGAAGATTTGGGTCTGGGGAGGAGGGTGGGCATGATTATTTAGCCATGCATCAAAGCAGTTACTGGCAAGAAGATCTTTCTTTAATCAAATAACCTTTTATCACATCCAGATTCCAGATTACAGAAACGCAGTTATTGTAGCCAAATCTCCTGGTGCAGCTAAAAGGTAAATGGATGCTTTACTAGCTGGTTAAAATTAAACTGGAAAATACCTGAGCTGGTGGGAAATACAGCAGGGAAGGTATGGGAGGGTGGGAGTAAACTCTGGAGGTCTCTGCTGTTGCAGAGCAAAGTGGTTCACCTGGGGTTAGGATCAGACTTGCTGCTTGAGTTGGAGCAGTGCCTGACTATCTCAGAATGGAGATATCTGGAGGAACACAGGAGGCCCCATGGTGGAGCCAGGGGGTAGAGTGAACTTCAGGATATTAGGGACAAATGAAAAATCACTTCCAGTGAAGTTTCTTGCTGGGGAACAGCTCCAGAGGTGCAGCCTTTGCTTGCTGTTGGCTCTGAGGAAGACTTGGTGGGCTGGGCTGTGGAGCTGCATCAGCCCAACCCCTTCCTGACCGGCTGTTTGTCCTGCAGGGCTCAGTCCTACGCGGAGAGGCTGCGGCTGGGCCTGGCGGTGATCCATGGGGAGGCTCAGTGCACGGAGCAGGACATGGATGACGGGCGTCACTCCCCTCCAATGCTCAAAAATGCAACTGTGCACCCTGGCCTGGAGCTGCCCTGTAAGATCAAGTTTCTCTGCTTACCCTTGGGGGGAGGAAAAAAAGAATTTTGGTGGGAAGTTTCTCTTGGTTTATAACCAACCTGACGGCAGCGGGACCAGTGGAATTTTTCTCGTGGAAAGGTTGATACCAGCGACTTGTAAGAGAAGTCACAGGGGAAAGTTTTTACTTAACTCCTTCTGGCCATGCAGAGCATCAGTATTGTTCTCCTTGTGCCTGCTCAGCAGTGTCAGACTGACAAACCTCTGATAAAGGTGGTGCTTCTACAGCTCAGCAGCTGAACTCATTGAGATAATGAAACAAAAGAAATGCAAAAGTGCAAGTAATGAGGGAGCTGCTGCTCCATCATGGAGGGAAGGGCTGGCCTTTATCTTCCCCTTCTGCTGCAGCCATTGTTACTGCTGGAAATTCTCTTCATCTTGGCAGCCAGGTGATCGTGTTCCAGCGTCTGTTTTAACAAGGTTTGGAGGTTTGTGGTGAATAGTTTCTCCAAGAGCATTGCTGAGCTCCTGCCACTGATTGATAAGCTGCTGATTTGGGAGCAGACAGCAAAGGAAAAAGAAGGAAACCTGTGTTCTGGGAAATGCCATCTTCAGGATTGCTTGTTTTCCTGCAGCAGTGCAATAACAACAGTAGAATTAAAATACATCTCTCTTGGGAGGATTTTAGCTTTCCAGGTATGTGGTGGCAGGACAGAAATTGGGGTCAGTGAACGTGGTTGAGAAGTGACCGTGGGAAAGGCTGTGTGCTGCTCTGTGTGGTGAGGAGCTCTCCATCATGCAGCCAGACTTAATTACACCAGCAGAGGTTGGGGCTACTGATAAGCCTCTCTTCTTTTGAAGTTCAGGGAGAACATCCAACCAGTTTGTGGGCAGCTGGTGGAGGGCAGGCAAGTAAAACTGCAGGCATTTCACATCACCCCAGTCGTTGCTCACTAGAACACAAACAGTGCTTATGCTGCTGGTGAAACTCCTCTTGGGCCTTGAGGGCCAGGTGGGGTTTGGCAGCGAAGTTTGGGACTTCATCTTGATTGCCCCCCCCTTCTGACAAGGGGATTTTTTTTCATGCCCTTCCAACAAAACAGGAATTTGCATGGTTGCTCTTACCTTTTCCCCTCCCCTCCTACTCTGAAGGGGATGCTGTCCTCCAGAATATCACCAGCTGAGATTTGTCTGCTACCCAGGCATTGATGGTTTTGTGTTTTATTTCCAACCACATGTCACTTCAAGGAAGCTCAGCTGTGGGAGCTGGTGCTGCTGGAGAGAGCCCTGTGAATGGTAGCTCAGGCTGAAATTTGTCCTTGTCCAGTTTAGTTATGATTCCAGGGGAAAATTGTTTTCAGTCCTCAGCTATCCAAACACAAACTAATTTGCTGTGTATCACCACTTTCTTATTCTACCTCCTGCACAAACTCAGCACTTGACCAGTGACCTCCCTGCATGCCTAAGGCACAAATGTAAAACAGTCAAGCTGAGGCTTGGGAGCTGTCAGTCGTGGGGTGGATTGTGGGGCAAACTTGTCGAAAACTCTCAGTAGGAAGTTGCTTTTCTGTCCAGTTTTCTAACCTAATAAATACCCGGGTTTGAGTGAGCTGGGCTCTGTTCCTGGAGGTGCAGAATTCTGAGGTAATCCCTGTCTAAAAGCAGTCTGTAAGCTTCTGGTGCATCCTGGTTGTGTGTCAGCCTCTGACAGGGAGCTGTGCTCTGCCAGACAGAGCTGAAAATGCAGATGGGGTTTGGGGATGGCAGTGCTGTGAGTGTCTCTGTACTTACCCTCTCTGCTGTGCCTCCTTTCTCGTCCAATTCAGTCATTTGAAAAGCATCTTCCCACCTCAAATGTCACATCGTACCGAATCCTCCATCAGCTCTTCCTGCCTTGTGCCATCACCAGCGTTTCCAGAGGTGTGAGCTCTGAGGGCAGAGTGGAGCTGTGCCCCTGTATGAAAGGTCAGACACGTGCTGCTCACACAGGGCTGGATGCTTCCTTAAACCAAAACTGTCCCAAAAACCCTCTAATTGTCAAAACAGAACCAGCCTGGGTCCGCCTGCCTCAGGAACCCTGGCCTGGGTCAGGCAGGTGGGGTTACTCCTGGAGAGTGGCTGAGACTTATTGCGGAGCATCCTGCCCTAGGCTACAACCAGATTATTGTGGAGCATCCTAGACTGGGCAGTTCAGGCTCCAGGCAGTTGTATTAGAGCCAGGAGAGAGGTGAAACCTGTGCCTGGGAGCAGCCCCAGAGCCCCACAGCGATGGCTTATGCTTTGTGCCATTCCTCATGGGCTTCCTAGTGAATTGGCTGGGCTCCTGTGTCCTGGCATGCACCTTGTCTCCCCGTTCTGGGAGAGATCATGTGCCTCTAATTAATGAGTGCTGTGCAGTGTAATGGCTTATTTATTGTCCTGTGAGTGTGGCCTGATGTGATATTGTGATTCATGTGGAGCCACAACAGAAAAATGCCAGAAGTGTTCTAATTGCACTTAAAATGCTGCGCTGGAGCAGCAGCAGCAGCAGCAGCCCACGTCACTCCTGAAAGCAGAGCCTTTGAGACAGGACGTCACTCCGAGGTTATTCCCTTTGATTGCGTGCTTTTGTGTCTCAGAGCTTGCAGCTGGCTCGGGGCTGTGCCTTAACAAATGCATGTGGACTCTTTGCATGTCTCCTCGTCCTGGAGAGAGAGAGAGAGAGAGCGGAGCACCATCTGTTAAATCATTTCAGTGGCTCTGCAGTTCAGTGCTTTATTCAGAGCTGAGGGTTCAAACCCAGGGCCCAGCAAACTGCCATGAAGGAAGAGAGTTGGGGGGGGGGGCGGAACTGGAGTGACCAGAGGTCCATTCCTCCTTCCCTACCCCTGTCTTTCCCGTGTTTAGGCTGGACACAGGGATGTTTTCTGTCCTTCCAGGGCTATCTCTACACAAAACAGTTCGTTCTTTGAGCAGCCATTTGCTCACAGGCTCTGTTGTAAATGCAGCTTTACAGTTCTTGGTGATTATCACTTTAATGCACACTGTCAGCTCCAAACAGAATTTATTTTAGCGTTTCTTAACCCATTTTTAACTGCTTAATTGCAGCAACAGGTTTACACACCTAGGAATGCTGTTTCCTCATTGTGATATTCTTGCCTTTAACGTGTGGTACTTGACTATATGTTTCGCACATCAGAATGAAAGTGTTCTTTGATATTCTTGTTTTATAAAAATGGTGGTCTGGTTTTTTCTCTCTTATTTCTCTCCCCCTGAAGCTACAGATACCACAAGCATCTTTTCTGACTCTCCAGAAAAAGTCAGCAACTCTTTAATCTAAACTTGTACATGATCCACGGGATTACACCAGGCAAAAGTACCACTGTGGCTTATTTCTATTACCCTCCTTTTGTCTACATGTAAACAGAGGTTTTCAGTCTGGGAGGAAAATGCTCTTTATTATTTGAATCACTTTTCAAGCCACCTTCTCGTAGCAGTTCTGACTTGCACATCTTGATATGTCCAAAGATTTGGAAGAAGAAACTGGCTGCAGCAACCTTTGTGTTTAAACCTTCATCACGTCGGAGCAGTTCTCTTGAGATTTGATGTGGTTGTGGGTGGATCTTTGGCTTGCAATTTTTTTTTTCTGTTTTTTTTGCAGAGAAAATTGAACAAGAAAAAGGGAGAACATCTCTTTAAGATCCGGGTAGGTCGACACGTTGCCTACCATTCTTTAAAAATAAAACAAAATTGAAATACAGCTTTTTTTTAAAAAACAGAGATGCAAAGCACTGCTGATGTTGCTAGTTGCCATGTTAGCCTTGAAGCATAGCAAGTGTCTGCTTCCTTTATGGAGTAGAAGGATAACTGATTTGCTGAAACTTCATGTCTCTGTGAGTAAAATAGTGTTGAATTTCAGCTCTCTAGGTCTGTTCACCATTTGTGCAGAAAGATTCCCCCTAAGCTGGCTGTTGTAACCAGAGATGGCACTCGTCTGTGGATACACATGGAGGATGGGATGGCAGCCAGGTGGAATCCTTTTGATACTTCCCAGCTCCCACCAGGAGCTTTATTACTGTCCAAACTAGATAACAAACTAATAACTAATCTAAGCAGGTCGGTAGCGCCTGTAATTGAAATTTATGATCTGCTTATCTCTTGTGGTGCTTAAGCTGCATTTATTGCAAATACTCTTCCTTCTCATAAGAATGTTTTCCCTTCAGGATTAGAGGTGACTTTGCATTTGGTAGGAGACTCCAATAACCATGCAAGGGAGGCTGGGGAGACTGTGCCATGAAGAGCTATCAACTCCTCAGTCCAGGGTAGCTGTGACTTTTAACTGCAAAACCTGGCAATGAGTGATGGAACTGTGGTCAAAACAGAACTATTGGACACCTCTTGTACAGTTTTGGTAGGTTTATGGAGAACCAGTCTGTGGAGTAGGTTGTGTGTGTGAAGAACAACTCTGCACATGAATCTTCGAAGCTGTGGTCCTTAAAATTGCTTTCATCACATCCCTCAGTGTGACTCACTCACTCAGCTGTGCTTGCACTCTGAGCATTCCCAGGCACTGATGAGATGTGGGAATACTACTGGATCAGCCTGCTGGGCAGGATGGGGAGTTTCATGCAGAACTGTTTTGATCCAGGAGGGCAGAAATCAATATTCAGGCAGGCTTTTTGATGGGCAGTGGCTTCTGTTCTCCTGCTGCTTAGACATTACATCGAAGTAGGTTATCCCAAAGGATAGAAGTCTTGCTGGGTAGGTTGTCTGAAACTCCTCAGCACTTGAGAAGCCTCTGTGGTCAGAATCCAGGCAAGACCTGAGCTTACAAAAGGGAGGGGGTCCTGGGTAGGACACTTTGCTGCTATCCCCATAGAGAGCATCAAATCTGGGAGGGGGAGGTGTGGAGGTGGGCCAGGTAAGTGTTACAAAATGCTGGATGTTCCTCTTTGCTTCAGTGCTTAGATCGGTCCAGATTGTCACCTGTGTGCCCACCACAGTGTCCTTCCTATGCTGGAGGTTTTTGTACTGAACAAACCAGCACCCTGTGGCAGTGACAGGTTTGACTGATGGACAGCAAGTCCCTGGCCTGTATCAGAGACCAGTTGCTGTTTGATGTAAGTCTGAAGGCTGTGTTACATCTGGACGCTCTCAGTGCATCCTAGTTTGTGTCTCTTTATTTTTGTACTGCTGCTGGACGTTGGCAGGGTGTAGTTTGGCACAAACCATGTCAGTGCAAAAGCAGAGTCAGGAGGGAGTGGAACTTTATTTCCCAGTATGTCTCTTCACTGTTTCTGGTAGCACAGCTTGTCAGTGCTACCTTGTCAGTGCTTGTCAGATCCTTTTGATCCAATTGCTGGTTGCACTGAGCTTGTACAACTGTGTTTCAACTGGATTTTGTCCTGCTCTTTCCATTAATCCACTTAAAAAGAAAAAAAAAATCAGCAAATTTGCTTCTGCAAACTTCCTTAAGCTTTCTTTGCCTGAGCAGGTGGTATTAAGGTTCTTACACCCTCTGAAGGAGCCTTGTGTGTTTGTTGATGTGAGAAAGCAGGAGCTGCAGTGCAAGTCTCTGATCCTGCAAATGGATTACTGAGTCCAACAGGTGAAAAGTTGCAGCTTGTAAAGCACCTGCCCTTTGAGAGTTGCTGCTCAGAGAATCCCATTTGTTGCTCCCAAGCATGACCTGTTTTCCAATCTTGTTCTGGGGGAAAAAGAAAAGTCACCATGTCCCATGAACCAGGTGCTGCTTTGTAGCTCTCCTTGCACAGGAACCTGTTAGATTGTTGGGTTTGCTTGCTGTCTCTGAGGTCCCCACAGAAACAGAGCTTCCTCGTTGTGCAGCAGTGCTCATTTAAGGAGGAAGATGATGGTTAAACCAGTGCTTTCCCACTGAGGTGGGTGTCAGGACCACGTAAAGCACGTCTGTGTCTGTGCAATAGAAGATGTTTAAGGGTTCAGCCTCTTGTGTGGTGGAGCTGTTGGGGTTTGATTCAAGCCTGACTGACCTGGAGTCCTTTTTTCTCTTCTTCTTTAGTGATGATGGCCAAGGAGAAACCCCCAATAACTGTGGTTGGAGATGTTGGAGGAAGAATTGCCATCATAGTGGTATGAGTGTGACAGGGGCAGTTGGGGGGGGTGGCTTCCTCACAGCATCTTACCTGGAGCTGCTCTATCCCTGAGGGTAGGAGGGATTGCTGGTGTAGGGGTGGGAACATGATTGTTAGACACCGTTTTCTCCAGTTTTGCTGGTGGCTTCGATTATTTCAACTTGCTGTCAAAAACCCTTTGTACTTCAGCACTTTAAGCCCTAAAATCTCCCTGCTCCCTTAATTCTACAAATGTCAGATGTCTGCAAATGCTGAATAAATCCAGGACATGCAGAATAAACTCCTGAAGTGTTAAAAAAAAAAAAACCCAAACAACAAATAAACAATGCTGAGCTTCTCATACTTTCTGTGCCATACTGCAGTGTAAGCAATCAACATGCAGCTCCTACCCCCCATGAAAAAGGGTCCCTACACTAGGGAAATGGCATTCACAGATTAAAGTCGTGCACGTGGCTGCCCTTGCTTCTCACCAGCTGCTGAAGTAGACAGGGATTATATTTTTCATCTGTGTGCATGGCCAGAGCTGCAGTACCTTGCAGATCCACTCCTGCCCTGCAGGCACTGTAAACTTCTGGTTTTGAGGTTCTTTCTGTTTCTCCTCAGGATGACATCATTGATGACGTGGAAAGCTTTGTAGCTGCTGCAGAGATCCTGAAAGAGCGTGGAGCCTACAAGATTTTTGTGATGGCGACTCACGGGCTCCTGTCCGCAGATGCCCCCCGTCTCATAGAGGAATCCTCCATCGACGAGGTGAGTCTGCTTTCTGCAGAGGAGGGGCTGGCTCTGGTGACATCCAAACTCACAGACTGATGTCCTTCCCGTGCCACACAGCTCATCTCCCAAATCACTGGTGTAACAGGTGCTTTCAGTTAGCTGGTTCTTCATTGGAACAAAAAAAGTGTGTGTGATTAATACCTGTTCAGATCACATCTGAACCCTGAGTATGTTTTCTCCCTAAGGCAGGTATTAGTCATCCCTGCCTGGACACTTCCCTTACTGCAGCTGGTGGCTGCCATCTCACTGTGCAGCCCTTCTCCCTGCCCCTCTGCCCCAGCTGCACCGAGAGGACAAGATTTCACACCTCACTCTCAGTAACAAACATGTCAGATCCTGTGAACTGAGCAGACCCATCAGCCTGTGTTGGGGGGGTGGCTGTTGGAGAGCGCTGGTTTTGCTGGTCCCCTCAACAGATTGACTGTCGTGTGGGGGAGACCAGCAGCAGGTGCACACCCCTCCTGGAGCTAATCCAGGGTGGCTTCTCAGAGGTTGAGCGAGCGTTTCAGTGGCACATCTTTTCTTTCTTTCCATCCATAGGTGGTGGTGACCAACACGGTTCCTCACGAGGTGCAGAAGCTGCAGTGCCCCAAGATAAAGACTGTGGATATCAGTTTGATCCTGTCGGAAGCCATCCGGCGGATCCACAACGGCGAGTCCATGGCTTATCTCTTCCGCAACATCACTGTCGATGACTAGACCCGGCGCTGCCCCTGTCCTGGGCTCCACAGGAGAAGGAAATGTGCATGACAAGGCAATACCATAAAATATAGGCATAACACAACTGTTTATTTTTGTAGGAGCGTGAGGGGTTTCAGGGTCTTTGAGCCATGAGATCTAATAGGAAAAAAAAGTCAACCTGACCAGCACTTTACAGTTGAATAGAAGAGGCCACTGGCAATGGGGAGGGTTACACCTTAATTAAGAGAGGTGGTGTTGAATTTTTAAGTTCCTTTAATGATTTTTTTTTTTTTAGTGTGTTCTATCTCTTGCCCTATAGGGGTGGAAAGAAAAGCTAAACAGAAGTAGCTGTCAGCTTATGAGAAGGGAATAGGGACTGTTCATTGCCGTGTGGGCAAGCAGTTGCAGCCTTTGGGGTGGTTTCTGCCTGTGGCTCACCCAGGAGCACAGAAGGGAACGTTCTGCTGGCAGAGCTGAGCAGCACAGCAGCTCCTTGCCAAGTGAGTGGCCTCTCATCTCCTGCACAGCAGAGCAAGGACTTTCATCAGAGCTAAGTTAGCGGAACATCCCAAAAGGACAGCTTAGGGCAACCCGCTCGCAGGGCCACTCCCATCCTTGTGTCAGGGAGCTGGGAACAAGCTCACGTGTCTCCCAGCAGAGCAGGGAACGCCAGTTAACGTGTTGGCCTTTTCATTTCGCCAGCTTTTGGATCATTATTGTTCTCTGGTGACGAGTCACATGAGGGTCTTGGTCCTCACTTGAACACTTGTCTGCACTGCAAAGCCAGGCACAGTTTTTGGAGTTGCCTGGGGCTGATGAGTTTGTGGCAGAGTCTCGTGGGGAAGGGAAGTTGGAACAATATCTGCTTCTACTGCAGCTGTGCTCTCCAAAACACTAACACTGAACCTGCAATAAAAAGCGTAAGATTTTTCAATGCCGGTGCTTCCTGTGAATGCTGTACCCTCCGAGCAGCTGCTGGGTGTGTTCAGTGGGGCTGTTGCTGTATCCAGGCTCACTTGGCAGCTTGCAGCCTTCTCCCACAGAGAGGTAGGACTTGCTGATCACTCCTGTCTTGAGTGATACTGATTTTTGGGTGGAGGGGACACTTGAGGAAGCAGCACAAGGTGCATGTGGAGGGCTTTGTCTCCAGGATGATATAAGGATGAATTCCCAAACTGTGATCTTCCCCCTTGATGAGACAAACACACTCCAGTAAAACCTACACTGCTTTCTAGCCTGCTGATGTGAGGAACAAATAAAAGCTGCTGGAAGCAGTTGCTTCAACAGCCTAAGAACTGATTAGTTTTGCTTATCCTTATTCTACACCTTTCTCTCCTACTCCAGCATCTAAAATATGTATGGGGCCAGGGCTGGCAGTGACTGAGCAGGACAAGCCTTGAACACCAGGCAGACAAAGGTACCTCAGCACGGAGTGGTTGGACCAGCATGGATTAAACCTCCAAGCCACATCCTACGAGGGATGTGCAGGGCTGCATGAGGTCTCAAAGCTGTTGATGGGTTTCCTGCATTTTCAGAGTACCACAAACAAATTCCAGCTGTACTCTCTGGCCACAGTGTGGCTCCTCAGCCTGGTGGGTAACACTGCTGTGCTGCAAGTACTGAAAGGATTAAATGAAGCATGTGAAGTCCTTGTAGGTGTCTGTGTGCCCCCTTGTTCCAAGCTAGTGCCAGACCATGATCTTCAACCTGAAAGCCAGTGTTAAAAATGTGAGAGGTATTGCTCTTCTCTGTATTTGGGTAGAATGGAACCAGGGCACCAGTGAGCAGAGGGTTGTGCTGCTGTCCCTGGGGTCACTGTGGTGAGTGGATGTTTTGGGTCACTCACAGAGTCACCAGCAAAAGCAGGTTTAATATAGAAGTGAAAGCTCAACAAAGTTGTTGGCAGCTCCCAGCACCTCCAGCCATTGCACACCCCGGGGCCTCTGCCAGGGTTGCTCAGCTCTGCCCTGCACATCCCAGGGGGAAGCAGGACCAGGTTTGGGCAGAGTCAGGGCAGCTCCTCAGCTGGTCCAGTGTGTGCTCTCTGCTCAGAAAAGGGCCGTGTTCAGGGTGGTGGGAAAAACAGCAGGAGCTGGGAGCCCTTGAGGGCCAGCCTGGATTGACATCCCACCACAGCCCCTCTGTGGGACACGTGGCACCCGAAACCCTTTGGGCTGAGGAGGAGCCTTTTGAAATCCAACAAAGGCAAGTGCCGGGTCCTGCATCCAGGATCCCCCAGCACCCAGACCTCTGTCCCGAGGGTGCAGCCAGCACGAGGCCCCGCAGCAGCACGGACCCTCTGGGCAACAGGGTGGCTGGGGCTGACGGGTGAGTGCTACAGGGACAGCACTGGGCCCATTCCCTCTGTCTGTCCTAGCCAGGGCCTGTGTGGTGCCCTGGCACCAGACCCAGTTAGCCAGCAAACAGTCCCTGGGAATGCTCATGTAGCTGTCCCGTCTCCTCCTGGCAGGTTCCTGGCACTCAAAGCACAAGGAGTGGGGGGCAGCTTTGGGATGGAGCCCCTCTGAAATGCAGTGGCTGCCCCGGGCAGGCAGGGATGTGAGGTAAAGGACACAGACACCCTCAGCTGACATCCCAACCTGCCCTCACACCTGTGTCCCTCACTTGGTCAGCACCAAGGGCAGACCCAGGCCCCCTCAGCCTGTCCCTGTCCCCAACCCCGAGCTCATGGAGCCAAACTCGAGTACCCCCTGAGAGGCCAAAGGCAAAGGCTGCCCACCCCACAGAGACCCCCCAGCTCCTGCAGCCACAACACCCAGCCCCATGTCGGCCTTGCCACCTGCCCCAGTTCCTATGGGACTGGGCTGCTGTGGGTGCCCCTGGGAGGAATTTCCACGGTGGTGGGTTTGGGGCACTCCCTCTGTGGATTCACTGTTGTCTAATATGAGCTGGAGCTTTTTCACAGGTGGGAACCCACAAGTGACCCATTTCCCCCCTTGCACCAGTGTTCCAGAAACAGCACAATGTGTGTGAGCACATGGATCACCTCTCTCCACAGGGCACAGCTCTCCCTGCAAGGAGCACCTGGGGCACAGGCTGCCCAGTGTGAGCCATCCCCACGGTCATTTTGGGGCTGAAAATGGTAAGGCCGGAGGTGCCTCAGCACGTGGATTCCACCGGCTGCCAGAACCTGGGCATGCCAGCAGTGAGGGACAATGGGGAGGTTCCACAGAGGGCTGGGCTACTGCTGTGTAACAATGGGTGACCCGTGCCAGGGCGGGCCATCGCCTTGAAACGGGGGACACCATAAACAGAGCCACATGCAGCAAGGAACGAGGAGGAGACTGAAGAGGAAGGAGCCTGTCAGCTGCCTACCTTTGCTCTGCTTCCTGCCCCACCTCCTATCACCTGCCATCCCACTGCTCCTGTCTGGAGCAGTAGCACAGAAGGCCCTTGCTCACAGCAGGTCTGTGTTTTCGGACAGGTCAGCAGCCATGGCAGAGCTCACCCTGGGCCAGATGCTGGATTCGGCCATCGGGACGCCCAAGACTGAGCCCATCAACTTTGAGCAGCTGCGCAACCTGCTGCGTGGGATGCTTGTGAACCTGGGCCTGCAGGATCTGTCCATCCAGGCCAGCGGGGAACCCCTGGAGGGGGCCCCGAAAATCCCCCCACCTAGCTCTGTGGCTGCTGACATTGAGGAGTTAAAGCAGAGAACGGAAGCCAACGAAAGAGAAATCGCTGAGGTAGAGGCTCTTCCCAGCCCCCTCCTCTGGGGTCTGCACCACCTCTCTGCTGCTGGGCAGCTGCTGAAGATGTGATGGAGGCCCAGCAGTGTCCTGTGCCAGCCTGTCCTGTGCCCTGCACTGCCCCTAGCTCTGTGCAGACCACAGTGGGGGAAAGGATCTGCTCCCCAGAGACCCTGCCCTGGGGCTCACTCTGCCATCCCCCTCTCCTAGGTCAGGGCTCTTTGCGAGGGGCTCCGTGTGGAGATCGACGAGATGAAGGAGCAGCAGTCCCAAATGGCAGAGAACATGCAGAAGATGCAGGAGACTCTGGACACTGTGAGCTGCCAACAGAGCCCCTGGGAGCTCCCCCTTACTGTGTTGCCCTGCTGCCCCTGCTTTACAGCCCTGGGTGGCTCCCAGTGTGAAGGGCACCAGAAGAGAAGAGTGGGAAGGGTGTCCCTGTAGAGGAACGTGGGAGCTCAGCCCAATCCACCCAGAGCCCCTCCTCCTCCCCAGAGCACTGCCCCAGGGAGGGCAGAAGGGCACCTCTGCCTGCAGGTCAGACCAGTGGTAGAGGTCACTGCCTGCCTCAGCCAGGGATGCTGAGGCACCTGTGAACTAAACAGCCCCCAGAAAAGTAACGTGTGCTGGGAGGGATGGCAGATAAATGTGCAGTATAGGCACAGCCCTGCCCAGAGTCACTCTCCCTTGTGCCTGAAATAATTTGCAGATGGTCCTTTTAAATCCTGCTCCCATGTTCTGACTGCTGTTCCCTCTCCTCGCCCCACTCCAGGTGAACTTCGAGGATATGCTGGAGAACCTCCGCGACCAGCTGGTGGACAGTGTCATGGTACATCCCTGAGCACACCTGGGCCCTGCTCCAGGACAGGATGTGCCTGCATCCCCAGGGGACCCTCCCAGTGTGCCCTGTTCCCCCACATCAGGGCATGGGCAGCAATGCTGGGGGGGGGTCAGTGGTCCTCTGGGTCCCGTGGAGGGCGACAAAGATGATTTGGGGACTGGGGAAAGGCTGAGGGGGCTGGGCCTGTTCAGCCTTGAGAAGGCTGAGAGGGAGCCAAGGCTGGGAGGGCGGTGCTGAGCATACGGGGGGGATCTGTACCTCAGTTTCCCCAGGAAAAAGCTGGGTGGGGAGGCTGGCTTGGGGATGCTGAACGCAGCCCCACGTTGCAGCCATCCCACTCTCTGCTTCCCAGTCTTCTGTGAAGGACGTGATGGACAGGATGGATGGATGCCAGGATGGACAGGCCCCCCCGGACTGGCCGCAGGGCTCTGGCATTCGCTCAAACCCTTGGGAGGACCCCGGGCTGATTGTCATCGGAAACGAAAGTACGTCTGGGCAGGCCTGGGGAGGGGATCCAGCGGCTGTGAGGGGCACAGCGGGGCAGGCAGGGGGCCTGTGGACTGCTGGGTTTTCCCCCAGCTGTGTTCCCCAGGGCTCCCCCAATCCCAGAGAGCTCCCCCTGCTCTCTTCTCCCAGTTACCCTTGCGGACAGGTTCATGGCATCCTCACCAAGGCAGCGGGATACCCAGCCCTCCAGCCCTATGCCCTCAAAGTCCAGGGCTGGGGCACAGAGCAGAGGGAAGGACTTGTCACCTGGGGGCATGAGCAGCCCCCGAGTGTCCTTCATGGAAAGCGACACGGGATGGAACGACATGGGACAGATCCAGGATGAGGAGATCAAGATGGGCATCTCCAAGGGAGCAGCTCTTCCCAGCCCAAAGGCATGGAGCAGAGGGAAGAAGTTGCCACAGGGGGCTGTGAGCAGCCCCCGAGTCTCTTTCATGGAAAGCGACACGGGATGGAACGACATGGGACAGATCCAGGATGAGGAGATCAAGATGGGCATCTCCAAGGGAGCAGCTCTTCCCAGCCCAAAGGCATGGAGCAGAGGGAAGAAGTTGCCACGGGGGGCTGTGAGCAGCCCCCGAGTGTCCTTTGTGGAAAGTGACGTGGGATTGAGTGACGTGGAACAGAGCGGGGATGATGAAGAGATCAAGACAAGCATCTCAAAGGCAGAGGCCCTTCCCAGCCTCCTGGATGCTCCCCGTGGGATGAACAACGTGGAACAGATCAAAGACGAAGAGATCAAGATGAGACTCTCCAAGGCAGAGTCTCTTCCCAGCCCCCTGCGTACTCCCCCTGAGATGAATGACGTGGAGCAGATCAAGGACGAAGAGATTGAGAGGAGCTTCTCTAAGGTAGACTCTTCCCACCCCCTGGGTGCTCCCTCTTGGATGCCCCCTCCCCTGGGGTCTGTACCCCCATTGTGCTGTCCTTAGACCAAGGTCTGGTTCAAACCCAAGCTCACAGAGGCACAGGGAGCTTCACTGAGGGAAGGGGATTGAGTTTTGGGGGCAAGAGCTGGGGCTGAAACACTGCACTGCTTGCTTAGGCTCCTCCCCATGTTCAGACAAAAAGTTTGGATGGTGATGTCACTGCCCTGAGAGTGCATCCAGGATCCCCTGGCATCCACACCCCCATCCAGCCCATGATGTCAGTACGAGGCCACCGAATATCACAGACCCTCTGGATCCCAGCTGAGAGTGTGGCTGGGACTGACAGGTGAGTGCCACGGGGACAGCGATGGCTTTGGGGACAGCACTGGCCATGTTTCCTCCACAGGGCCCATGTGGGGCCCTGGCACCGGCCCCATTTATCTGCTGATCGCACTGTGGGGGTGCTGGTGATGGAGCTGTGCCGTGTCCTCCCAGTGGCAGCAGGTCCCGGACAGCCAAAGAGGCGCAAGGAAGGGGCAGCTTCAGGATGGAGCCCTCCCAGATCGAACCCGGGATGTGAGTACAAAGCTTTCCTGACAAGTGTAGGGGTCATTCCCCCAGGTAGGGCTGTGATGGTGCCAGAGCCAGGCATGATTTACTCTCCTAGCACGGCTCAGGGGGGTCCTGAACACTGACCAAGCAAGGGCACGGGTGTGAGGGCTGGTTGGGATGGCAGGTGTGGTGCCACCTCACCTCCCTGCCTGGCCTGAGGCTTTTGGGCACTTCCCAGGCAGTTGCCTGTTATGAGCTGGAGCTTTGCCCCAGGAAAATAACCCATCTCCCCTATTGCACCCCTTTTATTTAGTAACCAGCTGGTGGGTTGGGCTGTGCTGGGGTGGGCTGAGGGAGAAACCACGCTCAGCACCCCACGATCCCCCCTGCAAACACCGAAACTCCCTGCAGCCACGTGCCTGGCACCAGCTGCTGCCTGCACAGGCAGATCTGCATCCCCTCAGGAGTTCACCTAGCCCTTTCCCCCCCCCCCCCCCCATTTTAGGAAGATCTTAAAGGTGTCCTCTCCTGAGTACTTGCCCAGAGACCAGCCCTTCACCATGCCGTTTCCTGGCCCGTGAGTAGCAGCAGCACCGGTGCCTCGGGGGGTGCGCGGGTGGGACAGGGGCAGGCGGGTGCTGGCAGTGCCCTGCTGTGGCAGGGCTGGCTCGTTTGGCCCCTGTCACCCCCCCGTGTCTCCTGCCCTCCCCAGGCCCTCTCCACCCGGGTCTCCTGTCCTCCCTGTGCTCTCTCCGCCCGGCTCTCCCGCCCGCTCCAGGCGCTCCGACATCACCTCCTTCACTCCGCCGCCGTCCCCCGGCCTCACGGGGCGCCTGCCCCCCATCGTCAAACCGTACCAGGAGCACGGCCAAAGGTAGGGACGTGAGCCCCGGGGGTGTGGGGGGGCCCTGCCCGGCAAGGAGAGCTCATCTCTGGGTGGGGGCGGAGGGGCCCGGGGGTGCCGGGAGGAGGGGAGGGCTGTGGAGGGTCAGCTGGGCTTGCCCCGGCTCAGAAGGTTTTACAGCCCCACCCTGTCCTAGCCCAGGTCTCTGTCTCGATGGCACCGAAGCCACATGTGATGAGTTGTGCCTGGTCTCTGCCTGAGCTCGGGCTTGGCGGGGACTCGGGTGGCTCCTGTGAA